>NC_134532.1:57341423-57711171 GCF_050624435.1 Tenrec ecaudatus
GTTCCAGAGCGGGCACTTGGACTATCTAGGTTCCCTAGCGGGCACTTGGACTCTGTAGGTTAACTAGCGGACACTTAGATGATCTAGGTTAACTAGCGGGTACTTGGACTTTGTAGGTTACCTAGCGGACACTTGGAATATGTAGGTTCCCTGTGTGGCACTTGGAGAATGTATGTTAACTAGGGGGAACTAGGACAATGTAGGTTACCTAGCGGGCCCTTGGACTATCCAGGTTACCTAGCAGGCACTTGGACTATGTAGGTTAACAAGCGGGCACTTGGACTATCTAGGTTACCTAGCGGGCACTTGCACTATGTACGTTCCTTAGCGGGCACTTGGACTATCTACGTTACCTAGCGGGTACTTGGACTATCTATGTTAACTAGCGGGCACTTGGACTATGTAGGTTCCCTATCGGGCACTTGGACAATCTAGGTTAACTAGCGAGCACTTGGACTATCCAGGATAACTAGCGGCACTTGGACTATTAGGGTCCCTAGCGGGCATTTGCATTATATAGGTTACCTAGCGGGCACTTGGACTATGTAGGTTAACGACCAGGCACTTGGAGTATGTAGGTAACCTAGTGGTCACTTGAACTGTCTAGGTTACCCAGCGGGCACTTGGACTATGTAGGTTAACTAGTGGGCACTTGGACTAAGTAGGTTAACTAGCGGGCCCTTGGACTATGTAGGTTAACTAGCGGGCCCTTGGACTATGTAGGTTAACTAGCGGGCACTAGGAAGATATAGGTTAACTAGCGGGTATTTGGACTATGTATGTTAACTAGCAGGCCCTTGGACTATGTAGATTAACTAGTGGCACATGGACTACCTACGTTAACTAGTGGGCCCTTGGACTATGTAGATTCCCTAGCGGGCACTTGGACTATATATGTTCCAGAGCAGCCACTTGGACTATGTAGGTTCCCTAGCAGGCACTTGGACTATGTAGGTTCCCTAGCGGGCACTTGGACTCTGTAGGTTAGCTAGCGGACACTTGGATGATCTAGGTTAACTAGCGGGTACTTGGACTATCTAGGTTACCTAGCTGGCACTTGGAGTATGAAGGTTCCCTAGCGGGCACTTGGATTATCTAGGTTACCCAGCGGGCACATGGACTATGTAGGTCAACTAGCGGGCCCTTGGACTATCTAGGTTAGCTAACTGGCATGTGGACTATGTAGGTTAACTAGCGGACACTTGCACGATCTAGGTTAACTAGGGGGCAATTGGACTGTGTAGGTTACCTAGCGGGAAATTGGACTATGTAGGTTAACTAGCGGACACTTGGACGATATAGGTTAACTAGCGGGCACTTGGATTATCTAGGTTAGCTAGCGGGCTCTAGCACTATGTAGGTTAAATAGCGGGCCCAATGACTATGTAGGTTAACTAGCGGGCACTTGGACGATCTAGGTTAACTAGCTGGCACTTGGACGATATAGGTTAACTAGCGGGCACTTGGATTAACTAGGTTACCTAGCGGGCACTTGGACTATGTAGTTTCCCTAGCGGGCATTTGGACTATATAGATAACCTAGCGGGCACTTAGACTTTGTAGGTTACCTAGCGGGCACTTGGACTATCTTGGTTACCTAGCTGGCACTTGAACTATCTACGTTGCCTAGGGGGTTCTTGGAGTATGTAGGTTACCTAGCGGGCTGTTGGACTATCTAGGTTAGCTAGCGGGCACTTGGACTATCTAGGTTAACTAACGGGCACTTGGACTATGTAGGTTCCCAAGCGGGCCCTTGGACTATTTAGGTTACCTATCGGGTACTTGGAGAATGTAGGTTAACTAGGGGGCACTAGGACTGTATAGGTTCCCTAGCGGGCCTTTAGACTATGTAAGTTCCCTAGCGGGCACTTGGATTATATGGGTTCCCTAGCGGACATTTGGACTATCTAGGTTACCTAACAGGCACTTGGAATATGTAGCTTCCCTAGCGGGCACTTGGATTATGTAAGTTCCCTATCAGGCACTTGGACTATGTAGGTTAACTAGCGGGCATTTGGACTATGTAGGTTACCTAGCGGGCACTTGGAATATGTAGCTTCCCTGTGTGGCCCTTGGAGAATGTATGTTAACTAGGGGGCACTAGGACAATGTAGGTTACCTAGCGGGCCCTTGGACTATCTAGGTTACCTAGCAGGCACTTGGACTATGTAGGTTAACTAGCGGGCACTTGGATTATCTAGGTTACCTAGCGGGCAATTGGATTATGTACGTTCCCTAGCGGGCACTTGGAATATCTACGTTACCTAGCGGGTAGTTGGACTATCTATGTTAACTAGCGGGCACTTGGACTATGTAGGTTCCCTATCGGGCACTCAGACAATCTAGGTTAACTAGCGAGCACTTGGACTATCCAGGATAACTAGCGGGCACTTGGATTATTAGGGTCCCTAGCGGGCATTTGTATTATATACATTACCTAGCGGGCACTTGGACTATGTAGGTTAACGACCAGGCACTTGGACTATGTAGGTAACCTAGTGGTCACTTGAACTGTCTAGGTTACCCAGCGGGCACTTGGACTATGTAGGTTAACTAGTGGGCACTTGGACAAAGTAGGTTAACTAGCGGGCCTTTGGACTATGTAGGTTAACTAGCGGGCCCTTGGACTATGTAGGTTAACTAGCGGGCACTAGGAAGATCTGGGTTAACTAGCGGGTACTTGGACTATGTATGTTAACTAGCAGGCCCTTGGACTATGTAGATTAACTAGCGGCACTTGGACTACCTACGTTAACTAGTGGGCCCTTGGACTATGTAGATTCCCTAGCGGGCACTTGGACTATATATGTTCCAGAGCGGCCACTTGGACTATGTAGGTTCCCTAGCAGGCACTTGGACTATGTAGGTTCCCTAGCGGGCACTTGGACTCTGTAGGTTAGCTAGCGGACACTTGGATGATCTAGGTTAACTAGCGGGTACTTGGACTATGTAGGTTAACTAGCGGGCCCTTGGACTATGTAGATTAACTAGCAGCACTTGGACTATCTACGTTAATTAGCGGGCCTTGGACTATATAGATTCCCTAGCGGGCACTTGGATTATGTAGGTTCCCTAGCGGGCACTTGGACTATATATGTTCCCTAGCAGGCACTTGAACTATGTAGGTTCCCTGCGGACACTTGAACTATGTAAGTTAACTAGCGGGCCCTTGGACTACTTAGGTTAACTAGCGGGCCCTTGGACTACTTAGGTTAACTAGCGGACACTTGCACTATGTAGGTTACCTAGCGGGCACTTGGACTATCTAGGTTAACTAGCAGTCGCTGGGACTATGCAGGTTACCTAGCAGACACTTGCCCTATGTAGGTTACCTAGGGGGAACTTGGACTATGTAGGTTAACTGGAGGACACTTGGACGATCTAGGTTAACTAGTGGGCCTTTGGACGATGTAGGTTAACTAGCCAGTAATTGGACGATCTAGGTTAACTAGCGGGCACTTGGACGATCTAGGTTAACTAAGGGGCACTTGGACTATCAAAGTTAACAAGCGAGCCCTAGGACTATGTAGGTTAACTAGCGGGCCCTTGGACTATATAGGTTACCTAGATAGCACTTGGACTATATAGGTTCCCTAGCAGGCACATGGAATATCTAGGTTAACGAACGGGCACTTGGACTATGCAGGTAACCTAGCGGGCACTTGGACTGTCTAGGTTACATAGCGGGCACTTGGACTTCTAGGTTAACGATCGGGCACTTGGACTATGTAGGTTGCCTAGCGGGCACTTGGACTACCTAGGTTAGGTAACGGGCACTAGAACTATCTAGGTTACCTAGCGGGCACTTGGACTATGTACGTCCCCTAGTGGGCACTTGGACTATCTAGGTTAACTAACGGGCACTAGGACTATCTAGGTTAACTAACGGGCACTAGGAATATCTAGGTTAACTAGCGGGCACATGGACTATCTAGGTTACCTAGCGGGCACTTGGACTATGCAGGTTAACTAGCGGGCCCATGGATTATGTAGGTTTACTAGCAGGCAGTTGGACTATCTAGGTTAACTAGCGGGCACTTGGACTATGTAGTTTCCCTAGCGGGCATTTGGACTATTTAGGTTACCAAACGGGCACTTGGACTATGTAGGTTACCTAGCGAGCACTTGGACTATCTAGGTTACCTAGCAGGCACTTTGACTATCTAGGTTAACTAACGGGCACTTGGACTATGTAGGTTGCCTAGCGGGCACTTGGATTATGTATGTTCCCTTTCGGGCACTTGGACTATGTAGGTTAACTAGCGGGCACTTGGACTGTCTAGGTTACCTAGCGGGCACTTGGATTATCTAGGTTAACGAATGGCACATGGACTATGTAGGTTACCTAGCCGCCCCTTGGACTATCTAGGTTAGCTAACAGGAACTTGGACTATTTAGGTTCCCTAGCGGGCACTTGTACCATCTAAGATACCTAGTTGGCACTTGGACCATGTAGGTCAACTAGCGGTCCCTTGGACTATCTAGGTTAGCTAACGGGCACTTAGATTATGTAGGTTAACTAGTGGGCACTTGGAATATGTAGGTTAACTAGCCGGCCCATGGACTATGTAGGTTTACTAACAGGCGCTTGGACTATCTAGGTTCCCTAAAGGGCACATGGACTATCTAGGTTACCGAACGGGCACTTGGACTATCTAGGTTACCTAAAGGGCACTTGGACTATGTAGGCTAATTAGGGGGCCCTTGGACGATCTAGGTTAACTAGCGGGTACTTGAACTTTCTAGGTTAACTAGCGGGCACTTGCACTATCTAGGTTACCTAGCGGGCACTGGAACTATGTATGTTCGCTAGCGGGCACTTGGACTATCTAGGTTACGTAGCGGGCACTTGGTATATAGATTAACTAGCGGGCACTTGGACTATATAGGTTAACTAGCGGACACTTGCACGATCTAGGTTAACTAGCGGGCCCTTGCACTATATAGGTTAACTAGCGGGCCCATGGATTATGTAGGTTTACTAGCAGGCACTTGGACTATCTAGGTTAACTAGCGGGCACTTGGACTATGTAGTTTCCCTAGCGGGCATTTGGACTATTTAGGTTACCTAGCGGGCACTTGGACTATGTAGGTTACCTAGCGGGCACGTGGACTATCTAGGTTACCTAGCAGGCACTTTGACTCTCTAGGTTAAGTAACGGGCACTTGGACTATGTAGGTTGCCTAGCAGGCACTTTGATTATGTAGGTTCCCTATCGGGCACTTGGAATATGTAGGTTAACTAGCGGGCACTTTTAATGTCTAGGTTACCTAGCGGGCACTTGGATTATCTAGGTTAACAAACGGGCACTTGGACTATGTAGGTTACCTAGTCGCCACTTGGACTATCTAGGTTAGCTAACAGGCACTTGGACTATCTAGGTTCCCTAGCGGGCACTTGTATTATCTAGGTTACCTAGCTGGCACTTGGACTATGTAGGTCAACTAGCGGGCCCTTGAAGTATGTAGGTTAGCAAACGGGCACATGGACTATCTAGGTTAACTAGCGGGCACTTGGACTATGTAGGTTGCCTAGCGGGCACTTGGATTATGTATGTTCCCTTTCGGGCACTTGGACTATGTAGGTTAACTAGCGGGCACTTGGACTGTCTAGGTTACCTAGCGGGCACTTGGATTATCTAGGTTAACGAATGGCACATGGACTATGTAGGTTACCTAGCCGCCCCTTGGACTATCTAGGTTAGCTAACAGGAACTTGGACTATTTAGGTTCCCTAGCGGGCACTTGTACCATCTAAGATACCTAGTTGGCACTTGGACCATGTAGGTCAACTAGCGGTCCCTTGGACTATCTAGGTTAGCTAACGGGCACTTAGATTATGTAGGTTAACTAGTGGGCACTTGGAATATGTAGGTTAACTAGCGGGCCCATGGACTATGTAGGTTTACTAACAGGCGCTTGGACTATCTAGGTTCCCTAAAGGGCACATGGACTATCTAGGTTACCGAACGGGCACTTGGACTATCTAGGTTACCTAAAGGGCACTTGGACTATGTAGGCTAATTAGGGGGCCCTTGGACGATCTAGGTTAACTAGCGGGTACTTGAACTTTCTAGGTTAACTAGCGGGCACTTGCACTATCTAGGTTACCTAGCGGGCACTGGAACTATGTATGTTCGCTAGCGGGCACTTGGACTATCTAGGTTACGTAGCGGGCACTTGGTATATAGATTAACTAGCGGGCACTTGGACTATATAGGTTAACTAGCGGACACTTGCACGATCTAGGTTAACTAGCGGGCCCTTGCACTATATAGGTTAACTAGCGGGCCCATGGATTATGTAGGTTTACTAGCAGGCACTTGGACTATCTAGGTTAACTAGCGGGCACTTGGACTATGTAGTTTCCCTAGCGGGCATTTGGACTATTTAGGTTACCTAGCGGGCACTTGGACTATGTAGGTTACCTAGCGGGCACGTGGACTATCTAGGTTACCTAGCAGGCACTTTGACTCTCTAGGTTAAGTAACGGGCACTTGGACTATGTAGGTTGCCTAGCAGGCACTTTGATTATGTAGGTTCCCTATCGGGCACTTGGAATATGTAGGTTAACTAGCGGGCACTTTTAATGTCTAGGTTACCTAGCGGGCACTTGGATTATCTAGGTTAACAAACGGGCACTTGGACTATGTAGGTTACCTAGTCGCCACTTGGACTATCTAGGTTAGCTAACAGGCACTTGGACTATCTAGGTTCCCTAGCGGGCACTTGTATTATCTAGGTTACCTAGCTGGCACTTGGACTATGTAGGTCAACTAGCGGGCCCTTGAAGTATGTAGGTTAGCAAACGGGCACATGGACTATCTAGGTTAACTAGCGGGCACTTGGGATATGTAGGTTAACTAGCGGGCCCATGGACTATGTAGGTTTATTAGAGGGCCCTTGGACTGTCTGGGTTCCCTAAAGGGCACTTGGATTATCTAGGTTACCGAACGGGCACTTGGACTATCTAGGTTACTTAGCGGGCACTTGGATTATTTAGGCTAACTAGGGGGCCCTTGGACGATCTAGGTTACCTAGCGGGTACTTGAACTATCTAGGTTAACTAGCAGGCACTTGCACTATCTAGGTTACCTAGCGGGAACTTGGACTATGTACGTTCCCTAGCGGGCACTTGGACTATCTATGTTAACTAGCGGGCACTTGGAATATGTAGGTTAACTAGCGGACACTTGCACTATGTAGGTTACCTAGCAGGCACTTTGACTATCTAGTTTAACTAGCGGGCACTTGGACTATCTAGGTTAACTAGCGTGCACTTGGACTATGTAGGTTCCTTAGTGGGCACTTGGACTGTGTAGGTTGCCAAGCGGGCACTTGGAGTATGTAGGTTAACTAGCCTGCCCTTGGACTATCTAGGTTACGTGGCGGGCACTTGGTATATAGGTTAACTAGTGGGCACTTGGACTATGTAGGTTAACTAGAGGACACTTGGACTATCTATGTTAACTAGTGGACCCTTGGACTATGTAGGTTAACTATCAGGCACTTGGACAATTAGGTTAACTAGCGGGCACTTGGACGATCTATGTTAACTAGCGGGCACTTGGACTATCAAAGTTAACAAGGGAGCCCTTGGACTATGTAGGTTAACTAGCGGGCCCTTGGACTATCTAGGTTACCTAGCGGGCACTTGGACTATATAGTTTACCTAGCGGGCTCTTGGACTATGTAGGTTACCTAGTGGGCACTTGGACTATCTAGGCTTCCTAACGGGCATTTGGACTATGTAGGTTCCCTAGCGGGCACTTGGATTATGTAGGTTCCCGTCTTGCACTTGGACTATGTAGGTTACCTAGCGGGCACTTGGACTATGTAGGTTAACTAGCGGGCCCTTGCACTATGTAGGTTAACTAGCAGGCCCTTGGACTATGTAGGCTAACCAGCGGGCACTTAGACCATCTAGGTTAACTAGTGGGCACGTGGAGGATATAGGTTAACTAGCGGACACTTGGATTAGCTAGGTTACCTAGCGGGCACTTGAACCATGTAGGTTAACTATTTGGCCCTTGGACTATCTAGGTTAGCTAACGGGCACTTGGACTATGTAGGTTAATTAGCGTGCACTTGGACTATGTAGGTGCCCTAGCGGGCATTTGGACTATATAGATTATCTAGCGGGCACTTGGACTTTGTAGGTTACCTAGCGGGCACTTGGAGTATCTAGGTTCCCTAGCGGGCACTTGGACTACATAGGACCCTAAAGGGCACTTGCACTATGCAGGTTCCCTAGCAGGCACTCTGACTATGAAGGTTCTCTAGCGGGCACTTGGACTATGTAGGTTCCATAGCAGGCCCTTTGACTATGTAAGTTCTCTAACTGGCACTTGGACTATGTATGTTAGCTAACGGGCACTTGGACTATCTAGGTTACCTAGCGGGCACTTGGAATATGTAGGTTCCCTAGCGGGCACTTGGACTATCTAGGTTACCTAACGGGCACTTGGAGTATGTAGGTAACCTAGTGGTCACTTGAACTGTCTAGGTTACCCAGCGGGCACTTGGACTATGTAGGTTAACTAGTGGGCACTTGGACTAAGTAGGTTAACTAGCGGGCCCTTGGACTATGTAGGTTAACTAGCGGGCCCTTGGACTATGTAGGTTAACTAGCGGGCACTAGGAAGATATAGGTTAACTAGCGGGTATTTGGACTATGTATGTTAACTAGCAGGCCCTTGGACTATGTAGATTAACTAGTGGCACATGGACTACCTACGTTAACTAGTGGGCCCTTGGACTATGTAGATTCCCTAGCGGGCACTTGGACTATATATGTTCCAGAGCAGCCACTTGGACTATGTAGGTTCCCTAGCAGGCACTTGGACTATGTAGGTTCCCTAGCGGGCACTTGGACTCTGTAGGTTAGCTAGCGGACACTTGGATGATCTAGGTTAACTAGCGGGTACTTGGACTATCTAGGTTACCTAGCTGGCACTTGGAGTATGAAGGTTCCCTAGCGGGCACTTGGATTATCTAGGTTACCCAGCGGGCACATGGACTATGTAGGTCAACTAGCGGGCCCTTGGACTATCTAGGTTAGCTAACTGGCATGTGGACTATGTAGGTTAACTAGCGGACACTTGCACGATCTAGGTTAACTAGGGGGCAATTGGACTGTGTAGGTTACCTAGCGGGAAATTGGACTATGTAGGTTAACTAGCGGACACTTGGACGATATAGGTTAACTAGCGGGCACTTGGATTATCTAGGTTAGCTAGCGGGCTCTAGCACTATGTAGGTTAAATAGCGGGCCCAATGACTATGTAGGTTAACTAGCGGGCACTTGGACGATCTAGGTTAACTAGCTGGCACTTGGACGATATAGGTTAACTAGCGGGCACTTGGATTATCTAGGTTACCTAGCGGGCACTTGGACTATGTAGTTTCCCTAGCGGGCATTTGGACTATATAGATAACCTAGCGGGCACTTAGACTTTGTAGGTTACCTAGCGGGCACTTGGACTATCTTGGTTACCTAGCTGGCACTTGAACTATCTACGTTGCCTAGGGGGTTCTTGGAGTATGTAGGTTACCTAGCGGGCTGTTGGACTATCTAGGTTAGCTAGCGGGCACTTGGACTATCTAGGTTAACTAACGGGCACTTGGACTATGTAGGTTCCCAAGCGGGCCCTTGGACTATTTAGGTTACCTATCGGGTACTTGGAGAATGTAGGTTAACTAGGGGGCACTAGGACTATATAGGTTCCCTAGCGGGCCTTTAGACTATGTAAGTTCCCTAGCGGGCACTTGGATTATATGGGTTCCCTAGCGGACATTTGGACTATCTAGGTTACCTAACAGGCACTTGGAATATGTAGCTTCCCTAGCGGGCACTTGGATTATGTAAGTTCCCTATCAGGCACTTGGACTATGTAGGTTAACTAGCGGGCATTTGGACTATGTAGGTTACCTAGCGGGCACTTGGAATATGTAGCTTCCCTGTGTGGCCCTTGGAGAATGTATGTTAACTAGGGGGCACTAGGACAATGTAGGTTACCTAGCGGGCCCTTGGACTATCTAGGTTACCTAGCAGGCACTTGGACTATGTAGGTTAACTAGCGGGCACTTGGACTATCTAGGTTACCTAGCGGGCAATTGGATTATGTACGTTCCCTAGCGGGCACTTGGAATATCTACGTTACCTAGCGGGTAGTTGGACTATCTATGTTAACTAGCGGGCACTTGGACTATGTAGGTTCCCTATCGGGCACTCAGACAATCTAGGTTAACTAGCGAGCACTTGGACTATCCAGGATAACTAGCGGGCACTTGGATTATTAGGGTCCCTAGCGGGCATTTGTATTATATACATTACCTAGCGGGCACTTGGACTATGTAGGTTAACGACCAGGCACTTGGACTATGTAGGTAACCTAGTGGTCACTTGAACTGTCTAGGTTACCCAGCGGGCACTTGGACTATGTAGGTTAACTAGTGGGCACTTGGACAAAGTAGGTTAACTAGCGGGCCCTTGGACTTGTAGGTTAACTAGCGGGCCCTTGGACTATGTAGGTTAACTAGCGGGCACTAGGAAGATCTGGGTTAACTAGCGGGTACTTGGACTATGTATGTTAACTAGCAGGCCCTTGGACTATGTAGATTAACTAGCGGCACTTGGACTACCTACGTTAACTAGTGGGCCCTTGGACTATGTAGATTCCCTAGCGGGCACTTGGACTATATATGTTCCAGAGCGGCCACTTGGACTATGTAGGTTCCCTAGCAGGCACTTGGACTATGTAGGTTCCCTAGCGGGCACTTGGACTCTGTAGGTTAGCTAGCGGACACTTGGATGATCTAGGTTAACTAGCGGGTACTTGGACTATGTAGGTTAACTAGCGGGCCCTTGGACTATGTAGATTAACTAGCAGCACTTGGACTATCTACGTTAATTAGCGGGCCTTGGACTATATAGATTCCCTAGCGGGCACTTGGATTATGTAGGTTCCCTAGCGGGCACTTGGACTATATATGTTCCCTAGCAGGCACTTGAACTATGTAGGTTCCCTGCGGACACTTGAACTATGTAAGTTAACTAGCGGGCCCTTGGACTACTTAGGTTAACTAGCGGGCCCTTGGACTACTTAGGTTAACTAGCGGACACTTGCACTATGTAGGTTACCTAGCGGGCACTTGGACTATCTAGGTTAACTAGCGGTCGCTGGGACTATGCAGGTTACCTAGCAGACACTTGCCCTATGTAGGTTACCTAGGGGGAACTTGGACTATGTAGGTTAACTGGAGGACACTTGGACGATCTAGGTTAACTAGTGGGCCTTTGGACGATGTAGGTTAACTAGCCAGTAATTGGACGATCTAGGTTAACTAGCGGGCACTTGGACGATCTAGGTTAACTAAGGGGCACTTGGACTATCAAAGTTAACAAGCGAGCCCTAGGACTATGTAGGTTAACTAGCGGGCCCTTGGACTATATAGGTTACCTAGATAGCACTTGGACTATATAGGTTCCCTAGCAGGCACATGGAATATCTAGGTTAACGAACGGGCACTTGGACTATGCAGGTAACCTAGCGGGCACTTGGACTGTCTAGGTTACATAGCGGGCACTTGGACTTCTAGGTTAACGATCGGGCACTTGGACTATGTAGGTTGCCTAGCGGGCACTTGGACTACCTAGGTTAGGTAACGGGCACTAGAACTATCTAGGTTACCTAGCGGGCACTTGGACTATGTACGTCCCCTAGTGGGCACTTGGACTATCTAGGTTAACTAACGGGCACTAGGACTATCTAGGTTAACTAACGGGCACTAGGAATATCTAGGTTAACTAGCGGGCACATGGACTATCTAGGTTACCTAGCGGGCACTTGGACTATGCAGGTTAACTAGCGGGCCCATGGATTATGTAGGTTTACTAGCAGGCAGTTGGACTATCTAGGTTAACTAGCGGGCACTTGGACTATGTAGTTTCCCTAGCGGGCATTTGGACTATTTAGGTTACCAAACGGGCACTTGGACTATGTAGGTTACCTAGCGAGCACTTGGACTATCTAGGTTACCTAGCAGGCACTTTGACTATCTAGGTTAACTAACGGGCACTTGGACTATGTAGGTTGCCTAGCGGGCACTTGGATTATGTATGTTCCCTTTCGGGCACTTGGACTATGTAGGTTAACTAGCGGGCACTTGGACTGTCTAGGTTACCTAGCGGGCACTTGGATTATCTAGGTTAACGAATGGCACATGGACTATGTAGGTTACCTAGCCGCCCCTTGGACTATCTAGGTTAGCTAACAGGAACTTGGACTATTTAGGTTCCCTAGCGGGCACTTGTACCATCTAAGATACCTAGTTGGCACTTGGACCATGTAGGTCAACTAGCGGTCCCTTGGACTATCTAGGTTAGCTAACGGGCACTTAGATTATGTAGGTTAACTAGTGGGCACTTGGAATATGTAGGTTAACTAGCGGGCCCATGGACTATGTAGGTTTACTAACAGGCGCTTGGACTATCTAGGTTCCCTAAAGGGCACATGGACTATCTAGGTTACCGAACGGGCACTTGGACTATCTAGGTTACCTAAAGGGCACTTGGACTATGTAGGCTAATTAGGGGGCCCTTGGACGATCTAGGTTAACTAGCGGGTACTTGAACTTTCTAGGTTAACTAGCGGGCACTTGCACTATCTAGGTTACCTAGCGGGCACTGGAACTATGTATGTTCGCTAGCGGGCACTTGGACTATCTAGGTTACGTAGCGGGCACTTGGTATATAGATTAACTAGCGGGCACTTGGACTATATAGGTTAACTAGCGGACACTTGCACGATCTAGGTTAACTAGCGGGCCCTTGCACTATATAGGTTAACTAGCGGGCCCATGGATTATGTAGGTTTACTAGCAGGCACTTGGACTATCTAGGTTAACTAGCGGGCACTTGGACTATGTAGTTTCCCTAGCGGGCATTTGGACTATTTAGGTTACCTAGCGGGCACTTGGACTATGTAGGTTACCTAGCGGGCACGTGGACTATCTAGGTTACCTAGCAGGCACTTTGACTCTCTAGGTTAAGTAACGGGCACTTGGACTATGTAGGTTGCCTAGCAGGCACTTTGATTATGTAGGTTCCCTATCGGGCACTTGGAATATGTAGGTTAACTAGCGGGCACTTTTAATGTCTAGGTTACCTAGCGGGCACTTGGATTATCTAGGTTAACAAACGGGCACTTGGACTATGTAGGTTACCTAGTCGCCACTTGGACTATCTAGGTTAGCTAACAGGCACTTGGACTATCTAGGTTCCCTAGCGGGCACTTGTATTATCTAGGTTACCTAGCTGGCACTTGGACTATGTAGGTCAACTAGCGGGCCCTTGAAGTATGTAGGTTAGCAAACGGGCACATGGACTATCTAGGTTAACTAGCAGGCACTTGGGATATGTAGGTTAACTAGCGGGCCCATGGACTATGTAGGTTTATTAGAGGGCCCTTGGACTGTCTGGGTTCCCTAAAGGGCACTTGGATTATCTAGGTTACCGAACGGGCACTTGGACTATCTAGGTTACTTAGCGGGCACTTGGATTATGTAGGCTAACTAGGGGGCCCTTGGACGATCTAGGTTACCTAGCGGGTACTTGAACTATCTAGGTTAACTAGCAGGCACTTGCACTATCTAGGTTACCTAGCGGGAACTTGGACTATGTACGTTCCCTAGCGGGCACTTGGACTATCTATGTTAACTAGCGGGCACTTGGAATATGTAGGTTAACTAGCGGACACTTGCACTATGTAGGTTACCTAGCAGGCACTTTGACTATCTAGTTTAACTAGCGGGCACTTGGACTATCTAGGTTAACTAGCGTGCACTTGGACTATGTAGGTTCCTTAGTGGGCACTTGGACTGTGTAGGTTGCCAAGCGGGCACTTGGAGTATGTAGGTTAACTAGCCTGCCCTTGGACTATCTAGGTTACGTGGCGGGCACTTGGTATATAGGTTAACTAGTGGGCACTTGGACTATGTAGGTTAACTAGAGGACACTTGGACTATCTATGTTAACTAGTGGACCCTTGGACTATGTAGGTTAACTATCAGGCACTTGGACAATTAGGTTAACTAGCGGGCACTTGGACGATCTATGTTAACTAGCGGGCACTTGGACTATCAAAGTTAACAAGGGAGCCCTTGGACTATGTAGGTTAACTAGCGGGCCCTTGGACTATCTAGGTTACCTAGCGGGCACTTGGACTATATAGTTTACCTAGCGGGCTCTTGGACTATGTAGGTTACCTAGTGGGCACTTGGACTATCTAGGTTAACGAACGGGCACTTGAAATATGCATGTAACCTAGCGGGCACTTGGACTTCTAGGTTAACGAAAGGGCACTTGGACTATGTAGGTTAGGTAACGGGCACTTTGAGTATCTAGGTTACCTAGCGGGAAGTTGGACAACGTAAGTTACCTATCGGCACTTGGACTATCTAGGTTACCTAACGGGCACTTTGACTATCTAGGTTTCATAGCGGGCACTTGGACTATGTAGGTTAACTAGCGAGCACTTGGACTCTAGGTTACCTAGCGGGCACTTGGATTATCTAGGTTACCTAGCGGGCACTTGGACTATCTAGGTTAACGAACGGGCACTTGGACTATGTAGTTTACCTAGCGGGCACTTGGACTATGTAGGATCCCTATCGGACATTTGGACTACTTAGGTTACCTAGCGGGCACTTGGACTATCTAGGTTAACTAGCAGGCACTTGGACTATCTAGGTCAACTAGCGGGCCCTTGTACTATGTAGGTTAACTAGCGAGCACTTGGACTATCTAGGTTAACTAGCGGACCTTGGACTACGTAGGTTAACTAGCGGGCCCTCGGACTATGTAGGTTAACTAGTGGACACTTGCACGATCTAGGTTAACTAGAGGGCACTTGGACTATCTAGGTTAACTAGCGTGCACTTGGAAAATCTAGGTTAACTAGCGGGCACTTGGATGATCAATGTTAACTAGCGGGCACTTGGACTATCTAGGTTATCTAACGGGCACATGGACTAAGTACGTCCCCTGGTGGGCACTTGGACACTCTAGGTTGACTAACGGGCACTAGGACTATCTAGGTTACCTAGCTGACACTTGGACTATGAAGGTTACCTAGCGGGCACTTGGATTATCTAGGTTACCTAGCGGGCACTTGGACTATGTAGGTTCCCTAGCAGGCTTTTGGACTATATAGATAACCTAGCGGGCACTTAGACTTTGTAGGTTACCTAGCGGGCCCTTGGACTATGTAGGTTAACTAGCGGTCCCATGGATTATGTAGGTTACCTAGCGGGCACTTTGACGATCTAGGTTAACTAGCGGGTACTTGGACTATGTAGGTTAACTAGCGGGCTCTTGGACTATGTAGATTAACTAGCGGCACTTGGACTATCTACGTTATCTAGCGGGCCCTTGGACTATGTAGATTCCCTAGCGGACATTTGGACTATATAGATAACCTAGCGGGCACTTAGACTTTGTAGGTTACCTAGCAGGCAGTTGGACTTTCTAGGTTACCTAGCTGGCACTTGAACTATCGACGTTACTTAGCGGGTTCTTGGAGTATGTAGGTTACCTAGCGGGCTTTTGGACTATCTAGGTTACCAAGCAGGCACTTGGACTATCTAGGTTAACTAACGGGCACTTGGACTATGTAGGTTGCCTATGGGCCCCTGGACTATGTAAGTTCCCTAGCGGGCACTTGGACTATGTGGCTTCCCTAGCGGGCATTTGGACTATCTAGGTTACCTAACGGGCACTTGGACTATGTAGGTTCCCTAGGGGGCACTTGGATTATGTAGGTTCCCTATCGGGCACTTGGACTATATAGGTTTATTAACGGGCCCATGTACTATATAGGTTCCCTAAAGGGCACTTGGACTATCTAGGTTACCGAACGGGCACTTGGACTATCTAGGTTACCTAGCGGGCACTTGGACTATGTAGGCTAACTAGGGGGCCCTTGGACGATCTAGGTTACCTAGCGGGTACTTGAACTATCTAGGTTAACTAGCAGACCTTGGACTATGTAGGATAACTAGCGGGCCCTCGGACTATGTAGGTTAACTAGCGGGCATTTGGACTATCTAGGTTTCCTAGCAGGCACTTGGACTATGTACATACCCTAAAGCGCATTGGATTATCTAGCTTACCTAGCGGGCACTTGGACTATGTACGTCCCCTAGTGGGCACGTGGACTATCTAGGTTACCTAGCGGGCACTTGGACTATCTAGGTTACCTAGCAGGCACTTGGATTATAAAGGATCCCTAGCGGGCACCTGGACTATCTAGGTTAACTAGCGGGCATTTGGACTATGTAGGTTAACTAGAGGACACTTGCACGATCTAGGTTAACTAGCGGGCCCTTGCCCTATGTAGGTTAACTAGCGGGCCCATGGATTATGTAGGTTTACTAGCAGGCACTTGGACTATCTAGGTTAACTAGCGGGCATTTGGACTATCTAGGTTACCTAGCAGGCACTTGGATTATAAAAGATCCCTAGCGGGCACCTGGACTATCTAGGTTAACTAGCG
This sequence comes from Tenrec ecaudatus, assembly GCF_050624435.1. Lineage (NCBI taxonomy): Eukaryota > Metazoa > Chordata > Mammalia > Afrosoricida > Tenrecidae > Tenrec > Tenrec ecaudatus. The sequence goes on from NC_134532.1 coordinate 57,357,980, forward strand.
GGCATTTGGACTATGTAGGTTAACTAGAGGACACTTGCACGATCTAGGTTAACTTGCGGGCCCTTGCCCAATGTAGGTTAACTAGCGGGCCCATGGATTATGTAGGTTTACTAGCAGGCACTTGGACTATCTAGGTTAACTAGCGGGCACTTGGACTATGTAGTTTCCCTAGCGGGCATTTGGACTCTTAAGGTTACCAAGCGGGAACTTTGACTATGTAGGTTACCTAGTGGGCACTTGGACTATCTAAGTTACCTAGCAGGCACTTTGATTATCTAGGTTAACTAACGGGCACATGGACTATGTAGGTTGCCTAGCGGGCACTTGGACTATGTAGGTTACCTAGCAGGCACTTGGACTATCTAGGTTACCTAGATAGCACTTGGACTGTCTAGGTTACCTAGCGGGAACTTGGATTATCTAGGTTAACGAACGGGCACTTGGACGATGCAGGTTCCCTAGCGGGCACTTTGACTATGTAGGTTCCCTAGCGGGCACTTGGACTATGTGGGTTCCCGTCTTGCACTTGGACTATGTAGGTTACCTAGCGGGACTTGGACTATGTAGGTTAACTAGCGGGCCCTTGCACTATGTAGGTTAACTAGCGGGCCGTTGGACTATGTAGGTTAACCAGCGGGCACCTAGACCATCTAGGTTAACTAGCGGACACTTGGATTAGCTAGGTTACCTAGCGGGCACTTGAACCATGTAGGTTAACTATTTGGCCCTTGGACTATCTAGGTTAGCTAACGGGCACATGGACTATGTAGGTTAATTAGTGTGCACTTGGACTCTTTAGGTGCCCTAGCAGGCACTCTGACTATGAAGGTTCTCTAGCGGGCACTTGGACTATGTAGGTTCCATAGCAGGCCCTTTGACTATGTAAGTTCTCTAACGGGCACTTGGACTATGTATGTTAGCTAACTGGCACTTGGACTATGTAGGTTACCTAGCGGGCACTTGGACTATCTAGGTTACGTAGCGGGCACTTGGACTATGTAGGTGAACTAGAGGACATTAGGACGATCTAGGTTAACTAGTGGGCCCTTGGACTATGTAGGTTAACTAGCGGGCACTTGGACTATCTAGGTTAACTAGCCGGCACTTGGACTATCAAGGTTAACTAGCGAGCCCTTGGACTATGTAGGTTAACTAGCGGGCCCTTGGACTTGTAGCTTACCTAGCGGGCACTTGGACTAAGTAGGTTACCTAGCCGGCACTTGGACTATCTAGGTTAGCGAACGGGGACGTGGACTATGTAGGTGACCTACCAGGCACTTGTACTGTCTAGGTTACCTAGCGGGCACTTGGACTATCTAGGTTAACGAACGGGCACTTGGACTATGTAGGTTACCTAGCGTGCTCTTGGACTATGTATGTTAGCTAACGGGCACTTCGACTATCTAGGTTACGTAGCGGGCACCTGGACTATGTAGGTTACCCACAGGACATTTGGATGATCTAGGTTAACTAGTGGGCCCTTGGACTATATAGGTTACCTAGCAGGTATTTGCACTATCTAGGTTAGCGAACGGGGACTTGGACTATGTAGTTGACCTAGCAGGCACTTGGACAGTCTAAGTTACCTAGCGGGCACTGGGACTATCTAGGTTAACTAACGGACACTTGGACTATGTAGGTTACCTAGCGCGCACTTTGACTATGTATGTTAGCTAACGGCAACGTGGACTATCTAGGCTACCTTGCGGTCACTTGGACTATGTAGGTTACCTAGTGGGCACTTGGACTATCTAGGTTACTTAACGGGCACTAGAACTATGCAGGTAACAGAGCAGGCACTTGGACGAACTAGGTTAACGAGCGGGCCCTTAGACTATGTAGGTTACCTAGCGAGAACTTGGACTATCTAGGTTAGCTAACAGGAACTTGGTCTATCTAGGTTACCTAGCAGGCACTTTGACTATGTAAGTTACCTAGCGGCACTTGGACGATCTAGGTTACCTAGCGGGCACTTGGACTATGTAGGTTAGCTAAAAGGAACTTTGACTATCTAGGTTACCTAGCGGGCACTAGGACTATGTAGGTTACCTAACAGGCACTTGGACTATGTAGGTTAACTAGCGGACACTTGGACGATCTAGGTTAACTAGCCAGCACTTGGAATATCTAGGTTAATTAGGGGGCCCTTGGACTATGTAGGTTAACTAGCGGGCACTTGGACTATGTAGGTTACCTAGCGGGCACTTGGACTATCTAGGTTGCCTAACGGGCACTAGGACTATGCAGTTAACCTATCCGGCACTTGGAGTATCTTGGTTAGCGAACGGGGACTTGGATTATGTAGGTGACCTACCAGGCACTTGTACTGTCTAGGTTACCTAGCGGGCACTTGGACTATCTAGGTTAACGAACGGGCACTTGGACTATGTAGGTTACCTAGCGTTCTCTTGGACTATGTATGTTAGCTAACGGGCACTTGGACTATCTAGGTTACCTAGCGGGCACTTGGAATATGTAGGTTACCTAGCGGGCACTTGGACTATCTAGGTTACCTAACGGGCACTTCGACTATCTAGGTTACGTAGCGGGCACTTGGACTATGTAGGTTACCCACAGGACATTTGGATGATCTAGGTTAACTAGTGGGTCCTTGGACTATGTAGGTTACCTAGCAGGCACTTGCACTATCTAGGTTAGCGAACGGGGACTTGGACTATGTAGTTGACCTAGCAGGCACTTGGACTGTCTAAGTTACCTAGCGGGCACTTGGACTATCTAGGTTAACGAACGGGCACTTGGACTATGTAGGTTACCTAGCGTTCTCTTGGACTATGTATGTTAGCTAACGGGCACTTGGACTATCTAGGTTACCTAGCGGGCACTTGGAATATGTAGGTTACCTAGCGGGCACTTGGACTATCTAGGTTACCTAGCGGGCACGTGGACTATCTAGGTTGCCTAACGGGCACTAGGAATATGCAGGTAACCTAGCAGGCACTTGGACGAACTAGGTTAACGAGCGGGCCTTTAGACTATGTAGGTTACCTAGCGGGCACTTGGACTATCTAGGTTAGCTAACAGGAACTTGGTCTATCTAGTTTACCTAGCAGGCACTTTGACTATGTAAGTTACCTAGCGGCACTTGGACTATATAGGTTACCTAACGGGCACTTTGACTATCTAGGTTACCTAGCGGGCACTTGGACTATGTAGGTTACCTAGCGGGCACTTGGACTATCTAGGTTACCTAAAGGGCTCTTTGACTATCTAGGTTACCTTGCGGGCACTTGGACTATCTAGGTTAGCTAAAAGGAACTTGGACTATCTAGGTCACCTAGCGGGCACTAGGACTATGTAGGTTACCTAACGGGCACTTGGACTATGTATGTTAACTAGCGGACACTTGGACGATCTAGGTTAACTAGCCGGCACTTGGAATATCTAGTTTAACTAGGGGGCCCTTGGATTATGTAGGTTAACTAGCGGGCACTTGGACGATCTAGGTTAACTACCTGGCAATTGGACAATCTAGTTTAAGTAGCGGGCACTTGGACTATCTAGGTTAATTAGCGGGCACTTGGACGATGCAGGTACCCTAGCGGGCACTTGGACTATATAGGTTCCCTATGGGCACTTGGACCCTCTAGGTTCCCAAAAGGGCACTTGGACTATGTAGGTTCCCTAGCGGGCACTTGGACTATGTAGGTTAACTAGCAGGCCCTTGGACTATCTAGGTTACCTTGCGGGCACTTGGACGATGCAGGTTCCCTAGCGGGCACTTGGACTATATAGGTTCCCTAACGGGCACTTGGACTATGTAGGTTCCATAGCGGGCACTTGGACTATGTAGGTTCCCTATCGGGCACTTGGATTATGTAGGTTTCTATCAGGCACTTGGTCTATGTAGATTAACTAGCGGGCACTTGGACTATCCAGGTAACCTAGCGGGCACTTGGACTATGTACATCCCCTAGTGGGCACTTCGACTATCTAGGTTAACTAGTGGGCACTCGGTCTATCTAAGTTACCTAGCGGGCACTTGGACTATGTAGGTCAACTAGCGGGCCCTTGGACTATGTAGGTTAACTAGCGGACACTTGGACCATCTAGGTTAACTAGCGGGCACTTGGACGATATAGGTTAACTACCGGGCAGTTGGATTATCTAGGTTGGCTAGCGGGCACTTGAACTATGTAGGTTAACTAGTGGGCCCTTAGACTATCTAGGTTAGCTAATGGGCACTTGGACAATGTAGGTTAATTAGAGGGTACTTGGACTATGTAGGTTACCTAGCGGACACTTGGAGTATCTTGGTTACTATTGGGCACTTGAACTATGTAAGTTCCCTACGGGCACTTTCACTATGTGGGTTCCATAGCGGTCATTTGGACTATCTAGGTTACCTAACGGGCACTTGAAGTATGTAGGTTCCCTAGCGGGCACTTGGATTACGTAGGTTCCCTATCGGGCACTTGGACTATGTAGGTTACTAACGGGCATTTGGACTGTGTAGGTTTCTAGCGGGCATTTGGACTATGTAGGTTACCTAACGGGCACTTGGACTATGTACCTTCGCTATCGGGCACTTGGACAATGTTGGTTAACTAGCGCGCACTAGGACTATGTAGGTTACCTAGCGGGCACTTGGACTATCAAGTTTACCTAGCGGACACTTGGACTATATAGGTTAACTAGCTGGCCCTTGGACTATCTAGGTTACCTAGCGGGCACTTGGACTATGTAGGTTAACTAGCGGGCACATGGACTATCTAGGTTACCTAGCGGGCACTTGGACTGTGTACGTTCAATGACGGGCACTTGGACTATGTAGGTTCCCTAGCGGGCACTTGGACTATCTAGGTTAGCTAACGGGCACTTGGACTATGTAAATTCCCTAGCGGGCACTTGGATTATGTAGGTTCCCTATCAGGCACTTGGACTATGTAGGTTACTAGCGGGCATTTGGACTATGTAGGTTACCTAACGGACACTTGGACTATGAGGGTTCCGTATCGGGCACTTGGACAATGTTGGTTAACTAGCGGGCACTAGGACTATCTAGGTTAGGTAACGGGCACTTCGACTATCTAGGTTACCTAGTGGGAACTTGGACTATGTAGTTTACCTAGCGGGCACTTTGACTATCTTGGTTATTTATCGGGCACTTGGACTATATAGGTTAACTAGCGGACACTTGGACGAACTAGGTTAACGAGCGGGCCCTTGTACTATGTAGGTTACCTAGCGGGCACTAGGACTATCTAGGTTAGCTAACAGGAACATGGACTACCTAGGTTACCTAGCGGGCACTTAGACTATGTAGGTTACCTAGTGGGCACTTGTACTGTCTAGGTTACCTAGTGGGCACATGGATTTCTAGGTTAACGAATGGGCACTTGGACTATGTAGGAAGCCTAGCGGACACTTGGACTATCTGGGTTACCAAGCGGGCACTTGGACTATCTCGGTTCCTTAGCGGGCACTTGAAATACATAGGTTCCCTAAAGGGCACTTGGACTATGTAGGTTCCATAGCAGGCCCTTTGACTATGTAAGTTCTCTAACGGGAACTTGGACTATTTAAGTTCCCTAGCGGGCACTTGGATTATATACGTTACTAGAGGGCATTTGGACTATGTAGGTTACCTAGCGGATACTTGGACTATGTAGGTTCCCGATCAGGGACTTGGACAATGTAGGTTAACTAGCGGGCACTAGGACTATGTAGGTTAACTAGTGGGTCCTTGTACTATGTAGGTTAACTAGCGGGTACTTGGACTATCTAGGTTAACTAGCGGGCCCTTGGACTATGTAGGTTAACTAGCGGGCACTTTGACGATCTAGGTTAGCAAACGGGCACTTGGAATATGTAGGTTACCTAGCAGGCACTTGGACTGTCTAGGTTACCTAGCGGGCACTTGGACTATCTAGGTTAACGAACGGGCACTTGGACTATGTGGTTACCTAGCGGGCACTTGTACTATCTCTGTTAGCTAACGGGCACTTGGACTATCTAAGTTACCTAGCGGGGACTTGGACTATGTAGGTTACCTAGCGGGCACTTGGACAATCTAGGTTAACGAACGGGCACTTGGACTATGTAGGTTAGCTAACAGGAACTTGGACAATCTAGGTTAACTAGCGGGCACTTGGACGATGCAGGTTCCCTAGCGGGCACTTTGACTATGTAGGTTCCCTAGTGGGCACTTGACTATGTGCGTTCCCGTCTTGCACTTGGACTATGTAGGTTACCTAGCGGGACTTGGACTATGTAGGTTAACTAGCGGGCCCTTGCACTATGTAGGTTAACTAGCGGGCCGTTGGACTATGTAGGTTAACCAGCGGGCACTTGGATTATGTAGGTTCCCGTCTAGCACTTGGACTATGTAGGTTACCTAGTGGGACTTGGACTATGTAGGTTAACTAGCGGGCCCTTGCACTATGTAGGTTAACTAGCGGGCCGTTGGACTATGTAGGTTAACCAGCGGGCACCTAGACCATCTAGGTTAACTAGCGGACACTTGGATTAGCTAGGTTACCTAGCGGGCACTTGAACCATGTAGGTTAACTATTTGGCCCTTGGACTATCTAGGTTAGCTAACGGGCACTTGGACTATGTAGGTTAATTAGTGTGCACTTGGACTCTTTAGGTGCCCTAGCAGGCACTCTGACTATGAAGGTTCTCTAGCGGGCACTTGGACTATGTAGGTTCCATAGCAGGCCCTTTGACTTTGTAAGTTCTCTAACGGGCACTTGGACAATGTATGTTAGCTAACTGGCACTTGGACTATGTAGGTTACCTAGCGGGCACTTGGACTATCTAGGTTACGTAGCGGGCACTTGGACTATGTAGGTGAACTAGAGGACATTAGGACGATCTAGGTTAACTAGTGGGCCCTTGGACTATGTAGGTTAACTAGCGGGCACTTGGACTATCTAGGTTAACTAGCCGGCACTTGGACTATCAAGGTTAACTAGCGAGCCCTTGGACTATGTAGGTTAACTAGCGGGCCCTTGGACTTGTAGCTTACCTAGCAGGCACTTGGACTAAGTAGGTTACCTAGCCGGCACTTGGCCTATCTAGGTTAGCGAACGGGGACGTGGACTATGTAGGTGACCTACCAGGCACTTGTACTGTCTAGGTTACCTAGCGGGCACTTGGACTATCTAGGTTAACGAACGGGCACTTGGACTATGTAGGTTACCTAGCGTGCTCTTGGACTTTGTATGTTAGCTAACGGGCACTTGGACTATCTAGGTTACCTAGCGGGCACTTGGAATATGTAGGTTACCTAGCGGGCACTTGGACTATCTAGGTTACCTAAGGGGCACTTCGACTATCTAGGTTACGTAGCGGGCACTTGGACTATGTAGGTTACCTACAGGACATTTGTATGATCTAGGTTAACTAGTGGGCCCTTGGACTATGTTGGTTACCTAGCAGGCATTTGCAATATCTAGGTTAGCGAACGGGGACTTGGACTATGTAGTTGACCTAGCAGGCACTTGGACTGTCTAAGTTACCTAGCGGGCACTGGGACTATCTTGGTTAACTAACGGACACTTGGACTATGTTGGTTACCTAGCAGGCATTTGCAATATCTAGGTTAGCGAACGGGGACTTGGACTATGTAGTTGACCTAGCAGGCACTTGGACTGTCTAAGTTACCTAGCGGGCACTGGGACTATCTTGGTTAACTAACGGACACTTGGACTATGTAGGTTACCTAGCGCGCACTTTGACTATGTATGTTAGCTAACGGGAACGTGGACCATCTAGGCTACCTTGCGGTCACTTGGACTATGTAGGTTACCTAGCGGGCACTTGGACTATCTAGGTTACTTTACGGGCACTAGAACTATGCAGGTAACCTAGCAGGCACTTGGACGAACTAGGTTAACGAGCGGGCCCTTAGACTATGTAGCTTACCTAGCGGGAACTTGGACTATCTAGGTTAGCTAACAGGAACTTGGTCTATCTAGGTTACCTAGCAGGCACTTTGACAATGTAAGTTACCTAGCGGCACTTGGACTATCTAGGTTACCTAGCGGGCACTTGGACTATGTTGGTTACCTAGCGGGCACTTGGACTATCTAGGTTACCTAACGGGCAATTTGACTATCTAGGTTACCTAGGGGGCACTTGGACTATCTAGGTTAGCTAAAAGGAACTTGGACTATCTAGGTTACGTAGCGGGCACTAGGACTATGTAGGTTACCTAACGGGCACTTGGACTATGTAGGTTAACTAGCGGACACTTGGACGATCTAGGTTAACTAGCCGGCACTTGGAATATCTAGGTTAACTAGGGGGCCCTTGGACTATGTAGGTTAACTAGCGGGCACTTGGACGATCTAGGTTAACTACCTGGCAATTGGACAATCTAGTTTAAGTAGCCGGTACTTGGACTATCTAGGTTAATTAGCGGGCACTTGGACGATGCAGGTTCCCTAGTGGGCACTTTCACTATGTGGGTTCCATAGCGGACATTTGGACTATCTAGGTTACCTAACGGGCACTTGGAGTATGTAGGTTCCCTAGGGGGCACTTGGATTATGTAGGTTCCCTATCGGGCACTTGGACTATGTAGGTTACTAACGGGCATTTGGACTATGTAGGTTACTAGCGGGCATTTGGACTATGTAGGTTACCTAACGGGCACTTGGACTATGTACCTTCGCTATCGGGCACTTGGACAATGTTGGTTAACTAGCGGGCACTAGGACTATGTAGGTTACCTAGCGGGCACTTGGACTATCTAGGTTAGGTAACGGGCACTTGGACTATCTAGGTTACCTAGTGGGAACTTGGACTATGTAGGTTACCTAGCGGGCATTTTGACTATCTTGGTTATTTAGTGGGCACTTGGACTATATAGGTTAACTAGCGGACACTTGGACGAACTAGGTTAACGAGCGGGCCCTTGAACTATGTAGGTTACCTAGCGGGCACTTGGACTATCTAGGTTAGCTAACAGGAACTTGGACTATCCAGGTTACCTAGTGGTCAATTTGACTATTTAGGTCACCTAGCCGGCACTTGGACTATCTAGGTTAGCTAACGGGCACTTGGACTACCTAGGTTACCTAGCGGGCACTTAGACTATGTAGGTTACCTAGCAGGCACTTGTACTATCTAGGTTACATAACGGGCACTTGGACTATGCATGTAAGCTAGCGGGCACTTGGACTGTCTAGGTTACCTAGCGGGCACATGGATTTCTAGGTTAACGAACGGGCACTTGGACTATGTAGGTTGCATAGCGGGCACTTGGCCGATCTATGTTAGGTAACGGGCACTAGGACTATCTAGGTTACCTAGCGGGAACTTGGACTATGTAGGTAACCTAGCGGGCACTTGGACGATCTAGGTTACTTAACGGGCACTTGGACGATCTAGGTTAACTAGCGGGTACTTGGACTATCTAGGTTAATTAGCGGGCACTTGGACGATGCAGGTTCCCTAGTGGGCACTTTCACTATGTGGGTTCCATAGCGGACATTTGGACTATCTAGGTTACCTAACGGGCACTTGGAGTATGTAGGTTCCCTAGCGGGCACTTGGATTATGTAGGTTCCCTATCGGGCACTTGGACTATGTAGGTTACTAAAGGGCATTTGGACTATGTAGGTTACTAGCGGGCACTTGGACTATGTACCTTCGCTATCGGTCACTTGGACAATGTTGGTTAACTAACGCGCACTAGGACTATGTAGGTTACCTAGCGGGCACTTGGACGATCAAGGTTACCTAGCGGGCACTTGGACTATATAGGTTAACTAGCGAGCCCTTGGACTATCTAGGTTACCTAGCGGGCACTTGGACTATGTAGGTTAACTAGCGGGCACATGGACTATCGAGGTTACCTAGCGGGCACTTGGACTATGTACGTTCCCTAACGGGCACTTGGACTATGTAGGTTCCCTAGCGGGCACTTGGACTATCTAGGTTAGCTAACGGGCACTTGGACTATGTAAATTCCTTAGCGGGCACTAGGATTATGTAGGTTCCCTATCAGGCACTTGAATTATGTAAGTTACTAGCGGGCATTTGGACTATGTAGGTTACCTAACGGGCACTTGGACTATGAGGGTTCCGTATAGGGCACTTGGACAATGTTGGTTAACTAGCGGGCACTAGGACTATGTAGGTTACCTAGCGGGCACTTGGACTATCTAGGTTAGGTAACGGGCACTTGGACTATCTAGGTTACCTAGTGGGAACTTGGACTATGTAGGTTACCCAGCGGGCATTTTGACTATCTTGGTTATTTAGTGGGCACTTGGACTATATAGGTTAACTAGCGGACACTTGGACGAATTCGGTTAACGAGCCGGCCCTTGGACTATGTAGGGTACCTAGCTTGCACTTGGACTATCTAGGTTAGCTAACAGGAACTTGGACTATCTAGGTTACCTAGTGGTCACTTTGACTATTTAGGTCACCTAGCTGGCACTTGGACTATCTAGGTTAGCTAACGGGCACATGGACTACCTAGGTTACCTAGCGGGCACTTAGACTATGTAGGTTACCTAGCAGGCACTTGGACTATCTAGGTTACCTAACGGGCACTTGGACTATGCAGGTAACCTAGCGGGCACTTGGACTGTCTAGGTTACCTAGCGGGCACATGGATTTCTAGGTTAACGAACGGGCACTTGGACTACCTAGGTTACCTAGCGGGCACTTAGACTATGTAGGTTACCTAGCAGGCACTTGGACTATCTAGGTTAGCTAACAGGCACTTGGACTACCTAGGTTACCTAGCGGGCACTTAGACTAGGTAGGTTACCTAGCAGGCACTTGGACTATCTAGGTTACCTAACGGGCACTTGGACTATGCAGGTAACCTAGCGGGCACTTGGACTGTCTAGGTTACCTAGCGGGCACATGGATTTCTAGGTTAACGAACGGGCAGTTGGACTATGTAGGTTGCCTAGAGGGCACTTGGCCGATCTATGTTAGGTAACGGGCACTAGGACTATCTAGGTTACCTAGCGGGAACTTGGACTATGTAGGTAACCTAGCGGGCACTTGGACTATCTAGGTTACTTAACGGGCACTTGGACGATCTAGGTTAACTAGCGGGCACTTCACGATATAGGTTAACTAGCGGACACTTGGATTAGCTAGGTTACCTAGCGGGCACTTGAACCATGTAGGTTAACTATTTGGCCCTTGGACTATCTAGGTTAGCTAACGGGCACTTGGACTATGTAGGTGCCCTAGCGGGCATTTGGACTATATAGATTACCTAGCGGGCACTTGGACTTTGTAGGTTACCTAGCGGGCACTTGGATTATCTGGGTTACCTAGCGGGCACTTGGACTATCTAGGTTCCTTAGCGGGCACTTGGACTACATAGGTTCCCTAAAGGGCACTTGGACTATGTAGGTTCCCTAGCAGGCACTCGGACTATGAAGGTTCCCTAGTGGGCACTTGGACTATGTAGGTTCCATAGCAGGCCCTTTGACTATGTAATTTCTCTAACGGGCACTTGGACTATGTGGGTTCCCTAGCGGGCCTTTGAACTATCTAGGTTACCTAACGGGCACTTGGACTATGTAGGTTCCTTAGTGGGCACTTGGACTATGTACGTTACTAGGGGGCATTTGGACTATGTAGGTTACCTAGCGGATACTTGGACTATGTAGGTTCCTGATCAGGGACTTGGACAATGTTGGTTAACTAACGCGAACTAGGACTATGTAGGTTACCTAACGGGCACTTGGACGATCAAGGTTACCTAGCGGGCACTTGGACTATATAGGTTAACTAGCGAGCCCTTGGACTATCTAGGTTACCTAGCGGGCACTTGGACTATGTAGGTTACCTAGCGTGCTCTTGGACTATGTATGTTAGCTAACGGGCACTTGGACTATCTAGGTTACCTAGCGGGCACTTGGAATATGTAGGTTACCTAGCGGGCACTTGGACGATCTAGGTTAACTAGCGGGCACTTCACGATATGGGTTAACTAGCGGACACTTGGATTAGCTAGGTTACCTAGCGGGCACTTGAACCATGTAGGTTAACTATTTGGACCTTGGACTATCTAGGTTAGCTAACGGGCACTTGGACTATGTAGGTTAATTAGCGTATACTTGGACTATGTAGGTTAACTAGCGGGCACTTTGACGATCTAGGTTAGCAAATGGGCACTTGGAATATGTAGGTTACCTAGCAGGCACTTGGACTGTCTAGGTTACCTAGCGGGCACTTGGACTATCTAGGTTAACGAACGGGCACTTGGACTATGTGGTTACCTAGCGGGCACTTGGACTATCTCTGTTAGCTAACGGGCACTTGGACTATCTAAGTTACCTAGCGGGCACTTGGACTATGTAGGTTACCTAGCGGGCACTTGGACAATCTAGGTTAACGAACGGGCACTTGGACTATGTAGGTTAGCTAACAGGAACTTGGACAATCTAGGTTAACTAGCGGGCACTTGGACGATGCAGGTTCCCTAGCGGGCACTTTGACTATGTAGGTTCCCTAGTGGGCACTTGACTATGTGGGTTCCCGTCTTGCACTTGGACTATGTAGGTTACCTAGCGGGACTTGGACTATGTAGGTTAACTAGCGGGCCCTTGCACTATGTAGGTTAACTAGCGGGCCGTTGGACTATGTAGGTTAACCAGCGGGCACTTGGATTATGTAGGTTCCCGTCTAGCACTTGGACTATGTAGGTTACCTAGCGGGACTTGGACTATGTAGGTTAACTAGCGGGCCCTTGCACTATGTAGGTAAACTAGCGGGCCGTTGGACTATGTAGGTTAACCAGCGGGCACCTAGACCATCTAGGTTAACTAGCGGACACTAGGATTAGCTAGGTTACCTAGCGGGCACTTGAACCATGTAGGTTAACTATTTGGCCCTTGGACTATCTAGGTTAGCTAACGGGCACTTGGACTATGTAGGTTAATTAGTGTGCACTTGGACTCTTTAGGTGCCCTAGCAGGCACTCTGACTATGAAGGTTCTCTAGCGGGCACTTGGACTATGTAGGTTCCATAGCAGGCCCTTTGACTATGTAAGTTCTCTAAGGGGCACTTGGACAATGTATGTTAGCTAACTGGCACTTGGACTATGTAGGTTACCTAGCGGGCACTTGGACTATCTAGGTTACGTAGCGGGCACTTGGACTATGTAGGTGAACTAGAGGACATTAGGACGATCTAGGTTAACTAGTGGGCCCTTGGACTATGTAGGTTAACTAGCGGGCACTTGGACTATCTAGGTTAAGTAGCCGGCACATGGACTATCAAGGTTAACTAGCGAGCCCTTGGACTATGTAGGTTAACTAGCGGGCCCTTGGACTTGTAGCTTACCTAGCGGGCACTTGGACTAAGTAGGTTACCTAGCCGGCACTTGGCCTATCTAGGTTAGCGAACGGGGACGTGGACTATGTAGGTGACCTACCAGGCACTTGTACTGTCAAGGTTACCTAGCGGGCACTTGGACTATCTAGGTTAACGAACGGGCACTTGGACTATGTAGGTTACCTAGCGTGCTCTTGGACTTTGTATGTTAGCTAACGGGCACTTGGACTATCTAGGTTACCTAGCGGGCACTTGGAATATGTAGGTTACCTAGCGGGCACTTGGACTATCTAGGTTACCTAAGGGGCACTTCGACTATCTAGGTTACGTAGCGGGCACTTGGACTATGTAGGTTACCTACAGGACATTTGGATGATCTAGGTTAACTAGTGGGCCCTTGGACTATGTTGGTTACCTAGCAGGCATTTGCACTATCTAGGTTAGCGAACGGGGACTTGGACTATGTAGTTGACCTAGCAGGCACTTGGACTGTCTAAGTTACCTAGCGGGCACTGGGACTATCTAGGTTAACTAACGGACACTTGGACTATGTAGGTTACCTAGCGCGCACTTTGACTATGTATGTTAGCTAACGGGAACGTGGACCATCTAGGCTACCTTGCGGTCACTTGGACTATGTAGGTTACCTAGCGGGCACTTGGACTATCTAGGTTACTTTACGGGCACTAGAACTATGCAGGTAACCTAGCAGGCACTTGGACGAACTAGGTTAACGAGCGGGCCCTTAGACTATGTAGCTTACCTAGCGGGAACTTGGACTATCTAGGTTAGCTAACAGGAACTTGGTCTATCTAGGTTACCTAGCAGGCACTTTGACAATGTAAGTTACCTAGCGGCACTTGGACTATCTAGGTTACCTAGCGGGCACTTGGACTATGTTGGTTACCTAGCGGGCACTTGGACTATCTAGGTTACCTAACGGGCAATTTGACTATCTAGGTTACCTAGGGGGCACTTGGACTATCTAGGTTAGCTAAAAGGAACTTGGACTATCTAGGTTACGTAGCGGGCACTAGGACTATGTAGGTTACCTAACGGGCACTTGGACTATGTAGGTTAACTAGCGGACACTTGGACGATCTAGGTTAACTAGCTGGCACTTGGAATATCTAGGTTAACTAGGGGGCCCTTGGACTATGTAGGTTAACTAGCGGGCACTTGGACGATCTAGGTTAACTACCTGGCAATTGGACAATCTAGTTTAAGTAGCGGGTACTTGGACTATCTAGGTTAATTAGCGGGCACTTGGACAATGCAGGTTCCCTAGTGGGCACTTTCACTATGTGGGTTCCATAGCGGACATTTGGACTATCTAGGTTGCCTAACGGGCACTTGGAGTATGTAGGTTCCCTAGGGGGCACTTGGATTATGTAGGTTCCCTATCGGGCACTTGGACTATGTAGGTTACTAACGGGCATTTGGACTATGTAGGTTACTAGCGGGCATTTGGACTATATAGGTTACATAACGGGCACTTGGACTATGTACCTTCGCTATCGGGCACTTGGACAATGTTGGTTAACTAGCGGGCACTAGGACTATGTAGGTTACCTAGCGGGCACTTGGACGATCAAGGTTACCTAGCGCCCACTTGGACTATATAGGTTAACTAGCGAGCCCTTGGACTATCTAGGTTACCTAGCGGGCACTTGGACTATGTAGGTTACCTAGCGTGCTCTTGGACTATGTATGTTAGCTAACGGGCACTTGGACTATCTAGGTTACCTAGCGGGCACTTGGAATATGTAGGTTACCTAGCGGGCACTTGGACTATCTAGGTTACCTAACGGGCACTTCGACTATCTAGGTTACGTAGCGGGCACTTGGACTATGTAGGTTACCTACAGGACATTTGGATGATCTAGGTTAACTAGTGGGCCCTTGGACTATGTAGGTTACCTAGCAGGCACTTGCACTATCTAGGTTAGCGAACGGGAACTTGGACTATGTAGTTGACCTAGCAGGCACTTGGACTGTCTAAGTTACCAAGCGGGCACTGGGACTATCTAGGTTAACTAACGGACACTTGGACTATGTAGGTTACCTAGCGGGCACTTTGACTATGTATGTTAGCTAACGGGAACGTGGACTATCTAGGCTACCTTGCGGTCACTTGGACTATATAGGCTACCTTGCGGTCACTTGGACTATGTAGGTTACCGAGCGGGCACTTGGACTATCTAGGTTACTTAACGGGCACTAGAAATATGCAGGTAACCTAGCAGGCACTTGGACGAACTAGGTTAACGAGCGGGCCCTTAGACTATGTAGGTTACCTAGCGGGAACTTGGACTATCTAGGTTAGCTAACAGGAACTTGGTCTATCTAGGTTACCTAGCAGGCACTTTGACTATGTAAGTTACCTAGGCACTTGGACTATCTAGGTTACCTAGCGGGCTCTTGGACTATGTAGGTTACCTAGCGGGCACTTGGACTATCTAGGTTACCTAACGGGCACTTTGACTATCTAGGTTACCTAGGAGCCACTTGGACTATGTAGGTTACCTAACGGGCACTTGGGCTATGTAGGTTAACTAGCGGACACTTGGACGATCTAGGTTAACTAGCCGGCACTTGGAATATCTAGGTTAACTAGGGGGCCCTTGGACTATGTAGTTTAACTAGCGGGCACTTGGACGATCTAGGTTAACTACCTGGCAATTGGACAATCTAGTTTAAGTAGCGGGTACTTGGACTATCTAGGTTAATTAGCGGGCACTTGGACGATGCAGGTTCCCTAGTGGGCACTTTCACTATGTGGGTTCCATAGCGGACATTTGGACTATCTAGGTTACCTAAGGGGCACTTGGAGTATGTAGGTTCCCTAGCGGGCACTTGGATTATGTAGGTTCCCTATCGGGCACTTGGACTATGTAGGTTACTAACGGGCATTTGGACTATGTAGGTTACTAGCGGGCATTTGGACTATGTAGGTTACCTAACGGGCTCTTGGACTATGTACCTTCGCTATCGGGCACTTGGACAATGTTGGATAACTAACGCGCACTAGGACTATGTAGGTTACCTAGCGGGCACTTGGACGATCAAGGTTACCTAGCGGGCACTTGGACTATATAGGTTAACTAGTGAGCCCTTGGACTATCTAGGTTACCTAGTGGACACTTGGACTATGTAGGTTACCTAGCGTGCGCTTGGACTTTGTATGTTAGCTAACGGGCACTTGGACTATCTAGGTTACCTAGCGGGCACTTGGACTATCTAGGTTACCTAACGGGCACTTCGACTATCTAGGTTACGTAGCGGGCACTTGGACTATGTAGGTTACCTACAGGACATTTGGATGATCTAGGTTAACTAGTGGGCCCTTGGACTATGTAGGTTACCTAGCAGGCACTTGCAATATCTAGGTTAGCGAACGGGGACTTGGACTATGTAGTTGACCTAGCAGGCACTTGGACTGTCTAAGTTACCTAGCGGGCACTGGGACTATCTAGGTTAACTAACGGACACTTGGACTATGTAGGTTACGTAGCGGGCACTTTGACTATGTATGTTAGCTAACGGGAACGTGGACTATCTAGGCTACCTTGCGGTCACTTGGACTATGTAGGTTACCTAGCGGGCACTTGGACTATCTAGGTTATTTAACGGGCACTAGAACTATGCACGTAACCTAGCAGGCACTTGGACGAACTAGGTAAACGAGCGGGCCCTTAGACTATGTAGGTTACCTAGCGGGAACTTAGACTATCTAGGTTAGCTAACAGGAACTTGGTCTATCTAGGTTACCTAGCAGGCACCTTGACTATGTAAGTTACCTAGCGGCACTTGGACTATCTAGGTTACCTAGCGGGCACTTGGACTATGTAGGTTACCTAGCGGGCACTTGGACTATCTAGGTTACCTAACGGGCACTTTGACTATCTAGGTTACCTAGGGGGCACTTGGACTATCTAGGTTAGCTAAAAGGAACTTGGACTATCTAGGTTACGTAGCGGGCACTAGGACTATGTAGGTTACCTAACGGGCACTTGGACTATGTAGGTTAACTAGCGGACACTTGGACGATCTAGGTTAACTAGCCGGCACTTGGAATATCTAGGTTAACTAGGGGGCCCTTGGACTATGTAGGTTAACTAGCGGGCACTTGGACGATCTAGGTTACTTAACGGGCACTTGGACGATCTAGGTTAACTAGCGGGTACTTGGACTATCTAGGTTAATTAGCGGGCACTTGGACGGTGCAGGTTCCCTAGTGGGCACTTTCACTATGTGGGTTCCATAGCGGACATTTGGACTATCTAGGTTACCTAACGGGCACTTGGAGTATGTAGGTTCCCTAGCGGGCACTTGGATTATGTAGGTTCCCTATCGGGCACTTGGACTATGTAGGTTACTAACGGGCATTTGGACTATGTAGGTTACTAGCGGGCATTTGGACTATGTAGGTTACCTAACGGGCACTTGGACTATGTACCTTCGCTATCGGTCACTTGGACAATGTTGGATAACTAACGCGCACTAGGACTATGTAGGTTACCTAGCGGGCACTTGGACGATCAAGGTTACCTAGCGGGCACTTGGACTATATAGGTTAACTAGCGAGCCCTTGGACTATCTAGGTTACCTAGCGGGCACTTGGACTATGTAGGTTAACTAGCGGGCACATGGACTATCTAGGTTACCTAGCGGGCACTTGGACTATGTACGTTCCCTAACGGGCAATTGGACTATGTAGGTTCCCTAGCGGGCACTTGGACTATCTAGGTTAGCTAACGGGCACTTGGACTATGTAAATTCCCTAGCGGGCACTAGGATTATGTTGGTTCCCTATCAGGCACTTGAACTATGTAGGTTACCTAGCGGGCACTTGGACTATCTAGGTTACCTAACGGGCACTTCGACTATCTAGGTTACGTAGCGGGCACTTGGACTATGTAGGTTACCTACAGGACATTTGGATGATCTAGGTTAACTAGTGGGCCCTTGGACTATGTAGGTTACCTAGCAGGCACTTGCACTATCTAGGTTAGCGAACGGGAACTTGGACTATGTAGTTGACCTAGCAGGCACTTGGACTGTCTAAGTTACCTAGCGGGCACTGGGACTATCTAGGTTAACTAACGGACACTTGGACTATGTAGGTTACGTAGCGGGCACTTTGACTATGTATGTTAGCTAACGGGAACGTGGACTATCTAGGCTACCTTGCGGTCACTTGGACTATATAGGTTACCGAGCGGGCACTTGGACTATCTAGGTTACTTAACGGGCACTAGAACTATGCAGGTAACCTAGCAGGCACTTGGACGAACTAGGTTAACGAGCGGGCCCTTAGACTATGTAGGTTACCTAGCCGGAACTTGGACTATCTAGGTTAGCTAACAGGAACTTGGTCTATCTAGGTTACCTAGCAGGCACTTTGACTATGTAAGTTACCTAGCGGCACTTGGACTATCTAGGTTACCTAGCGGGCACTTGGACTATGTAGGTTACCTAGCGGGCACTTGGACTATCTAGGTTACCTAACGGGCACTTTGACTATCTAGGTTACCTAGGGGCCACTTGGACTATGTAGGGTACCTAACGGGCACTTGGACTATGTAGGTTAACTAGCGGACACTTGGACGATCTAGGTTAACTAGCCGGCACTTGGAATATCTAGGTTAACTAGGGGGCCCTTGGACTATGTAGTTTAACTAGCGGGTACTTGGACTATCTAGGTTAATTAGCGGGCACTTGGACGATGCAGGTTCCCTAGTGGGCACTTTCACTATGTGGGTTCCATAGCGGACATTTGGACTATCTAGGTTACCTAACGGGCACTTGGCGTATGTAGGTTCCCTAGCGGGCACTTGGATTATGTAGGTTCCCTATCGGGCACTTGGACTATGTAGGTTACTAACGGGCATTTGGACTATGTAGGTTACTAGCGGGCATTTGGACTATGTAGGTTACCTAACGGGCTCTTGGACTATGTACCTTCGCTATCGGGCACTTGGACAATGTTGGTTAACTAACGCGCACTAGGACTATGTAGGTTACCTAGCGGGCACTTGGACGATCAAGGTTACCTAGCGGGCACTTGGACTATATAGGTTAACTAGTGAGCCCTTGGACTATCTAGGTTACCTAGTGGACACTTGGACTATGTAGGTTACCTAGCGTGCTCTTGGACTTTGTATGTTAGCTAACGGGCACTTGGACTATCTAGGTTACCTAGCGGGCACTTGGAATATGTAGGTTGCCTAGCGGGCACTTGGACTATCTAGGTTACCTAACGGGCACTTCGACTATCTAGGTTACGTAGCGGGCACTTGGACTATGTAGGTTACCTACAGGACATTTGGATGATCTCGGTTAACTAGTGGGCCCTTGGACTATGTAGGTTACCTAGCAGGCACTTGCACTATCTAGGTTAGCGAACGGGGACTTGGACTATGTAGTTGACCTAGCAGGCACTTGGACTGTCTAAGTTACCTAGCGGGCACTGGGACTATCTAGGTTAACTAACGGACACTTGGACTATGTAGGTTACCTAGCGGGCACTTTGACTATGTATGTTAGCTAACGGGAACGTGGACTATCTAGGCTACCTTGCGGTCACTTGGACTATGTAGGTTACCGAGCGGGCACTTGGACTATCTAGGTTACTTAACGGGCACTAGAAATATGCAGGTAACCTAGCAGGCACTTGGACGAACTAGGTTAACGAGCGGGCCCTTAGACTATGTAGGTTACCTAGCGGGAACTTGGACTATCTAGGTTAGCTAACAGGAACTTGGTCTATCTAGGTTACCTAGCAGGCACTTTGACTATGTAAGTTACCTAGCGGCACTTGGACTATCTAGGTTACCAAGCGGGCTCTTGGACTATGTAGGTTACCTAGCGGGCACTTGGACTATCTAGGTTACCTAACGGGCACTTTGACTATCTAGGTTACCTAGGGGCCACTTGGACTATGTAGGTTACCTAACGGGCACTTGGGCTATGTAGGTTAACTAGCGGACACTTGGACGATCTAGGTTAACTAGCCGGCACTTGGAATATCTAGGTTAACTAGGGGGCCCTTGGACTATGTAATTTAACTAGCGGGCACTTGGACGATCTAGGTTAACTACCTGGCAATTGGACAATCTAGTTTAAGTAGCGGGTACTTGGACTATCTAGGTTAATTAGCGGGCACTTGGACGATGCAGGTTCCCTAGTGGGCACTTTCACTATGTGGGTTCCATAGCGGACATTTGGACTATCTAGGTTACCTAAGGGGCACTTGGAGTATGTAGGTTCCCTAGCGGGCACATGGATTATGTAGGTTCCCTATCGGGCACTTGGACTATGTAGGTTACTAACGGGCATTTGGACTATGTAGGTTACTAGCGGGCATTTGGACTATGTAGGTTACCTAACGGGCTCTTGGACTATGTACCTTCGCTATCGGGCACTTGGACAATGTTGGTTAACTAACGCGCACTAGGACTATGCAGGTTACCTAGCGGGCACTTGGACGATCAAGGTTACCTAGCGGGCACTTGGACTATATAGGTTAACTAGTGAGCCCTTGGACTATCTAGGTTACCTAGTGGACACTTGGACTATGTAGGTTACCTAGCGTGCGCTTGGACTTTGTATGTTAGCTAACGGGCACTTGGACTATCTAGGTTACCTAGCGGGCACTTGGACTATCTAGGTTACCTAACGGGCACTTCGACTATCTAGGTTACGTATCGGGCACTTGGACTATGTAGGTTACCTACAGGACATTTGGATGATCTAGGTTAACTAGTGGGCCCTTGGACTATGTAGGTTACCTAGCAGGCACTTGCAATATCTAGGTTAGCGAACGGGGACTTGGACTATGTAGTTGACCTAGCAGGCACTTGGACTGTCTAAGTTACCTAGCGGGCACTGGGACTATCTAGGTTAACTAACGGACACTTGGACTATGTAGGTTACGTAGCGGGCACTTTGACTATGTATGTTAGCTAACGGGAACGTGGACTATCTAGGCTACCTTGCGGTCACTTGGACTATGTAGGTTACCTAGCGGGCACTTGGACTATCTAGGTTATTTAACGGGCACTAGAACTATGCAGGTAACCTAGCAGGCACTTGGACGAACTAGGTTAACGAGCGGGCCCTTAGACTATGTAGGTTACCTAGCGGGAACTTGGACTATCTAGGTTAGCTAACAGGAACTTGGTCTATCTAGGTTACCTAGCAGGCACTTTGACTATGTAAGTTACCTAGCGGCACTTGGACTATCTAGGTTACCTAGCGGGCACTTGGACTATGTAGGTTACCTAGCGGGCACTTGGACTATCTAGGTTACCTAACGGGCACTTTGACTATCTAGGTTACCTAGGGGGCACTTGGACTATCTAGGTTAGCTAAAAGGAACTTGGACTATCTAGGTTACGTAGCGGGCACTAGGACTATGTAGGTTACCTAACGGGCACTTGGACTATGTAGGTTAACTAGCGGACACTTGGACGATCTAGGTTAACTAGCCGGCACTTGGAATATCTAGGTTAACTAGGGGGCCCTTGGACTATGTAGGTTAACTAGCGGGCACTTGGACGATCTAGGTTACTTAACGGGCACTTGGACGATCTAGGTTAACTAGCGGGTACTTGGACTATCTAGGTTAATTAGCGGGCACTTGGACGGTGCAGGTTCCCTAGTGGGCACTTTCACTATGTGGGTTCCATAGCGGACATTTGGACTATCTAGGTTACCTAACGGGCACTTGGAGTATGTAGGTTCCCTAGCGGGCACTTGGATTATGTAGGTTCCCTATCGGGCACTTGGACTATGTAGGTTACTAACGGGCATTTGGACTATGTAGGTTACTAGCGGGCATTTGGACTATGTAGGTTACCTAACGGGCACTTGGACTATGTACCTTCGCTATCGGTCACTTGGACAATGTTGGATAACTAACGCGCACTAGGACTATGTAGGTTACCTAGCGGGCACTTGGACGATCAAGGTTACCTAGCGGGCACTTGGACTATATAGGTTAACTAGCGAGCCCTTGGACTATCTAGGTTACCTAGCGGGCACTTGGACTATGTAGGTTAACTAGCGGGCACATGGACTATCTAGGTTACCTAGCGGGCACTTGGACTATGTACGTTCCCTAACGGGCACTTGGACTATGTAGGTTCCCTAGCGGGCACTTGGACTATCTAGGTTAGCTAACGGGCACTTGGACTATGTAAATTCCCTAGCGGGCACTAGGATTATGTTGGTTCCCTATCAGGCACTTGAACTATGTAGGTTACCTAGCGGGCACTTGGACTATCTAGGTTACCTAACGGGCACTTCGACTATCTAGGTTACGTAGCGGGCACTTGGACTATGTAGGTTACCTACAGGACATTTGGATGATCTAGGTTAACTAGTGGGCCCTTGGACTATGTAGGTTACCTAGCAGGCACTTGCACTATCTAGGTTAGCGAACGGGAACTTGGACTATGTAGTTGACCTAGCAGGCACTTGGACTGTCTAAGTTACCTAGCGGGCACTGGGACTATCTAGGTTAACTAACGGACACTTGGACTATGTAGGTTACGTAGCGGGCACTTTGACTCTGTATGTTAGCTAACGGGAACGTGGACTATCTAGGCTACCTTGCGGTCACTTGGACTATATAGGTTACCGAGCGGGCACTTGGACTATCTAGGTTACTTAACGGGCACTAGAACTATGCAGGTAACCTAGCAGGCACTTGGACGAACTAGGTTAACGAGCGGGCCCTTAGACTATGTAGGTTACCTAGCCGGAACTTGGACTATCTAGGTTAGCTAACAGGAACTTGGTCTATCTAGGTTACCTAGCAGGCACTTTGACTATGTAAGTTACCTAGCGGCACTTGGACTATCTAGGTTACCTAGCGGGCACTTGGACTATGTAGGTTACCTAGCGGGCACTTGGACTATCTAGGTTACCTAACGGGCACTTTGACTATCTAGGTTACCTAGGGGCCACTTGGACTATGTAGGGTACCTAACGGGCACTTGGACTATGTAGGTTAACTAGCGGACACTTGGACGATCTAGGTTAACTAGCCGGCACTTGGAATATCTAGGTTAACTAGGGGGCCCTTGGACTATGTAGTTTAACTAGCGGGTACTTGGACTATCTAGGTTAATTAGCGGGCACTTGGACGATGCAGGTTCCCTAGTTGGCACTTTCACTATGTGGGTTCCATAGCGGACATTTGGACTATCTAGGTTACCTAACGGGCACTTGGCGTATGTAGGTTCCCTAGCGGGCACTTGGATTATGTAGGTTCCCTATCGGGCACTTGGACTATGTAGGTTACTAACGGGCATTTGGACTATGTAGGTTACTAGCGGGCATTTGGACTATGTAGGTTACCTAACGGGCTCTTGGACTATGTACCTTCGCTATCGGGCACTTGGACAATGTTGGTTAACTAACGCGCACTAGGACTATGTAGGTTACCTAGCGGGCACTTGGACGATCAAGGTTACCTAGCAGGCACTTGGACTATATAGGTGAACTAGTGAGCCTTTGGACTATCTAGGTTACCTAGTGGACACTTGGACTATGTAGGTTACCTAGCGTGCTCTTGGACTTTGTATGTTAGCTAACGGGCACTTGGACTATCTAGGTTACCTAGCGGGCACTTGGAATATGTAGGTTAACTAGCGGACACTTGGACGATCTAGGTTAACTAGCCGGCACTTGGAATATCTAGGTTAACTAGGGGGCCCTTGGACTATGTAGGTTAACTAGCGGGCACTTGGACGATCTAGGTTACTTAACGGGCACTTGGACGATCTAGGTTAACTAGCGGGCACTTGGAATATGTAGGTTACCTAGCGGGCACTTGGACTATCTAGGTTACCTAACGGGCACTTCGACTATCTAGGTTACGTAGCGGGCACTTGGACTATGTAGGTTACCTACAGGACATTTGGATGATCTCGGTTAACTAGTGGGCCCTTGGACTATGTAGGTTACCTAGCAGGCACTTGCACTATCTAGGTTAGCGAACGGGGACTTGGACTATGTAGTTGACCTAGCAGGCACTTGGACTGTCTAAGTTACCTAGCGGGCACTGGGACTATCTAGGTTAACTAACGGACACTTGGACTATGTAGGTTACGTAGCAGGCACTTTGACTATGTATGTTAGCTAACGGGAACGTGGACTATCTAGGCTACCTTGCGGTCACTTGGACTATGTAGGTTACCTAGCGGGCACTTGGACTATCTAGGTTATTTAACGGGCACTAGAACTATGCAGGTAACCTAGCAGGCACTTGGACGAACTAGGTAAACGAGCGGGCCCTTAGACTATGTAGGTTACCTAGCGGGAACTTGGACTATCTAGGTTAGCTAACAGGAACTTGGTCTATCTAGGTTACCTAGCAGGCACTTTGACTATGTAAGTTACCTAGCGGCACTTGGACTATCTAGGTTACCTAGCGGGCACATGGACTATGTAGGTTACCTAGCGGGCACTTGGACTATCTAGGTTACCTAACGGGCACTTTGACTATCTAGGTTACCTAGGGGGCACTTGGACTATCTAGGTTAGCTAAAAGGAACTTGGACTATCTAGGTTACCTAGCGGGCACTAGGACTATGTAGGTTACCTAACGGGCACTTGGACTATGTAGGTTAACTAGCGGACACTTGGACGATCTAGGTTAACTAGCCGGCACTTGGAATATCTAGGTTAACTAGGGGGCCCTTGGACTATGTAGGTTAACTAGCGGGCACTTGGACGATCTAGGTTACTTAACGGGCACTTGGACGATCTAGGTTAACTAGCGGGTACTTGGACTATCTAGGTTAATTAGCGGGCACTTGGACGATGCAGGTTCCCTAGTGGGCACTTTCACTATGTGGGTTCCATAGCGGACATTTGGACTATCTAGGTTACCTAACGGGCACTTGGAGTATGTAGGTTCCCTAGCGGGCACTTGGATTTTGTAGGTTCCCTATCGGGCACTTGGACTATGTAGGTTACTAACGGGCATTTGGACTATGTAGGTTACTAGCGGGCATTTGGACTATGTAGGTTACCTAACGGGCACTTGGACTATGTACCTTCGCTATCGGTCACTTGGACAATGTTGGATAACTAACGCGCACTAGGACTATGTAGGTTACCTAGCGGGCACTTGGACGATCAAGGTTACCTAGCGGGCACATGGACTATATAGGTTAACTAGCGAGCCCTTGGACTATCTAGGTTACCTAGCGGGCACTTGGACTATGTAGGTTAACTAGCGGGCACATGGACTATCTAGGTTACCTAGTGGTCACTTTGACTATTTAGGTCCCCTAGCCGGAACTTGGACTATGTAGGTTCCCTAGCGGGCACTTGGACTATCTAGGTTAGCTAACGGGCACTTGGACTATGTAAATTCCCTAGCGGGCACTAGGATTATGTAGGTTCCCTATCAGGCACTTGAACTATGTAGGTTACTAGCGGGCATTTGGACTATGTAGGTTACCTAACGGGCACTTGGACTATGAGGGTTCTGTATCGGGCACTTGGACAATGTTGGTTAACTAGCGGGCACTAGGACTATGTACGTTACCTAGCGGGCACTTGGACTATCTAGGTTACCTAGTGGGAACTTCGACTATGTAGGTTACCTAGCGGGCATTTTGACTATCTTGGTTATTTAGTGGGCACTTGGACTATATAGGTTAACTAGCGGACACTTGGACGAACTAGGTTAACGAGCGGGCCCTTGGACTATGTAGGTTACCTAGCGGGCACTTGGACTATCTAGGTTAGCTAACAGGAACTTGGACTATCTAGGTTACCTAGTGGTCACTTTGACTATTTAGGTCACCTAGCCGGCACTTGGACTATCTAGGTTAGCTAACGGGCACTTGGACTACCTAGGTTACCTAGCGGGCACTTAGACTATGTAGGTTACCTAGCAGGCACTTGTACTATCTAGGTTACCTAACGGGCACTTGGACTATGCAGGTAACCTAGCGGGCACTTGGACTGTCTAGGTTACCTAGCGGGCACATGGATTTCTAGGTTAACGAACGGGCACTTGGACTATGTAGGTTGCCTAGCGGGCACTTGGCCGATCTATGTTAGGTAATGGGCACTAGGACTATCTAGGTTACCTAGCGGGAACTTGGACTATGTAGGTAACCTAGCGGGCACTAGGACGATCTAGGTTACTTAACGGGCACTTGGACGATCTAGGTTAACTAGCGGGTACTTGGACTATCTAGGTTAATTAGCGGGCACTTGGACGATGCAGGTTCCCTAGTGGGCACTTTCACTATGTGGGTTCCATAGCGGACATTTGGACTATCTAGGTTACCTAACGGGCACTTGGAGTATGTAGGTTCCCTAGCGGGCACTTGGATTATGTAGGTTCCCTATCGGGCACTTGGACTATGTAGGTTACTAACGGGCATTTGGACTATGTAGGTTACTAGCGGGCATTTGGACTATGTAGGTTACCTAACGGGCACTTGGACTATGTACCTTCGCTATCGGTCACTTGGACAATGTTGGTTAACTAACGCGCACTAGGACTATGTAGGTTACCTAGCGGGCACTTGGACGATCAAGGTTAACTAGCGAGCCCTTGGACTATCTAGGTTACCTAGCGGGCACTTGGACTATGTAGGTTAACTAGCGGGCACATGGACTATCTAGGTTACCTAGCGGCCACTTGGACTATGTACGTTCCCTAACGGGCACTTGGACTATGTAGGTTCCCTAGCGGGCACTTGGACTATCTAGGTTAGCTAACGGGCACTTGGACTATGTAAATTCCTTAGCGGGCACTAGGATTATGTAGGTTCCCTATCAGGCACTTGAACTATGTAGGTTACTAGCGGGCATTTGGACTATGTAGGTTACCTAACGGGCACTTGGACTATGAGGGTTCCGTATCGGGCACTTGGACAATGTTGGTTAACTAGCGGGCACTAGGACTATGTAGGTTACCTAGCGGGCACTTGGACTATCTAGGTTACCTAGTGGGAACTTGGACTCTGTAGGTTACCTAGCGGGCATTTTGACTATCTTGGTTATTTAGTGGGCACTTGGACTATATAGGTTAACTAGCGGACACTTGGACGAACTAGGTTAACGAGCGGGCCCTTGGACTATGTAGGTTACCTAGCGGGCACTTGGACTATCTAGGTTAGCTAACAGGAACTTGGACTATCTAGGTTACCTAGTGGTCACTTTGACTATTTAGGTCACCTAGCCGGCAATTGAACTATTTAGGTTAGCTAACGGGCACTTGGACTATCTAGGTTACCTAACGGGCACTTCGACTATCTAGGTTACGTAGCGGGCACTTGGACTATGTAGGTTACCTACAGGACATTTGGATGATCTAGGTTAACTAGTGGGCAGTTGGACTATGTAGGTTACCTAGCAGGCACTTGCACTATCTAGGTTAGCGAACGGGGACTTGGACTATGTAGTTGACCTAGCAGGCACTTGGACTGTCTAAGTTACCTAGCGGGCACTGGGACTATCTAGGTTAACTAACGGACACTTGGACTATGTAGGTTACCTAGAGGGCACTTTGACTATGTATGTTAGCTAACGGGAACGTGGACTATCTAGGCTACCTTGCGGTCACTTGGACTATGTAGGTTACCTAGCGGGCACTTGGACTATCTAGGTTATTTAACGGGCACTAGAACTATGCAGGTAACCTAGCAGGCACTTGGACGAACTAGGTAAACGAGCGGGCCCTTAGACTATGTAGGTTACCTAGCGGGAACTTGGACTATCTAGGTTAGCTAACAGGAACTTGGTCTATCTAGGTTACCTAGCAGGCACTTTGACTATGTAAGTTACCTAGCGGCACTTGGACTATCTAGGTTACCTAGCGGGCACATGGACTATGTAGGTTACCTAGCGGGCACTTGGACTATCTAGGTTACCTAACGGGCACTTTGACTATCTAGGTTACCTAGGGGGCACTTGGACTATCTAGGTTAGCTAAAAGGAACTTGGACTATCTAGGTTACCTAGCGGGCACTAGGACTATGTAGGTTACCTAACGGGCACTTGGACTATGTAGGTTAACTAGCGGACACTTGGACGATCTAGGTTAACTAGCCGGCACTTGGAATATCTAGGTTAACTAGGGGGCCCTTGGACTATGTAGGTTAACTAGCGGGCACTTGGACGATCTAGGTTACTTAACGGGCACTTGAACGATCTAGGTTAACTAGCGGGTACTTGGACTATCTAGGTTAATTAGCGGGCACTTGGACGATGCAGGTTCCCTAGTGGGCACTTTCACTATGTGGGTTCCATAGCGGACATTTGGACTATCTAGGTTACCTAACGGGCACTTGGAGTATGTAGGTTCCCTAGCGGGCACTTGGATTATGTAGGTTCCCTATCGGGCACTTGGACTATGTAGGTTACTAACGGGCATTTGGACTATGTAGGTTACTAGCGGGCATTTGGACTATGTAGGTTACCTAACGGGCACTTGGACTATGTACCTTCGCTATCGGTCACTTGGACAATGTTGGATAACTAACGCGCACTAGGACTATGTAGGTTACCTAGCGGGCACTTGGACGATCAAGGTTACCTAGCGGGCACATGGACTATATAGGTTAACTAGCGAGCCCTTGGACTATCTAGGTTACCTAGCGGGCACTTGGACTATGTAGGTTAACTAGCGGGCACATGGACTATCTAGGTTACCTAGTGGTCACTTTGACTATTTAGGTCCCCTAGCCGGAACTTGGACTATGTAGGTTCCCTAGCGGGCACTTGGACTATCTAGGTTAGCTAACGGGCACTTGGACTATGTAAATTCCCTAGCGGGCACTAGGATTATGTAGGTTCCCTATCAGGCACTTGAACTATGTAGGTTACTAGCGGGCATTTGGACTATGTAGGTTACCTAACGGGCACTTGGACTATGAGGGTTCTGTATCGGGCACTTGGACAATGTTGGTTAACTAGCGGGCACTAGGACTATGTACGTTACCTAGCGGGCACTTGGACTATCTAGGTTACCTAGTGGGAACTTCGACTATGTAGGTTACCTAGCGGGCATTTTGACTATCTTGGTTATTTAGTGGGCACTTGGACTATATAGGTTAACTAGCGGACACTTGGACGAACTAGGTTAACGAGCGGGCCCTTGGACTATGTAGGTTACCTAGCGGGCACTTGGACTATCTAGGTTAGCTAACAGGAACTTGGACTATCTAGGTTACCTAGTGGTCACTTTGACTATTTAGGTCACCTAGCCGGCACTTGGACTATCTAGGTTAGCTAACGGGCACTTGGACTACCTAGGTTACCTAGCGGGCACTTAGACTATGTAGGTTACCTAGCAGGCACTTGTACTATCTAGGTTACCTAACGGGCACTTGGACTATGCAGGTAACCTAGCGGGCACTTGGACTGTCTAGGTTACCTAGCGGGCACATGGATTTCTAGGTTAACGAACGCGCACTTGGACTATGTAGGTTGCCTAGCGGGCACTTGGCCGATCTATGTTAGGTAACGGGCACTAGGACTATCTAGGTTACCTAGCGGGAACTTGGACTATGTAGGTTACTAGCGGGCATTTGGACTATGTAGGTTACCTAACGGGCACTTGGACTATGAGGGTTCCGTATCGGGCACTTGGACAATGTTGGTTAACTAGCGGGCACTAGGACTATGTAGGTTACCTAGCGGGCACTTGGACTATCTAGGTTACCTAGTGGGAACTTGGACTCTGTAGGTTACCTAGCGGGCATTTTGACTATCTTGGTTATTTAGTGGGCACTTGGACTATATAGGTTAACTAGCGGACACTTGGACGAACTAGGTTAACGAGCGGGCCCTTGGACTATGTAGGTTACCTAGCGGGCACTTGGACTATCTAGGTTAGCTAACAGGAACTTGGACTATCTAGGTTACCTAGTGGTCACTTTGACTATTTAGGTCACCAAGCCGGCAATTGGACTATTTAGGTTAGCTAAAGGGCACTTGGACTATCTAGGTTACCTAACGGGCACTTCGACTATCTAGGTTACGTAGTGGGCACTTGGACTATGTAGGTTACCTACAGGACATTTGGATGATCTAGGTTAACTAGTGGGCCCTTGGAATATGTAGGTTACCTAGCAGGCACTTGCACTATCTAGGTTAGCGAACGGGGACTTGGACTATGTAGTTGACCTAGCAGGCACTTGGACTGTCTAAGTTACCTAGCGGGCACTGGGACTATCTAGGTTAACTAACGGACACTTGGACTATGTAGGTTACCTAGAGGGCACTTTGACTATGTATGTTAGCTAACGGGAACGTGGACTATCTAGGCTACCTTGCGGTCACTTGGACTATGTAGGTTACCTAGCGGGCACTTGGACTATCTAGGTTATTTAACGGGCACTAGAACTATGCAGGTAACCTAGCAGGCACTTGGACGAACTAGGTAAACGAGCGGGCCCTTAGACTATGTAGGTTACCTAGCGGGAACTTGGACTATCTAGGTTAGCTAACAGGAACTTGGTCTATCTAGGTTACCTAGCAGGCACTTTGACTATGTAAGTTACCTAGCGGCACTTGGACTATCTAGGTTACCTAGCGGGCACATGGACTATGTAGGTTACCTAGCGGGCACTTGGACTATCTAGGTTACCTAACGGGCACTTTGACTATCTAGGTTACCTAGGGGGCACTTGGACTATCTAGGTTAGCTAAAAGGAACTTGGACTATCTAGGTTACCTAGCGGGCACTAGGACTATGTAGGTTACCTAACGGGCACTTGGACTATGTAGGTTAACTAGCGGACACTTGGACGATCTAGGTTAACTAGCCGGCACTTGGAATATCTAGGTTAAATAGGGGGCCCTTGGACTATGTAGGTTAACTAGCGGGCACTTGGACGATCTAGGTTACTTAACGGGCACTTGGACGATCTAGGTTAACTAGCGGGTACTTGGACTATCTAGGTTAATTAGCGGGCACTTGGACGATGCAGGTTCCCTAGTGGGCACTTTCACTATGTGGGTTCCATAGCGGACATTTGGACTATCTAGGTTACCTAACGGGCACTTGGAGTATGTAGGTTCCCTAGCGGGCACTTGGATTATGTAGGTTCCCTATCGGGCACTTGGACTATGTAGGTTACTAACGGGCATTTGGACTATGTAGGTTACCTAACGGGCACTTGGACTATGTACCTTCGCTATCGGTCACTTGGACAATGTTGGATAACTAACGCGCACTAGGACTATGTAGGTTACCTAGCGGGCACTTGGACGATCAAGGTTACCTAGCGGGCACATGGACTATATAGGTTAACTAGCGAGCCCTTGGACTATCTAGGTTACCTAGCGGGCACTTGGACTATGTAGGTTAACTAGCGGGCACATGGACTATCTAGGTTACCTAGTGGTCACTTTGACTATTTAGGTCCCCTAGCCGGAACTTGGACTATGTAGGTTCCCTAGCGGGCACTTGGACTATCTAGGTTAGCTAACGGGCACTTGGACTATGTAAATTCCCTAGCGGGCACTAGGATTATGTAGGTTCCCTATCAGGCACTTGAACTATGTAGGTTACTAGCGGGCATTTGGACTATGTAGGTTACCTAACGGGCACTTGGACTATGAGGGTTCTGTATCGGGCACTTGGACAATGTTGGTTAACTAGCGGGCACTAGGACTATGTACGTTACCTAGCGGGCACTTGGACTATCTAGGTTACCTAGTGGGAACTTCGACTATGTAGGTTACCTAGCGGGCATTTTGACTATCTTGGTTATTTAGTGGGCACTTGGACTATATAGGTTAACTAGCGGACACTTGGACGAACTAGGTTAACGAGCGGGCCCTTGGACTATGTAGGTTACCTAGCGGGCACTTGGACTATCTAGGTTAGCTAACAGGAACTTGGACTATCTAGGTTACCTAGTGGTCACTTTGACTATTTAGGTCACCTAGCCGGCACTTGGACTATCTAGGTTAGCTAACGGGCACTTGGACTACCTAGGTTACCTAGCGGGCACTTAGACTATGTAGGTTACCTAGCAGGCACTTGTACTATCTAGGTTACCTAACGGGCACTTGGACTATGCAGGTAACCTAGCGGGCACTTGGACTGTCTAGGTTACCTAGCGGGCACATGGATTTCTAGGTTAACGAACGGGCACTTGGACTATGTAGGTTGCCTAGCGGGCACTTGGCCGATCTATGTTAGGTAACGGGCACTAGGACTATCTAGGTTACCTAGCGGGAACTTGGACTATGTAGGTTACTAGCGGGCATTTGGACTATGTAGGTTACTAGCGGGCATTTGAACTATGTAGGTTACCTAACGGGCACTTGGACTATGTACCTTCGCTATCGGTCACTTGGACAATGTTGGTTAACTAACGCGCACTAGGACTATGTAGCTTACCTAGCGGGCACTTGGACGATCAAGGTTAACTAGCGAGCCCTTGGACTATCTAGGTTACCTAGCGGGCACTTGGACTATGTAGGTTAACTAGCGGGCACATGGACTATCTAGGTTACCTAGCGGCCACTTGGACTATGTACGTTCCCTAACGGGCACTTGGACTATGTAGGTTCCCTAGCGGGCACTTGGACTATCTAGGTTAGCTAACGGGCACTTGGACTATGTAAATTCCTTAGCGGGCACTAGGATTATGTAGGTTCCCTATCAGGCACTTGAACTATGTAGGTTACTAGCGGGCATTTGGACTATGTAGGTTACCTAACGGGCACTTGGACTATGAGGGTTCCGTATCGGGCACTTGGACAATGTTGGTTAACTAGCGGGCACTAGGACTATGTAGGTTACCTAGCGGGCACTTGGACTATCTAGGTTACCTAGTGGGAACTTGGACTCTGTAGGTTACCTAGCGGGCATTTTGACTATCTTGGTTATTTAGTGGGCACTTGGACTATATAGGTTAACTAGCGGACACTTGGACGAACTAGGTTAACGAGCGGGCCCTTGGACTATGTAAGTTACCTAGCGGGCACTTGGACTATCTAGGTTAGCTAACAGGAACTTGGACTATCTAGGTTACCTAGTGGTCACTTTGACTATTTAGGTCACCTAGCCGGCACTTGGACTATTTAGGTTAGCTAACGGGCACTTGGACTACCTAGGTTACCTAGCGGGCACTTAGACTATGTAGGTTACCTAGCAGGCACTTGTACTATCTAGGTTACCTAACGGGCACTTGGACTATGTAGGTAACCTAGCGGGCACTTGGACTGTCTAGGTTACCTAGCGGGCACATGGATTCTAGGTTAACAAACGGGCACTTGGACTATGTAGGTTGCCTAGCGGGCACTTGGCCGATCTATGTTAGGTAACGGGCACTAGGACTATCTAGGTTACCTAGCGGGAACTTGGACTATGTAGGTAACCTAGCGGGCACTAGGACGATCTAGGTTACTTAACGGGCACTTGGACGATCTAGGTTAACTAGCGGGTACTTGGACTATCTAGGTTAATTAGCGGGCACTTGGACGATGCAGGTTCCCTAGTGGGCACTTTCACTATGTGGGTTCCATAGCGGACATTTGGACTATCTAGGTTACCTAACGGGCACTTGGAGTATGTAGGTTCCCTAGCGGGCACTTGGATTATGTAGGTTCCCTATCGGGCACTTGGACTATGTAGGTTACTAACGGGCATTTGGACTATGTAGGTTACTAGCGGGCATTTGGACTATGTAGGTTACCTAACGGGCACTTGGACTATGTACCTTCGCTATCGGTCACTTGGACAATGTTGGTTAACTAACGCGCACTAGGACTATGTAGGTTACCTAGCGGGCACTTGGACGATCAAGGTTAACTAGCGAGCCCTTGGACTATCTAGGTTACCTAGCGGGCACTTGGACTATGTAGGTTAACTAGCGGGCACATGGACTATCTAGGTTACCTAGCGGCCACTTGGACTATGTACGTTCCCTAACGGGCACTTGGACTATGTAGGTTCCCTAGCGGGCACTTGGACTATCTAGGTTAGCTAACGGGCACTTGGACTATGTAAATTCCTTAGTGGGCACTAGGATTATGTAGGTTCCCTATCAGGCACTTGAACTATGTAGGTTACTAGCGGGCATTTGGACTATGTAGGTTACCTAACGGGCACTTGGACTATGAGGGTTCCGTATCGGGCACTTGGACAATGTTGGTTAACTAGCGGGCACTAGGACTATGTAGGTTACCTAGCGGGCACTTGGACTATCTAGGTTACCTAGTGGGAACTTGGACTCTGTAGGTTACCTAGCGGGCATTTTGACTATCTTGGTTATTTAGTGGGCACTTGGACTATATAGGTTAACTAGCGGACACTTGGACGAACTAGGTTAACGAGCGGGCCCTTGGACTATGTAGGTTACCTAGCGGGCACTTGGACTATCTAGGTTAGCTAACAGGAACTTGGACTATCTAGGTTACCTAGTGGTCACTTTGACTATTTAGGTCACCTAGCCGGCACTTGGACTATTTAGGTTAGCTAACGGGCACTTGGACTACCTAGGTTACCTAGCGGGCACTTAGACTATGTAGGTTACCTAGCAGGCACTTGTACTATCTAGGTTACCTAACGGGCACTTGGACTATGCAGGTAACCTAGCGGGCACTTGGACTGTCTAGGTTACCTAGCGGGCACATGGATTTCTAGGTTAACGAACGGGCACTTGGACTATGTAGGTTGCCTAGCGGGCACTTGGCCGATCTATGTTAGGTAACGGGCACTAGGACTATCTGGGTTACCTAGCGGGAACTTGGACTATGTAGGTAACCTAGCGGGCACTAGGACGATCTAGGTTACTTAACGGGCACTTGGACGATCTAGGTTAACTAGCGGGTACTTGGACTATCTAGGTTAATTAGCGGGCACTTGGACGATGCAGGTTCCCTAGTGGGCACTTTCACTATGTGGGTTCCATAGCGGACATTTGGACTATCTAGGTTACCTAACGGGCACTTGGAGTATGTAGGTTCCCTAGCGGGCACTTGGATTATGTAGGTTCCGTATCAGGCACTTGGACTATGTAGGTTACTAACGGGCATTTGGACTATGTAGGTTACTAGCGGGCATTTGGACTATGTAGGTTACCTAACGGGCACTTGGACTATGTACCTTCGCTATCGGTCACTTGGACAATGTTGGTTAACTAACGCGCACTAGGACTATGTAGCTTACCTAGCGGGCACTTGGACGATCAAGGTTAACTAGCGAGCCCTTGGACTATCTAGGTTACCTAGCGGGCACTTGGACTATGTAGGTTAACTAGCGGGCACATGGACTATCTAGGTTACCTAGCGGCCACTTGGACTATGTACGTTCCCTAACGGGCACTTGGACTATGTAGGTTCCCTAGCGGGCACTTGGACTATCTAGGTTAGCTAACGGGCACTTGGACTATGTAAATTCCTTAGCGGGCACTAGGATTATGTAGGTTCCCTATCAGGCACTTGAACTATGTAGGTTACTAGCGGGCATTTGGACTATGTAGGTTACCTAACGGGCACTTGGACTATGAGGGTTCCGTATCGGGCACTTGGACAATGTTGGTTAACTAGCGGGCACTAGGACTATGTAGGTTACCTACCGGGCACTTGGACTATCTAGGTTAGGTAACGGGCACTTGGACTATCTAGGTTACCTAGTGGGAACTTGGACTATGTAGGTTACCTAGCGGGCATTTTGACTATCTTGGTTATTTAGTGGGCACTTGGACTATATAGGTTAACTAGCGGACACTTGGACGAACTAGGTTAACGAGCGGGCCCTTGGACTATGTAGGGTACCTAGCTTGCACTTGGACTATCTAGGTTAGCTAACAGGAACTTGGACTATCTAGGTTACCTAGTGGTCATTTTGACTATTTAGGTCACCTAGCTGGCACTTGGACTATCTAGGTTAACTAACGGGCACTTGGACTACCTAGGTTACCTAGCGGGCACTTAGACTATGTAGGTTACCTAGCAGGCACTTGGACTATCTAGGTTACCTAACGGGCATTTGGACTATGCAGGTAACCTA
Organism: Tenrec ecaudatus; assembly: GCF_050624435.1. Classification (NCBI taxonomy): domain Eukaryota; kingdom Metazoa; phylum Chordata; class Mammalia; order Afrosoricida; family Tenrecidae; genus Tenrec; species Tenrec ecaudatus. The sequence goes on from NC_134532.1 coordinate 57,394,279, forward strand.
GCGGGCACTTGGACTGTCTAGGTTACCTAGCGGGCACATGGATTTCTAGGTTAACGAACGGGCACTTGGACTATGTAGGTTGCCTAGCGGGCACTTGGCCGATCTATGTTAGGTAACGGGCACTAGGACTATCTAGGTTGCCTAGCGGGAACTTGGACTATGTAGGTAACCTAGCGGGCACTAGGACGATCTAGGTTACTTAACGGGCACTTGGACGATCTAGGTTAACTAGCGGGTACTTGGACTATCTAGGTTAATTAGCGGGCACTTGGACGATGCAGGTTCCCTAGTGGGCACTTTCACTATGTGGGTTCCATAGCGGACATTTGGACTATCTAGGTTACCTAACGGGCACTTGGAGTATGTAGGTTCCCTAGCGGGCACTTGGATTATGTAGGTTCCCTATCGGGCACTTGGACTATGTAGGTTACTAACGGGCATTTGGACTATGTAGGTTACTAGCGGGCATTTGGACTATGTAGGTTACCTAACGGGCACTTGGACTATGTACCTTCGCTATCGGTCACTAGGACAATGTTGGTTAACTAACGCGCACTAGGACTATGTAGGTTACCTAGCGGGCACTTGGACGATCAAGGTTAACTTGCGAGCCCTTGGACTATCTAGGTTACCTAGCGGGCACTTGGACTATGTAGGTTAACTAGCGGGCACATGGACTATCTAGGTTACCTAGCGGCCACTTGGACTATGTACGTTCCCTAACGGGCACTTGGACTATGTAGGTTCCCTAGCGGGCACTTGGACTATCTAGGTTAGCTAACGGGCACTTGGACTATGTAAATTCCTTAGCGGGCACTAGGATTATGTAGGTTCCCTATCAGGCACTTGAACTATGTAGGTTACTAGCGGGCATTTGGACTATGTAGGTTACCTAACGGGCACTTGGACTATGAGGGTTCCGTATCGGGCACTTGGACAATGTTGGTTAACTAGCGGGCACTAGGACTATGTAGGTTACCTAGCGGGCACTTGGACTATCTAGGTTACCTAGTGGGAACTTGGACTCTGTAGGTTACCTAGCGGGCATTTTGACTATCTTGGTTATTTAGTGGGCACTTGGAATATATAGGTTAACTAGCGGACACTTGGACGAACTAGGTTAACGAGCGGGCCCTTGGACTATGTAAGTTACCTAGCGGGCACTTGGACTATCTAGGTTAGCTAACAGGAACTTGGACTATCTAGGTTACCTAGTGGTCACTTTGACTATTTAGGTCACCTAGCCGGCACTTGGACTATTTAGGTTAGCTAACGGGCACTTGGACTACCTAGGTTACCTAGCGGGCACTTAGACTATGTAGGTTACCTAGCAGGCACTTGTACTATCTAGGTTACCTAACGGGCACTTGGACTATGCAGGTAACCTAGCGGGCACTTGGACTGTCTAGGTTACCTAGCGGGCACATGGATTTCTAGGTTAACGAACGGGCACTTGGACTATGTAGGTTGCCTAGCGGGCACTTGGCCGATCTATGTTAGGTAACGGGCACTAGGACTATCTAGGTTACCTAGCGGGAACTTGGACTATGTAGGTAACCTAGCGGGCACTAGGACGATCTAGGTTACTTAACGGGCACTTGGACGATCTAGGTTAACTAGCGGGTACTTGGACTATCTAGGTTAATTAGCGGGCACTTGGACGATGCAGGTTCCCTAGTGGGCACTTTCACTATGTGGGTTCCATAGCGGACATTTGGACTATCTAGGTTACCTAACGGGCACTTGGAGTATGTAGGTTCCCTAGCGGGCACTTGGATTATGTAGGTTCCCTATCAGGCACTTGGACTATGTAGGTTACTAACGGGCATTTGGACTATGTAGGTTACTAGCGGGCATTTGGACTATGTAGGTTACCTAACGGGCACTTGGACTATGTACCTTCGCTATCGGTCACTTGGACAATGTTGGCTAACTAACGCGCACTAGGACTATGTAGCTTACCTAGCGGGCACTTGGACGATCAAGGTTAACTAGCGAGCCCTTGGACTATCTAGGTTACCTAGCGGGCACTTGGACTATGTAGGTTAACTAGCGGGCACATGGACTATCTAGGTTACCTAGCGGCCACTTGGACTATGTACGTTCCCTAACGGGCACTTGGACTATGTAGGTTCCCTAGCGGGCACTTGGACTATCTAGGTTAGCTAACGGGCACTTGGACTATGTAAATTCCTTAGCGGGCACTAGGATTATGTAGGTTCCCTATCAGGCGCTTGAACTATGTAGGTTACTAGCGGGCATTTGGACTATGTAGGTTACCTAACGGGCACTTGGACTATGAGGGTTCCGTATCGGGCACTTGGACAATGTTGGTTAACTAGCGGGCACTAGGACTATGTAGGTTACCTAGCGGGCACTTGGACTATCTAGGTTAGGTAACGGGCACTTGGACTATCTAGGTTACCTAGTGGGAACTTGGACTATGTAGGTTACCTAGCGGGCATTTTGACTATCTTGGTTATTTAGTGGGCACTTGGACTATATAGGTTAACTAGCGGACACTTGGACGAACTAGGTTAACGAGCGGGCCCTTGGACTATGTAGGGTACCTAGCTTGCACTTGGACTATCTAGGTTAGCTAACAGGAACTTGGACTATCTAGGTTAATTAGCGGGCACTTGGACGATGCAGGTTCCCTAGTGGGCACTTTCACTATGTGGGTTCCATAGCGGACATTTGGACTATCTAGGTTACCTAACGGGCACTTGGAGTATGTAGGTTCCCTAGCGGGCACTTGGATTATGTAGGTTCCCTATCGGGCACTTGGACTATGTAGGTTACTAACGGGCATTTGGACTATGTAGGTTACTAGCGGGCATTTGGACTATGTAGGTTACCTAACGGGCACTTGGACTATGTACCTTCGCTATCGGTCACTTGGACAATGTTGGTTAACTAACGCGCACTAGGACTATGTAGGTTACCTAGCGGGCACTTGGACGATCAAGGTTAACTAGCGAGCCCTTGGACTATCTAGGTTACCTAGCGGGCACTTGGACTATGTAGGTTAACTAGCGGGCACATGGACTATCTAGGTTACCTAGCGGCCACTTGGACTATGTACGTTCCCTAACGGGCACTTGGACTATGTAGGTTCCCTAGCGGGCACTTGGACTATCTAGGTTAGCTAACGGGCACTTGGACTATGTAAATTCCTTAGCGGGCACTAGGATTATGTAGGTTCCCTATCAGGCACTTGAACTATGTAGGTTACTAGCGGGCATTTGGACTATGTAGGTTACCTAACGGGCACTTGGACTATGAGGGTTCCGTATCGGGCACTTGGACAATGTTGGTTAACTAGCGGGCACTAGGACTATGTAGGTTACCTAGCGGGCACTTGGACTATCTAGGTTACCTAGTGGGAACTTGGACTCTGTAAGTTACCTAGCGGGCATTTTGACTATCTTGGTTATTTAGTGGGCACTTGGACTATATAGGTTAACTAGCGGACACTTGGACGAACTAGGTTAACGAGCGGGCTTTGGACTATGTAGGTTACCTAGCGGGCACTTGGACTATCTAGGTTAGCTAACAGGAACTTGGACTATCTAGGTTACCTAGTGGTCACTTTGACTATTTAGGTCACCTAGCCGGCACTTGGACTATTTAGGTTAGCTAACGGGCACTTGGACTACCTAGGTTACCTAGCGGGCACTTAGACTATGTAGGTTACCTAGCAGGCACTTGTACTATCTAGGTTACCTAACGGGCACTTGGACTATGCAGGTAACCTAGCGGGCACTTGGACTGTCTAGGTTACCTAGCGGGCACATGGATTTCTAGGTTAACGAACGGGCACTTGGACTATGTAGGTTGCCTAGCGGGCACTTGGCCGATCTATGTTAGGTAACGGGCACTAGGACTATCTAGGTTACCTAGCGGGAACTTGGACTATGTAGGTAACCTAGCAGGCACTAGGACGATCTAGGTTACTTAACGGGCACTTGGACGATCTAGGTTAACTAGCGGGTTCTTGGACTATCTAGGTTAATTAGCGGGCACTTGGACGATGCAGGTTCCCTAGTGGGCACTTTCACTATGTGGGTTCCATAGCGGACATTTGGACTATCTAGGTTACCTAACGGGCACTTGGAGTATGTAGGTTCCCTAGCGGGCACTTGGATTATGTAGGTTCCCTATCAGGCACTTGGACTATGTAGGTTACTAACGGGCATTTGGACTATGTAGGTTACTAGCGGGCATTTGGACTATGTAGGTTACCTAACGGGCACTTGGACTATGTACCTTCGCTATCGGTCACTTGGACAATGTTGGTTAACTAACGCGCACTAGGACTATGTAGCTTACCTAGCGGGCACTTGGACGATCAAGGTTAACTAGCGAGCCCTTGGACTATCTAGGTTACCTAGCGGGCACTTGGACTATGTAGGTTAACTAGCGGGCACATGGACTATCTAGGTTACCTAGCGGCCACTTGGACTATGTACGTTCCCTAACGGGCACTTGGACTACATAGGTTCCCTAAAGGGCACTTGGACTATGTAGGTTCCCTAGCAGGCACTCGGACTATGAAGGTTCCCTAGTGGGCACTTGGACTATGTAGGTTCCATAGCAGGCCCTTTGACTATGTAATTTCTCTAACGGGCACTTGGACTATGTAGGTTCCCTAGCGGGCACTTGGACTATGTACGTTACTAGTGGGCATTTGGACTATGTAGGTTACATAGCGGATACTTGGACTATGTAGGTTCCTGATCAGGGACTTGGACAATGTAGGTTAACTAGCGGGCACTAGGACTATGTAGGTTATCTAGTGGGTCCTTGTACTATGTAGGTTAACTAGCGGGCACTTGGACTATCTAGGTTAACTAGCGGGCCCTTGGACTATGTAGGTTAACTAGCGGGCACTTTGACGATCTAGGTTAGCAAACGGGCACTTGGAATATGTAGGTTACCTAGCAGGCACTTGGACTATCTAGGTTAACGAACGGGCACTTGGACTATGTGGTTACTTAGCAGGCACTTAGACTATCTCTGTTAGCTAACGGGCACTTGGACTATCTCAGTTACCTAGCGGGCACTTGGACTATGTTGGTTACCTAGCGGGCATTAGACAATCTAAGTTAACGAACGGGCACTTGGACTATGTAGGTTAGCTAACAGGAACTTGGACAATCTAGGTTAACTAGCGGGCACTTGGACGATGCAGGTTCCCTAGCGGGCACTTTGACTATGTAGGTTCCCTAGCGGGCATTTGGACAATCTAGGCTTCCTAACGGGCATTTGGACTATGTAGGTTCCCTAGCGGGCACTTGGATTATATAGGTTCCCGTCTTGCACTTGGACTATGTAGGTTACCTAGCGGGCACTAGGACTATGTAGGTTAACTAGCGGGCCCTTGCACTATGTAGGTTAACTAGCAGGCCCTTGGACTATGTAGGTTAACCAGCGGGCACTTAGACCATCTAGGTTAACTAGTGGGCACTTGGAGGATATAGGTTAACTAGCGGACACTTGGATTAGCTAGGTTACCTAGCGGGCACTTGAACCATGTAGGTTAACTATTTGGCCCTTGGACTATCTAGGTTAGCTAACGGGCACTTGGACTATGTAGGTTAATTAGCGTGCACTTGGACTATGTAGGTGCCCTAGCGGGCATTTGGACTATATAGATTATCTAGCGGGCACTTGGACTTTGTAGGTTACCTAGCGGGCACTTGGAGTATCTAGGTTCCATAGCGGGCACTTGGACTACAAAAGTTCCCTAAAGGGCACTTGCACCATGCAGGTTCCCTAGCAGGCACTCTGACTATGAAGGTACTCTAGCGGGCACTTGGACTATGTAGGTTCCATAGCAGGCCCTTTGACTATGTAAGTTCTCTAACGGGCACTTGGACTATGTATGTTAGCTAACGGGCACTTGGACTATGTAGGTTACCTAGCGGGCACTTGGACTATCTAGGTTACGTAGCGGGCACTTGGACTATGTAGGTGAACTAGAGGACATTAGGACGATCTAGGTTAACTAGTGGGCCCTTGGACTATGTAGGTTAACTAGCGGGCACTTGGACTATCTAGGTTAACTAGCCGGCACTTGGGCTATCAAGGTTAACTAGCGAGCCCTTGGACTATGTAGGTTAACTAGAGGGCCCTGGGACTTGTAGCTTACCTAGCGGGCACTTGGACTAAGTAAGTTACCTAGCCGGCACTTGGACTATCTAGGTTAGCGAACGGGGACTTGGATTATGTAGGTGACCTACCAGGCACTTGTACTGTCTAGGTTACCTAGCGGGCACTTGGACTATCTTGGTTAACGAACGGGCACTTGGACTATGTAGGTTACCTAGCGTGCTCTTGGACTATGTATGTTAGCTAACGGGCACTTGGACTATCTAGGTTACCTAGCGGGCACTTGGAATATGTAGGTTAGCTAACGGGCACTTGGACTATCTAGGTTACCTAACGGGCACTTCGACTATCTAGGTTACGTAGCGGGCACTTGGACTATGTAGGTTACCCATAGGACATTTGGATGATCTAGGTTAACTAGCGGGCCCTTGGACTAAGTAGGTTACCTAGCAGGCACTTGCACTATCTAGGTTAGCGAACGGGGACTTGGACTATGTAGTTGACCTAGCAGGCACTTGGACTGTCTAAGTTACCTAGCGGGCACTTGGACTATCTAGGTTAACGAACGGGCACTTGGACTATGTAGGTTACCTAGCGGGCACTTTGGACTATGTATGTTAGCTAACGGGAATTTGGACTATCTAGGCTACCTAGCGGTCACTTGGACTATGTAGGTTACCTAGCGGGCACTTGGACTATCTAGGTTGCCTAACGGGCACTAGGACTATGCAGGTAACCTAGCAGGCACTTGGACGTACTAGGTTAACGAGCGGGCCCTTAGACTATGTAGGTTACCTAGCGGGCACTTGGACTATCTAGGTTAGCTAACAGGAACTTGTTCTATCTAGGTTACCTAGCAGGCACTTTGACTATGTAAGTTACCTAGCGGCACTTGGACTATATAGGTTACCTAACGGGCACTTTGACTATCTAGGTTACCTAGCGGGCACTTGGACTATGAGGGTTACCTAGCGGGCACTTGGAATATCTAGGTTACCTAAAGGGCTCTTTGACTATCTAGGTTACCTAGCGGGTACTTGGACTATCTAGGTTAACTAGCGGGCACTTGGACTATCTAGGTTCACTAACGGGCACTTGTACTATGTAAATTCCCTAGCGGACACTTGTATTATGTAGGTTCCCTATCAGGCTCTTGGACTATGTAGGTTACTAGCTGGCATTTGGACTATGTAGGTTACCTAACGGGCACTTGGACTATGAGGGTTCCGTATCGGGCACTTGGACAATGTTGGTTAACTAGCGGGCACTAGGACTATGTAGGTTACCTAGCGGGCACTTGGACTATCTAGGTTAGGTAACGGGCACTTGGACTATCTAGGTTACCTAGTGGGAATTTGGACTATGTAGGTTACCTAGCGGGCATTTTGCCTATCTTGGTTATTTAGTGGGCACTTGGACTATATAGGTTAACTAGCGGACACTTGGACGAACTAGGTTAACGAGCGGGCCCTTGGACTATGTAAGTTACCTAGCGGGCACTTGGACTATCTAGGTTAGCTAACAGGAACTTGGACTATCTAGGTTACCTAGTGGTCACTTTGACAATTTAGGTCACCTAGCCGGCACTTGGACTATCTAGGTTAGCTAACGGGCACTTGGACTACCTAGGTTACCTAGCGGGCACTTAGACTATGTAGGTTACCTAGCAGGCACTTGTACTATCTAGGTTACCTAACGGGCACTTGGACTATGCAGGTAACCTAGCGGGCACTTGGACTGTCTAGGTTACCTAGCGGGCACATGGATTTCTAGGTTAAAGAACGGGCACTTGGACTATGTGGGTTCCCTAGCATGCCTTTGAACTATCTGGGTTACCTAACGGGCACTTGGACTATGTAGGTTCCCTAGCGGGCACTTGGACTATGTACGTTACTATGGGGCATTTGGACTATGTAGGTTACCTACCGGATACTTGGACTATGTAGGTTCCTGATCAGGGACTTGGACAATATAGGTTAACTAGCGGGCACTAGCACTATGTAGGTTATCTAGTGGGTCCTTGTACTATGTAGGTTAACTAGCGGGCACTTGGACTATCTAGGTTAACTAGCGGGCCCTTGGACTATGTAGGTTAACTAGCGGGCACTTTGACGATCTAGGTTAGCAAACGGGCACTTGGAATATGTAGGTTACCTAGCGGGCACTTGGACTATCTAGGTTAACGAACGGGCACTTGGACTATGTGGTTACTTAGCGGGCACTTGGACTATCTCTGTTAGCTAACGGGCACTTGGACTATCTCAATTACCTAGCGGGCAGTTGGACTATGTTGGTTACCAAGCGGGCACTTGGACAATCTAGGTTAACGAACGGGCACTTGGACTATGTAGGTTAGCTAACAGGAACTTGGGCAATCTAGGTTAACTAGCGGGCACTTGGACGATGCAGGTTCCCTAGCGGGCACTTTGACTATGTAGGTTCCCTAGCGGGCACTTGGACTATGTGGGTACCCTAGTGGGCATTTGGACTATCTAGGCTTCCTAACGGGCATTTGGACTATGTAGGTTCCCTGGGCGGGCACTTGGATTATGTAGGTTCCCGTCTTGCACTTGGACTATGTAGGTTACCTAGCGGGCACTTGGACTATGTAGGTTAACTAGCGGGCCCTTGCACTATGTAGGTTAACTAGCAGGCCCTTGGACTATGTAGGTTAACCAGCGGGCACTTAGACCATCTAGGTTAACTAGTGGGCACTTGGAGGATATAGGTTAACTAGCGGACACTTGGATTAGCTAGGTTACCTAGCGGGCACTTGAACCATGTAGGTTAACTATTTGGCCCTTGGACTATCTAGGTTAGCTAACGGGCACTTGGACTATGTAGGTTAATTAGCGTGCACTTGGACTATGTAGGTGCCCTAGCGGGCATTTGGACTATATAGATTATCTAGCGGGCACTTGGACTTTGTAGGTTACCTAGCGGGCACTTGGAGTATCTAGGTTCCCTAGCGGGCACTTGGACTACATAGGTTCCCTAAAGGGCACTTGCACTATGCAGGTTCCCTAGCAGGCACTCTGACTATGAAGGTTCTCTAGCGGGCACTTGGACTATGTAGGTTCCATAGCAGGCCCTTTGACTATGTAAGTTCTCTAACGGGCACTTGGACTATGTATGTTAGCTAACGGGCACTTGGACTATGTAGGTTACCTAGCGGGCACTTGGACTATCTAGGTTACGTAGCGGGCACTTGGACTATGTAGGTGAACTAGAGGACATTAGGACGATCTAGGTTAACTAGTGGGCCCTTGGACTATGTAGGTTAACTAGCGGGCACTTGGACTATCTAGGTTAACTAGCCGGCACTTGGGCTATCAAGGTTAACTAGCGAGCCCTTGGACTATGTAGGTTAACTAGCGGGCCCTTGGACTTGTAGCTTACCTAGCGGGCACTTGGACTAAGTAAGTTACCTAGCCGGCACTTGGACTATCTTGGTTAGCGAACGGGGACTTGGATTATGTAGGTGACCTACCAGGCACTTGTACTGTCTAGGTTACCTAGCGGGCACTTGGACTATCTAGGTTAACGAACGGGCACTTGGACTATGTAGGTTACCTAGCGTGCTCTTGGACTATGTATGTTAGCTAACGGGCACTTGGACTATCTAGGTTACCTAGCGGGCACTTGGAATATGTAGGTTACCTAGCGGGCACTTGGACTATCTAGGTTACCTAACGGGCACTTCGACTATCTAGGTTACGTAGCGGGCACTTGGACTATGTAGGTTACCCACAGGACATTTGGATGATCTAGGTTAACTAGTGGGCCCTTGGACTATGTAGGTTACCTAGCAGGCACTTGCACTATCTAGGTTAGCGAACGGGGACTTGGACTATGTAGTTGACCTAGCAGGCACTTGGACTGTCTAAGTTACCTAGCGGGCACTTGGACTTTGTAGGTTACCTAGCGGGCACTTGGAGTATCTAGGTTCCCTAGCGGGCACTTGGACTACATAGGTTCCCTAAAGGGCACTTGCATATGCAGGTTCCCTAGCAGGCACTCTGACTATGAAGGTTCTCTAGCGGGCACTTGGACTATGTAGGTTCCATAGCAGGCCCTTTGACTATGTAAGTTCTCTAACGGGCACTTGGACTATGTATGTTAGCTAACGGGCACTTGGACTATGTAGGTTACCTAGCGGGCACTTGGACTATCTAGGTTACGTAGCGGGCACTTGGACTATGTAGGTGAACTAGAGGACATTAGGACGATCTAGGTTAACTAGTGGGCCCTTGGACTATGTAGGTTAACTAGCGGGCACTTGGACTATCTAGGTTAACTAGCCGGCACTTGGGCTATCAAGGTTAACTAGCGAGCCCTTGGACTATGTAGGTTAACTAGCGGGCCCTTGGACTTGTAGCTTACCTAGCGGGCACTTGGTCTAAGTAAGTTACCTAGCCGGCACTTGGACTATCTTGGTTAGCGAACAGGGACTTGGATTATGTAGGTGACCTACCAGGCACTTGTACTGTCTAGGTTACCTAGCGGGCACTTGGACTATCTAGGTTAACGAACGGGCACTTGGACTATGTAGGTTACCTAGCGTGCTCTTGGACTATGTATGTTAGCTAACGGGCACTTGGACTATCTAGGTTACCTAGCGGGCACTTGGAATATGCAGGTTACCTAGCGGGCACTTGGACTATCTAGGTTACCTAACGGGCACTTCGACTATCTAGGTTACGTAGCGGGCACTTGGACTATGTAGGTTACCCACAGGACATTTGGATGATCTAGGTTAACTAGTGGGCCCTTGGACTATGTAGGTTACCTAGCAGGCACTTGCACTATCTAGGTTAGCGAACGGGGACTTGGACTATGTAGTTGACCTAGCAGGCACTTGGACTGTCTAAGTTACCTAGCGGGCACTTGGACTATCTAGGTTAACGAACGGGCACTTGGACTATGTAGGTTACCGAGCGGGCACTTGGACTATGTATGTTAGCTAACGGGAATTTGGACTATCTAGGCTACCTAGCGGTCACTTGGACTATGTAGGTTACCTAGCGGGCACTTGGACTATCTAGGTTGCCTAACGGGCACTAGGACTATGCAGGTAACCTAGCCGGCACTTGGAGTATCTTGGTTAGCAAACGGGGACTTGGATTATGTAGGTGACCTACCAGGCATTTGTACTGTCTAGGTTACCTAGCGGGCACTTGGACTATCTAGGTTAACGAACGGGCACTTGGACTATGTAGGTTACCTAGCGTGCTCTTGGACTATGTATGTTAGCTAACGGGCACTTGGACGATGCAGGTTCCCTAGCGGGCACTTTGACTATGTAGGTTCCCTTGCGGGCACTTGGACTATGTGGGTTTCCTAATGGGCATTTGGACTATCTAGGCTTCCTAACGGGCATTTGGACTATGTAGGTTCCCTAGCGGGCACTTGGATTATGTAGGTTCCCGTGTTGCACTTGGACTATGTAGGTTACCTAGCGGGCACTAGGACTATGTAGGTTAACTAGCGGGCCCTTGCACTATGTAGGTTAACTAGCAGGCCCTTGACTATGTAGGTTAACCAGCGGGCACTTAGACCATCTAGGTTAACTAGTGGGCACTTGGAGGATATAGGTTAACTAGCGGACACTTGGATTAGCTAGGTTACCTAGCGGGCACTTGAACCATGTAGGTTAACTATTTGGCCCTTGGACTATCTAGGTTAGCTAACGGGCACTTGGACTATGTAGGTTAATTAGCGTGCACTTGGAATATGTAGGTGCCCTAGCGGGCATTTGGACTATATAGATTATCTCGCGGGCACTTGGACTTTGTAGGTTACCTAGCGGGCACTTGGAGTATCTAGGTTCCCTAGCGGGCACTTGGACTACATAGGTTCCCTAAAGGGCACTTGCACTATGCAGGTTCCCTAGCAGGCACTCTGACTATGAAGGTTCTCTAGCGGGCACTTGGACTATGTAGGTTCCATAGCAGGCCCTTTGACTATGTAAGTTCTCTAACGGGCACTTGGACTATGTATGTTAGCTAACGGGCACTTGGACTATGTAGGTTACCTAGCGGGCACTTGGACTATCTAGGTTACGTAGCGGGCACTTGGACTATGTAGGTGAACTAGAGGACATTAGGACGATCTAGGTTTGCTTGTGGGCCCTTGGACTATGTAGGTTAACTAGCGGGCACTTGGACTATCTAGGTTAACTAGCCGGCACTTGGGCTATCAAGGTTAACTAGCGAGCCCTTGGACTATGTAGGTTAACTAGCGGGCCCTTGGACTTGTAGCTTACCTAGCGGGCACTTGGACTAAGTAAGTTACCTAGCCGGCACTTGGACTATCTTGGTTAGCGAACGGGGACTTGGATTATGTAGGTGACCTACCAGGCACTTGTACTGTCTAGGTTACCTAGCGGGCACTTGGACTATCTAGGTTAACGAACGGGCACTTGGACTATGTAGGTTACCTAGCGTGCTCTTGGACTATGTATGTTAGCTAACGGGCACTTGGACTATCTAGGTTACCTAGCGGGCACTTGGAATATGTAGGTTACCTAGCGGGCACTTGGACTATCTAGGTTACCTAACGGGCACTTCGACTATCTAGGTTACGTAGCGGGCACTTGGACTATGTAGGTTACCCACAGGACATTTGGATGATCTAGGTTAACTAGTGGGCCCTTGGACTATGTAGGTTACCTAGCAGGCACTTGCACTATCTAGGTTAGCGAACGGGGACTTGGACTATGTAGTTGACCTAGCAGGCACTTGGACTGTCTAAGTTACCTAGCGGGCACTTGGACTATCTAGGTTAACGAACGGGCACTTGGACTATGTAGGTTACCTAGCGGGCACTTGGACTATGTATGTTAGCTAACGGGAATTTGGACTATCTAGGCTACCTAGCGGTCACTTGGACTATGTAGGTTACCTAGCGGGCACTTGGACTATCTAGGTTGCCTAACGGGCACTAGGACTATGCAGGTAACCTAGCAGGCACTTGGACGTACTAGGTTAACGAGCGGGCCCTTAGACTATGTAGGTTACCTAGCGGGCACTTGGACTATCTAGGTTAGCTAACAGGAACTTGGTCTATCTAGGTTACCTAGCAGGCACTTTGACTATGTAAGTTACATAGCGGCACTTGGACTATATAAGTTACCTAACGGGCACTTTGACTATCTAGGTTACCTAGCGGGCACTTGGACTATGTAGGTTACCTAGCGGGCACTTGGACTATCTAGGTTACCTAAAGGGCTCTTTGACTATCTAGGTTACCTAGCGGGTACTTGGACTATCTAGGTTAACTAGCGGGCACTTGGACTATCTAAGTTCACTAACGGGCACTTGTACTATGTAAATTCCCTAGCGAACACTTGGATTATGTAGGTTCCCTATCAGGCACTTGGACTATGTAGGTTACTAGCGGGCATTTGGACTATGTAGGTTACCTAACGGGCACTTGGACTATGAGGGTTCCGTATCGGGCACTTGGACAATGTTGGTTAACTAGCGGGCACTAGGACTATGTTGGTTACCTACCGGGCACTTGGACTATCTAGGTTAGGTAACGGGCACTTGGACTATCTAGGTTACCTAGTGGGAACTTGGACTATGTAGGTTACCTAGCGGGCATTTTGACTATCTTGGTTATTTAGTGGGCACTTGGACTATATAGGTTAACTAGCAGACACTTGGACGAACTAGGTTAACGAGCGGGCCCTTGGACTATATAGGTTACCTAGCGGGCACTTGGACTATCTAGGTTAGCTAACAGGAACTTGGACTATCTAGGTTACCTAGTGGTCACTTTGACTATTTAGGTCCCCTAGCCATCACTTGGACTATCTAGGTTAGCTAACGGGCACTTGGACTACCTAGGTTACTTAGCAGGCACTTAGACTATGTAGGTTAACTAGCAGGCACTTGGAGTATCTAGGTTACCTAACGGGCACTTGGACTATGCAGGTAACCTAGCGGGCACTTGGACTGTCTAGGTTACCTAGCGGGCACATGGATTTCTAGGTTAACGAACGGGCACTTGGACTATGTAGGTTGCCTAGCGGGCACTTGGCCGATCTATGTTAGGTAACGTGCACTAGGACTATCTAGGTTACCTAGCGGGAACTTGGACTATGTAGGTAACCTAGCGGGCACTTGGACTATCTAGGTTACTTAACGGGCACTTGGACGATCTAGGTTAACTAGCGGGCACTTCACGATATAGGTTAACTAGAGGACACTTGGATTAGTTAGGTTACCTAGCGGGCACTTGAACCATGTAGGTTAAATATTTGGCCATTGGACTATCAAGGTAGCTAACGGGCACTTGGACTATGTAGGTTAATTAGCGTGCACTTGGACTATGTAGGTGCCCTAGCGGGCATTTGGACTATATAGATTATCTAGCGGGCACTTGGACTTTGTAGGTTACCTTGCGGGCACTTGGAGTATCTAGGTTCCCTAGCGGGCACTTGGACTACATAGGTTCCCTAAAGGGCACTTGCACTATGCAGGTTCCCTAGCAGGCACTCTGACTATGAAGGTTCTCTAGCGGGCACTTGGACTATGTAGGTTCCATAGCAGGCCCTTTGACTATGTAAGTTCTCTAACGGGCACTTGGACTATGTATGTTAGCTAACGGGCACTTGGACTATGTAGGTTACCTAGCGGGCACTTGGACTATCTAGGTTACGTAGCGGGCACTTGGACTATGTAGGTGAACTAGAGGACATTAGGACGATCTAGGTTAACTAGTGGGCCCTTGGACTATGTAGGTTAACTAGCGGGCACTTGGACTATCTAGGTTAACTAGCCGGCACGTGGGCTATCAAGGTTAACTAGCGAGCCCTTGGACTATGTAGGTTAACTAGCGGGCCCTTGGACTTGTAGCTTACCTAGCGGGCACTTGGACTAAGTAAGTTACCTAGCCGGCACTTGGACTATCTTGGTTAGCGAACGGGGACTTGGATTATGTAGGTGACCTACCAGGCACTTGTACTGTCTAGGTTACCTAGCGGGCACTTGGACTATCTAGGTTAACGAACGGGCACTTGGACTATGTAGGTTACCTAGCGTGCTCTTGGACTATGTATGTTAGCTAACGGGCACTTGGACTATCTAGGTTACCTAGCGGGCACTTGGAATATGTAGGTTACCTAGCGGGCACTTGGACTATCTAGGTTACCTAACGGGCACTTCGACTATCTAGGTTACGTAGCGGGCACTTGGACTATGTAGGTTACCCACAGGACATTTGGATGATCTAGGTTAACTAGTGGGCCCTTGGACTATGTAGGTTACCTAGCAGGCACTTGCACTATCTAGGTTAGCGAACGGGGACTTGGACTATGTAGTTGACCTAGCAGGCACTTGGACTGTCTAAGTTACCTAGCGGGCACTTGGACTTTGTAGGTTACCTAGCGGGCACTTGGAGTATCTAGGTTCCCTAGCGGGCACTTGGACTACATAGGTTCCCTAAAGGGCACTTGCATATGCAGGTTCCCTAGCAGGCACTCTGACTATGAAGGTTCTCTAGCGGGCACTTGGACTATGTAGGTTCCATAGCAGGCCCTTTGACTATGTAAGTTCTCTAACGGGCACTTGGACTATGTATGTTAGCTAACGGGCACTTGGACTATGTAGGTTACCTAGCGGGCACTTGGACTATCTAGGTTACGTAGCGGGCACTTGGACTATGTAGGTGAACTAGAGGACATTAGGACGATCTAGGTTAACTAGTGGGCCCTTGGACTATGTAGGTTAACTAGCGGGCACTTGGACTATCTAGGTTAACTAGCCGGCACTTGGGCTATCAAGGTTAACTAGCGAGCCCTTGGACTATGTAGGTTAACTAGCGGGCCCTTGGACTTGTAGCTTACCTAGCGGGCACTTGGACTAAGTAAGTTACCTAGCCGGCACTTGGACTATCTTGGTTAGCGAACAGGGACTTGGATTATGTAGGTGACCTACCAGGCACTTGTACTGTCTAGGTTACCTAGCGGGCACTTGGACTATCTAGGTTAACGAACGGGCACTTGGACTATGTAGGTTACCTAGCGTGCTCTTGGACTATGTATGTTAGCTAACGGGCACTTGGACTATCTAGGTTACCTAGCGGGCACTTGGAATATGCAGGTTACCTAGCGGGCACTTGGACTATCTAGGTTACCTAACGGGCACTTCGACTATCTAGGTTACGTAGCGGGCACTTGGACTATGTAGGTTACCCACAGGACATTTGGATGATCTAGGTTAACTAGTGGGCCCTTGGACTATGTAGGTTACCTAGCAGGCACTTGCACTATCTAGGTTAGCGAACGGGGACTTGGACTATGTAGTTGACCTAGCAGGCACTTGGACTGTCTAAGTTACCTAGCGGGCACTTGGACTATCTAGGTTAACGAACGGGCACTTGGACTATGTAGGTTACCGAGCGGGCACTTGGACTATGTATGTTAGCTAACGGGAATTTGGACTATCTAGGCTACCTAGCGGTCACTTGGACTATGTAGGTTACCTAGCGGGCACTTGGACTATCTAGGTTGCCTAACGGGCACTAGGACTATGCAGGTAACCTAGCCGGCACTTGGAGTATCTTGGTTAGCAAACGGGGACTTGGATTATGTAGGTGACCTACCAGGCATTTGTACTGTCTAGGTTACCTAGCGGGCACTTGGACTATCTAGGTTAACGAACGGGCACTTGGACTATGTAGGTTACCTAGCGTGCTCTTGGACTATGTATGTTAGCTAACGGGCACTTGGACGATGCAGGTTCCCTAGCGGGCACTTTGACTATGTAGGTTCCCTTGCGGGCACTTGGACTATGTGGGTTTCCTAATGGGCATTTGGACTATCTAGGCTTCCTAACGGGCATTTGGACTATGTAGGTTCCCTAGCGGGCACTTGGATTATGTAGGTTCCCGTGTTGCACTTGGACTATGTAGGTTACCTAGCGGGCACTAGGACTATGTAGGTTAACTAGCGGGCCCTTGCACTATGTAGGTTAACTAGCAGGCCCTTGACTATGTAGGTTAACCAGCGGGCACTTAGACCATCTAGGTTAACTAGTGGGCACTTGGAGGATATAGGTTAACTAGCGGACACTTGGATTAGCTAGGTTACCTAGCGGGCACTTGAACCATGTAGGTTAACTATTTGGCCCTTGGACTATCTAGGTTAGCTAACGGGCACTTGGACTATGTAGGTTAATTAGCGTGCACTTGGAATATGTAGGTGCCCTAGCGGGCATTTGGACTATATAGATTATCTCGCGGGCACTTGGACTTTGTAGGTTACCTAGCGGGCACTTGGAGTATCTAGGTTCCCTAGCGGGCACTTGGACTACATAGGTTCCCTAAAGGGCACTTGCACTATGCAGGTTCCCTAGCAGGCACTCTGACTATGAAGGTTCTCTAGCGGGCACTTGGACTATGTAGGTTCCATAGCAGGCCCTTTGACTATGTAAGTTCTCTAACGGGCACTTGGACTATGTATGTTAGCTAACGGGCACTTGGACTATGTAGGTTACCTAGCGGGCACTTGGACTATCTAGGTTACGTAGCGGGCACTTGGACTATGTAGGTGAACTAGAGGACATTAGGACGATCTAGGTTTGCTTGTGGGCCCTTGGACTATGTAGGTTAACTAGCGGGCACTTGGACTATCTAGGTTAACTAGCCGGCACTTGGGCTATCAAGGTTAACTAGCGAGCCCTTGGACTATGTAGGTTAACTAGCGGGCCCTTGGACTTGTAGCTTACCTAGCGGGCACTTGGACTAAGTAAGTTACCTAGCCGGCACTTGGACTATCTTGGTTAGCGAACGGGGACTTGGATTATGTAGGTGACCTACCAGGCACTTGTACTGTCTAGGTTACCTAGCGGGCACTTGGACTATCTAGGTTAACGAACGGGCACTTGGACTATGTAGGTTACCTAGCGTGCTCTTGGACTATGTATGTTAGCTAACGGGCACTTGGACTATCTAGGTTACCTAGCGGGCACTTGGAATATGTAGGTTACCTAGCGGGCACTTGGACTATCTAGGTTACCTAACGGGCACTTCGACTATCTAGGTTACGTAGCGGGCACTTGGACTATGTAGGTTACCCACAGGACATTTGGATGATCTAGGTTAACTAGTGGGCCCTTGGACTATGTAGGTTACCTAGCAGGCACTTGCACTATCTAGGTTAGCGAACGGGGACTTGGACTATGTAGTTGACCTAGCAGGCACTTGGACTGTCTAAGTTACCTAGCGGGCACTTGGACTATCTAGGTTAACGAACGGGCACTTGGACTATGTAGGTTACCTAGCGGGCACTTGGACTATGTATGTTAGCTAACGGGAATTTGGACTATCTAGGCTACCTAGCGGTCACTTGGACTATGTAGGTTACCTAGCGGGCACTTGGACTATCTAGGTTGCCTAACGGGCACTAGGACTATGCAGGTAACCTAGCAGGCACTTGGACGTACTAGGTTAACGAGCGGGCCCTTAGACTATGTAGGTTACCTAGCGGGCACTTGGACTATCTAGGTTAGCTAACAGGAACTTGGTCTATCTAGGTTACCTAGCAGGCACTTTGACTATGTAAGTTACATAGCGGCACTTGGACTATATAAGTTACCTAACGGGCACTTTGACTATCTAGGTTACCTAGCGGGCACTTGGACTATGTAGGTTACCTAGCGGGCACTTGGACTATCTAGGTTACCTAAAGGGCTCTTTGACTATCTAGGTTACCTAGCGGGTACTTGGACTATCTAGGTTAACTAGCGGGCACTTGGACTATCTAAGTTCACTAACGGGCACTTGTACTATGTAAATTCCCTAGCGAACACTTGGATTATGTAGGTTCCCTATCAGGCACTTGGACTATGTAGGTTACTAGCGGGCATTTGGACTATGTAGGTTACCTAACGGGCACTTGGACTATGAGGGTTCCGTATCGGGCACTTGGACAATGTTGGTTAACTAGCGGGCACTAGGACTATGTTGGTTACCTACCGGGCACTTGGACTATCTAGGTTAGGTAACGGGCACTTGGACTATCTAGGTTACCTAGCGGGAACTTGGACTATGTAGGTAACCTAGCGGGCACTTGGACTATCTAGGTTACTTAACGGGCACTTGGACGATCTAGGTTAACTAGCGGGCACTTCACGATATAGGTTAACTAGAGGACACTTGGATTAGTTAGGTTACCTAGCGGGCACTTGAACCATGTAGGTTAAATATTTGGCCATTGGACTATCAAGGTAGCTAACGGGCACTTGGACTATGTAGGTTAATTAGCGTGCACTTGGACTATGTAGGTGCCCTAGCGGGCATTTGGACTATATAGATTATCTAGCGGGCACTTGGACTTTGTAGGTTACCTTGCGGGCACTTGGAGTATCTAGGTTCCCTAGCGGGCACTTGGACTACATAGGTTCCCTAAAGGGCACTTGCACTATGCAGGTTCCCTAGCAGGCACTCTGACTATGAAGGTTCTCTAGCGGGCACTTGGACTATGTAGGTTCCATAGCAGGCCCTTTGACTATGTAAGTTCTCTAACGGGCACTTGGACTATGTATGTTAGCTAACGGGCACTTGGACTATGTAGGTTACCTAGCGGGCACTTGGACTATCTAGGTTACGTAGCGGGCACTTGGACTATGTAGGTGAACTAGAGGACATTAGGACGATCTAGGTTAACTAGTGGGCCCTTGGACTATGTAGGTTAACTAGCGGGCACTTGGACTATCTAGGTTAACTAGCCGGCACGTGGGCTATCAAGGTTAACTAGCGAGCCCTTGGACTATGTAGGTTAACTAGCGGGCCCTTGGACTTGTAGCTTACCTAGCGGGCACTTGGACTTAGTAAGTTACCTAGCCGGCACTTGGACTATCTTGGTTAGCGAACGGGGACTTGGATTATGTAGGTGACCTACCAGGCACTTGTACTGTCTAGGTTACCTAGCGGGCACTTGGAATATGTAGGTTACCTAGCGGGCACTTGGACTATCTAGGTTACCTAACGGGCACTTCGACTATCTAGGTTACGTAGCGGGCACTTGGACTATGTAGGTGAACTAGAGGACATTAGGACGATCTAGGTTAACTAGTGGGCCCTTGGACTATGTAGGTTACCTAGCAGGCACTTGCACTATCTAGGTTAGCGAACGGGGACTTGGACTATGTAGTTGACCTAGCGGGCACTTGGAGTCTCTAGGTTCCCTAGCGGGCACTTGGACTACATAGGTTCCCTAAAGGGCACTTGCACTATGCAGGTTCCCTAGCAGGCACTCTGACTATGAAGGTTCTCTAGCGGGCACTTGGACTATGTAGGTTCCATAGCAGGCCCTTTGACTATGTAAGTTCTCTAACGGGCACTTGGACTATGTATGTTAGCTAACGGGCACTTGGACTATGTAGGTTACCTAGCGGGCACTTGGACTATCTAGGTTACGTAGCGGGCACTTGGACTATGTAGGTGAACTAGAGGACATTAGGACGATCTAGGTTAACTAGTGGGCCCTTGGACTATGTAGGTTAACTAGCGGGCACTTGGACTATCTAGGTTAACTAGCCGGCACTTGGGCTATCAAGGTTAACTAGCGAGCCCTTGGACTATGTAGGTTAACTAGCGGGCCCTTGGACTTGTAGCTTACCTAGCGGGCACTTGGACTAAGTAAGTTACCTAGCCGGCACTTGGACTATCTTGGTTAGCGAACGGGGACTTGGATTATGTAGGTGACCTACCAGGCACTTGTACTGTCTAGGTTACCTAGCGGGCACTTGGACTATCTAGGTTAACGAACGGGCACTTGGACTATGTAGGTTACCTAGCGTGCTCTTGGACTATGTATGTTAGCTAACGGGCACTTGGACTATCTAGGTTACCTAGCGGGCACTTGGAATATGTAGGTTACCTAGCGGGCACTTGGACTATCTAGGTTACCTAACGGGCACTTCGACTATCTAGGTTACGTAGCGGGCACTTGGACTATGTAGGTTACCCACAGGACATTTGGATGATCTAGGTTAACTAGTGGGCCCTTGGACTATATAGGTTACCTAGCAGGCACTTGCACTATCTAGGTTAGCGAACGGGGATTTGGACTATGTAGTTGACCTAGCAGGCACTTCGACTGTCTAAGTTACCTAGCGGGCACTTGGACTATCTAGGTTAACGAACGGGCACTTGGACTATGTAGGTTACCGAGCGGGCACTTGAACTATGTATGTTAGCTAACGGGAATTTGGACTATCTAGGCTACCTAGCGGTCACTTGGACTATGTAGGTTACCTAGCGGGCACTTGGACTATCTAGGTTGCCTAACGGGCACTAGGACTATGCAGGTAACCTAGCCGGCACGTGGTGTATCTTCGTTAGCAAACGGGGACTTGGATTATGTAGGTGACCTACCAGGCATTTGTACTGTCTAGGTTACCTAGCGGGCACTTGGACTATCTAGGTTAACGAACGGGCACTTGGACGATGCAGGTTCCCTAGCGGGCACTTTGACTATGTAGGTTCCCTTGCGGGCACTTGGACTATGTGGGTACCCTAGTGGGCATTTGGACTATCTAGTCTTCCTAACGGGCATTTGGACTATGTAGGTTCCCTAGCGGGCACTTGGATTATGTAGGTTCCCGTGTTGCACTTGGACTATGTAGGTTACCTAGCGGGCACTAGGACTATGTAGGTTAACTAGCGGGCCCTTGCACTATGTAGGTTAACTAGCAGGCCCTTGGACTATGTAGGTTAACCAGCGGGCACTTAGACCATCTAGGTTAACTAGTGGGCACTTGGAGGATATAGGTTAACTAGCGAACACTTGGATTAGCTAGGTTACCTAGCGGGCACTTGAACCATGTAGGTTAACTATTTGGCCCTTGGACTATCTAGGTTAGCTAACGGGCACTTGGACTATATAGGTTAATTAGCGTGCACTTGGAATATGTAGGTGCCCTAGCGGGCATTTGGACTATATAGATTATCTAGCGGGCACTTGGACTTTGTAGGTTACCTAGCGGGCACTTGGAGTATCTAGGTTCCCTAGCGGGCACTTGGACTACATAGGTTCCCTAAAGGGCACTTGCACTATGCAGGTTCCCTAGCAGGCACTCTGACTATGAAGGTTCTCTAGCGGGCACTTGGACTATGTAGGTTCCATAGCAGGCCCTTTGACTATGTAAGTTCTCTAACGGGCACTTGGACTATGTATGTTAGCTAACGGGCACTTGGACTATGTAGGTTACCTAGCGGGCACTTGGACTATCTAGGTTACGTAGCGGGCACTTGGACTATGTAGGTGAACTAGAGGACATTAGGACGATCTAGGTTTGCTTGTGGGCCCTTGGACTATGTAGGTTAACTAGCGGGCACTTGGACTATCAAGGTTAACTAGCCGGCACTTGGGCTATCAAGGTTAACTAGCGAGCCCTTGGACTATGTAGGTTAACTAGCGGGCCCTTGGACTTGTAGCTTACCTAGCGGGCACTTGGACTAAGTAAGTTACCTAGCCGGCACTTGGACTATCTTGGTTAGCGAACGGGGACTTGGATTATGTAGGTGACCTACCAGGCACTTGTACTGTCTAGGTTACCTAGCGGGCACTTGGACTATCTAGGTTAACGAACGGGCACTTGGACTATGTAGGTTACCTAGCGGGCACTTGGACTATGTATGTTAGCTAACGGGAATTTGGACTATCTAGGCTACCTAGCGGTCACTTGGACTATGTAGGTTACCTAGCGGGCACTTGGACTATCTAGGTTGCCTAACGGGCACTAGGACTATGCAGGTAACCTAGCCGGCACTTGGAGTATCTTGGTTAGCGAACGGGGACTTGGATTATGTAGGTGACCTACCAGGCACTTGTACTGTCTAGGTTACCTAGCGGGCACTTGGACTATCTAGGTTAACGAACGGGCACTTGGACTATGTAGGTTACCTAGCGTTCTCTTGGACTATGTATGTTAGCTAACGGGCACTTGGACTATCTAGGTTACCTAGCGGGCACTTGGAATATGTAGGTTACCTAGCGGGCACTTGGACAATCTAGGTTACCTAACGGGCACTTCGACTATCTAGGTTACGTAGCGGGCACTTGGACTATGTAGGTTACCCACAGGACATTTGGATGATCTAGGTTAACTAGTGGGTCCTTGGACTATGTAGGTTACCTAGCAGGCACTTGCACTATCTAGGTTAGCGAACGGGGACTTGGACTATGTAGTTGACCTAGCAGGCACTTGGACTGTCTAAGTTACCTAGCGGGCATTTGGACTATCTAGGTTAACGAACACGCACTTGGACTATGTAGGTTACCTAGCGTGCTCTTGGACTATGTATGTTAGCTAACGGGCACTTGGACTATCTAGGTTACCTAGCGGGCACTTGGAATATGTAGGTTACCAAGCGGTCACTTGGACTATCTAGGTTACCTAGCGGGCACTTGGACTATCTAGGTTGCCTAACGGGCACTAGGACTATGCAGGTAACCTAGCAGGCACTTGGACGAACTAGGTTAACGAGCGGGCCCTTCGACTATGTAGGTTACCTAGGGGGCACTTGGACTATCTAGGTTAGCTAACAGGAACTTGGTCTATCTAGGTTACCTAGCAGGCACTTTGACTATGTAAGTTACCTAGCTGCACTTGGACTATATAGGTTACCTAACGGGCACTTTGACTATCTAGGTTACCTATCGGGCACTTGGACTATGTAGGTTACCTCGCGGGCACTTGGACTATATAGGTTACCTAAAGGGCTCTTTGACTATCTAGGTTACCTAGCGGGCACTTGGACTATCTAGGTTAGCTAAAAGGAACTTGGACTATCTAGGTCACCTAGCGGGCACTAGGACTATGTAGGTTACCTAACGGGCACTTGGACTATGTAGGTTAACTAGCGGACACTTGGACGATCTAGGTTAACTAGCCGGCACTTGGAATATCTAGGTTAACTAGGGGGCCCTTGGACTATGTAGGTTAACTAGCGGGCACTTGGACGATCTAGGTTAACTACCTGGCAATTGGACAATCTAGTTTAAGTAGCGGGCACTTGGACTATCTAGGTTAATTAGCGGGCACTTGGACGATGCAGGTTCCCTAGCGGGCACTTGGACTATATAGGTTCCCTATGGGCACTTGGACCCTCTAGGTTCCTAAAAGAGCACTTGGACTATGTAGGTTCCCTAGCGGGCACTTGGACAATGTAGGTTAATTAGAGGGTACTTGGACTATGTAGGTTACCTAG
Source organism: Tenrec ecaudatus (assembly GCF_050624435.1). Classification (NCBI taxonomy): domain Eukaryota; kingdom Metazoa; phylum Chordata; class Mammalia; order Afrosoricida; family Tenrecidae; genus Tenrec; species Tenrec ecaudatus. Next base: position 57,418,618 of record NC_134532.1, read on the forward strand.
CGGGCACTTGGAGTATCTTGGTTACTATTGGGCACTTGAACTATGTAAGTTCCCTACGGGCATTTTCACTATGTGGGTTCCATAGCGGGCATTTGGAGTATCTAGGTAACCTAACGGGCACTTGGAGTATGTAGGTTCCCTAGCGGGCACTTGGATTATGTAGGTTCCCTATCGGGCACTTGGACTATGTAGGTTACTAACGGGCATTTGGACTGTGTAGGTTACTAGCGGGCATTTGGACTATGTAGGTTACCTAACGGGCACTTGGACTATGTACCTTCGCTATCGGGCACTTGGACAATGTTGGTTAACTAGCGCGCACTAGGACTATGTAGGTAACCTAGCGGGCACTTGGACTATCAAGGTTACCTAGCGGACACTTGGACTATATAGGTTAACTAGATGGCCCTTGGACTATCTAGGTTACCTAGCGGGCACTTGGACTATGTAGGTTAACTAGCGGGCACATGGACTATCTAGGTTACCTAGTGGGCACTTGGACTGTGTACGTTCCCTGACGGGCACTTGGACTATGTAGGTTCCCTATCGGGCACTTGGACTATCTAGGTTAGCTAACGGGCACTTGGACTATGTAAATTCCCTAGCGGGCACTTGGATTATGTAGGTTCCCTATCAGGCACTTGGACTATGTAGGTTACTAGCGGGCATTTGGACTATGTAGGTTACCTAACGGACACTTGGACTATGAGGGTTCCGTATCGGGCACTTGGAAAATGTTGGTTAACTAGCGGGCACTAGGACTATCTAGGTTAGGTAACGGGCACTTGGAATATCTAGGTTACCTAGTGGGAACTTGGACTATGTAGGTTACCTAGCGGGCATTTTGACTATCTTGGTTATTTAGCGGGCACTTGGACTATATAGGTTAACTAGCGGACACTTGGACGAACTAAGTTAACGAGCGGGCCCTTGTACTATGTAGGTTACCTAGCGGGCACTAGGACTATCTAGGTTAGCTAACAGGAACATGGACTACCTAGGTTACCTAGCGGGCACTTAGACTATGTAGGTTACTTAGGGGGCACTTGGACTGTCTAGGTTACCTAGCGGGCACATGGATTTCTAGGTTAACGAACGGGCACTTGGAGTATGTAGGTTGCCTAGCGGGCACTTGGCCGATCTATGTTAGGTAACGGGCACTAGGAGTACTAGGTTACCTAGCGGCAACTTGGACTATATAGGTAACCTAGCGGGCACTTGGATTATCTAGGTCACTTAACGGGCACATGGACGATCTAGGTTAACAAGCGGGCACTTCACGATATGGGTTAACTAGCGGACACTTGGATTAGCAAGGCTACCTAGCGGGCACTTGAACCATGTAGGTTAACTATTTGGACCTTGGACTATCTAGGTTAGCTAATGGGCACTTGGACTATGTAGGTTAATTAGCGTACACTTGGACTATGTAGGTGCCCTAGCGGGCATTTGGACTATATAGATTACCTAGCGGGCACTTGGACTATGTAGGTGCCCTAGCGGGCATTTGGACTATATAGATTACCTAGCGGGCACTTGGACTATGTAGGTGCCCTAGCGGGCATTTGGACTATATAGATTACCTAGCGGGCACTTGGACTTTGTAGGTTACCTAGCGGGCACTTGGACTATCTGGGTTACCTAGCGGGCACTTGGACTATCTCGGTTCCTTAGCGGGCACTTGGACTACATAGGTTCCCTAAAGGGTACTTGGACTATGTAGGTTCCATAGCAGGCCCTTTGACTATGTAAGTTCTCTAACGGGCACTTGGACTATGTGGGTTCCCTAGCGGGCCTTTGGACAATCTAGGTTACCTAACGGGCACTTGGACTATGTAGGTTCCCTAGCGGGCACTTGGATTATGTACGTTACTAGGGGGCAATTGGACTATGTAGGTTACCTAGCGGATACTTGGACTATGTAGGTTCCCGAACAGGGACTTGGACAATGTAGGTTAACTAGCGGGCACTAGGACTATGTAGGTTAACTAGTGGGTCCTTGTACTATGTAGGTTAACTAGCGGGCACTTGGACTATCTAGGTTAACTTGCGGGCCCTTGGACTATGTAGGTTAACTAGCGGGCACTTTGACGATCTAGGTTAGCAAACGGGCACTTGGAATTTGTAGGTTACCTAGCAGGCACTTGGACTATCTAGGTTACCTAGCGGGCACATGGACTATCTAGGTTAACGAACGGGCACTTGGACTATGTGGTTACCTAGCGGGCACTTGGACTATCTCTGTTAGCTAACGGGCACTTGGACTATCTAAGTTACCTAGCGGGCACTTGGACTATGTAGGTAACCTAGCGGGCACTGGGACAATCTAGGTTAACGAACGGGCACTTGGATTATGTAGGTTAGCTAACATGAACTTGGACAATCTAGGTTAACTAGCGGGCACTTGGACGATGCAGGTTCCCTAGCGGGCACTTTGACTATGTAGGTTCCCTAGCGGGCACTTGGACTATGTGGGTACCTTAGTGGGCATTTGGACTATCAAGGCTTCCTAACGGGCATTTGGACTATGTAGGTTCCCTAGCGGGCACTTGGATTTTGTAGGTTCCCGTCTTGCACTTGGACTATGTAGGTTACCTAGCGGGCACTTGGACTATGTAGGTTAACTAGCGGGCCCTTGCACTATGTAGGTTAACTAGCGGGCCCTTGGACTATGTAGGTTATCCAGCGGGCACTTGGACCATCTAGGTTAACTAGTGGGCACTTGGAGGATATAGGTTAACTAGCGGACACTTGGATTAGCTAGGTTACCTAGCGGGACCTTGAACCATGTAGGTTAACTATTTGGCCCTTAGACTATCTAGGTTAGCTAACGGGCACTTGGACAATGTAGGTTAATTAGAGGGTACTTGGACTATGTAGGTTACCTAGCGGGCACTTGGAGTATCTTGGTTACCTATTGGGCACATGAACTATGTAAGTTCCCTAGCGGGCACTTTCACTATGTGGGTTCCATAGCGGGCATTTGGACTATCTAGGTTACCTAACGGGCACTTGGAGTATGTAGGTTCCCTAGCGGGCACTTGGACTATGTAGGTTACTAGCGGGCACTTGGACTATGTACCTTCGCTATCTGACACTTGGACAATGTTGGTTAACTAGCGCGCACTAGGACTATGTAGGTTACCTATCGGGGACTTGGACTATATAGGTTAACTAGCGGGCCCTTGGACTATCTAGGTTACCTAGCGGGCACTTGGACTATGTAGGTTAACTAGCGGGCACATGGACTATCTAGGGTTACCTAGCGGGCACTTGGACTATGTACGTTCCCTAACGGGCAATTGGACTATGTAGGTTCCCTAGCGGGCACTTGGACTATCTAGGTTAGCTAACGGGCACTTGGACAATATAGGTTAATTAGCCGGTACTTGGACTATGTAGGTCAACTAGCAGGCCCTTGGACTATCTAGGTTAGCTAAGGTGCACTTGGATTATGTAGGTTAAATAGTGGGCACTTGGACAATGTTGGTTAACTAGCGGACATTTGGACGATCTAGGTTAACTAGCGGGCCTTTTCACTATGTAGGTTAACTAGCGGGCCCTTTGACTACGTAGGTTAACTAGCGGGCACTGGGACGATCTAGGTTAACTAGCGGGCACTTGGACTATGTAGGTTAGCTAGCGGGAACTTGAACTATGTAGGTTAACTAGTGGGCCCTTAGAATATCTAGGTTAGCTAGCGGGCACTTGGACTGTGTAGGTTAATTAGCGGATATTTTGAATATGTAGGTGCCCTAGCGGGCATTTGGACTATATAGGTTACCTAGGGGGCACTTGGACTTTGTAGGTTACGTAGCGGGCACTTGGACTATCTAGGTTACCTAGCGTGCACTTGAACTATCTACGTTACCTAGCGGGTACTTGGACTATCTAGGTTAACTAGTGGGCACTTGGACTATGTAGGTTCACTAACGGGCACTTGGACTATGTAAATTCCCTAGCGGACACTTGGATTATGTAGGTTCCCTATCAGGCACTTGGACTATGTAGGTTACTAGCGTGCATTTGGACTATGTAGGTTACCTAACGGGCACTTGGACTATGACGGTTCCGTATCGGGCACTTGGACAATGTTGGTTAACTAGCGGGCACTAGGACTATGTAGGTTACCTAGCGGGCACTTGGACTATCTAGGTTAGGTAACGGGCACTTGGACTATCTAGGTTACCTAGTGGGAACTTGGACTATGTAGGTTACCTAGCGGGCACTTTGACTATCTTGGTTATTTAGCGCGCACTTGGTCTATATAGGTTAACTAGCGGACACTTGGACGAACTAGGTTAACGAGCGGGCCCTTGGACTATGTAGGTTACCTAGCGGGCACTTGGACTATCTAGGTTAGCTAACAGGAACTTGGACTATCTAGGTTACCTACCGGGCACTTGGACTATCTAGGTTACCTAACGGGCACTTGGACTATGCAGGTAACCTAGCGGGCACTTGGACTGTCTAGGTTACCTAGCGGGCACATGGATTTCTAGGTTAACGAACGGGCACTTGGACTATGTAGGTTGCCTTTCGGGCACTTGGCCGATGTATGTTTGGTAGCGGGCGCTAGGACTATCTAGGTAACCTAGCGGGCACTTGGACTATCTAGGTTACTTAACGGGCACTTGGACGATCTAGGTTAATTAGCGGGCACTTCACGATATAGGTTAACTAGCGGACAATTGGATTAGCTAGGTTACCTAGCGGGCACTTGAACCATGTAGGTTAACTATTTGGACCTTGGACTATCTAGGTTAGCTAACGGGCACTTGGACTATGTAGGTTAATTAGCGTGCACTTGGACTATGTAGGTGCCCTAGCGGGCATTTGGACTATATAGATTACCTAGCGGCCACTTGGACTTTGTAGGTTACCTAGCGGGCACTTGGACTATCTGGGTTACCTAGCGGGCACTTGGACTATCTAGGTTCCTTAGCGGGCACTTGGACTACATAGGTTCCCTAAAGGGCACTTGGACTATGTAGGTTCCCTAGCAGGCACTCATACTATGAAGGTTCCCTAGTGGGCATTTGGACTATGTAGGTTCCATAGCAGAACCTTTGACTATGTAAGTTCTCTAACGGGAACTTGGACTATGTGGGTTCCCTAGCGGGCCCTTGGACTATGTAGGTTAACTAGCGGGCACTTTGACGATCTAGGCTAGCAAACGGGCACTTGGAATATGTAGGTTACCTAGCAGGCACTTGGACTGTCTAGGTTACCTAGCGGGCACTTGGACTATCTAGGTTAACGAACGGGCACTTGGACTATGTGGTTACCTAGCGGGCACTTGGACTATCTCTGTTAGCTAACGGGCACTTGGACTATCTAAGTTACGTAGCGGGCTCTTGGACTATGTAGGCTACCTAGCGGGCACTTGGACAATCTAGGTTAACGAACGGGCACTTGGACTATGTAGGTTAGCTAACAGGAACTTGGACAATCTAGGTTAACTAGCGGGTACTTGGACGATGCAGGTTCCCTAGCGGGCATTTTGACTATGTAGGTTCCCTAGCGGGCACTTGGACTATGTGGGTACCCTAGCGGGCATTTGGACTATATAGGTTTCCAAACGGGCATTTGGACTATGTAGGTTCCCTAGCGGGCACTTGGATTATGTAGGTTCCAGTCTTGCACTTGGACTATGTAGGTTACCTTGCGGGCACTTGGACTATGTAGGTTAACTAGCGGGCCCTTGCACTATGTAGGTTAACTAGCGGGCCCTTGGACTATGTAGGTTAACCAGCGGGCACTTGGACCATCTAGGTTAACTAGTGGGCACTTGGAGGATATAGGTTAACTAGCGGACACTTGGATTAGCTAGGTTACCTAGCGGGCACTTGAACCATGTAGGTTAACTATTTGGCCCTTGGACTATCTAGGTTATCTAACGGGCACTTGGACAATATAGGTTAATTAGAGGGTACTTGGACTATGTAGGTTACCTAGCGGGCACTTGGAGTATCTTGGTTACCTATTGGGCACTTGAACTATGTAAGTTCCCTAGCGGGCACTTTCACTATGTGGGTTCCATAGTGGGCATTTGGACTATCTAGGTTACCTAACGGGCACTTGGAGTATGTAGGTTCCCTATCGGGCACTTGGACTATGTAGGTTACTAGCGGGCACTTGGACTATGTACCTTCGCTATCTGGCACTTGGACAATGTTGATTAACTAGCGCGCACTAGGACTATCTAGGTTACCTAGCGGGCACTTGGACTATGTAGGTTAACTAGCAGGCACATGGACTATCTAGGTTACCTAGCGGGCACTTGGACTATGTACGTTCCCTAACGGGCACTTGGACTATGTAGGTTCTCTAGCGGGCACTTGGACTATCTAGGTTAGCTAACGGGCACTTGGACAATATAGGTTAATTAGCCGGTACTTGGACTATGTAGGTCAACTAGCAGGCCCTTGGACTATCTAGGTTAGCTAAGGGGCACTTGGATTATGTAGGTTAAATAGCGGGCACTTGGACAATGTAGGTTAACTAACGGACATTTGGACGATCTAGGTTAACTAGCGGGCCCTTTCACTATGTAGGTTAACTAGCGGGCCCTTGGACTATGTAGGTTAACTAGCGGGCACTGGGACGATCTAGGTTAACTAGCGGGCACTTGGACTATGTAGGTTAGCTAGCGGGAACTTGAACTATGTAGGTTAACTAGTGGGCCCTTAGACTATCTAGGTTAGCTAGCGGGCACATGGACTATGTAGGTTAATTAGCGGGTATTTTGACTATGTAGATGCCCTAGCGGGCATTTGGATTATATAGGTTACCTAGGGGGCACTTGGACTTTGTAGGTTACGTAGCGGGCACTTGGACTATCTAGGTTACCTAGCGTGCACTTGAACTATCTACGTTACCTAGCGGGTACTTGGACTATCTAGGTTAACTAGCGGGCACTTGGACTATGTAGGTTCACTAACGGGCACTTGTACTATGTAAATTCCCTAGCGGACACTTGGATTATGTAGGTTCCCTATCAGTCACTTGGACTATGTAGGTTACTAGCGGGCATTTGGACTATGTAGGTTACCTAACGGGCACTTGGACTATGAGGGTTCCTTATCGGGCACTTGGACAATGTTGGTTAACTAGCGGGCACTAGGACTATGTAGGTTACCTAGCGGGCACTTGGACTATCTAGGTTAGGTAACGGGCACTTGGACTATCTAGGTTACCTAGTGGGAACTTGGACTATGTAGGTTACCTAGCGCGCACTTTGACTATCTTGGTTATTTAGCGGGCACTTGGACTATATAGGTTAACTAGCGGACACTTGGATGAACTAGGTTAACGAGCGGGCCCTTGGACTATGTAGGTAACCTAGCGGGCACTTGGACTATCTAGGTTACTTAACGGGCACTTGGACGATCTAGGTTAACTAGCGGGCACTTCACGATATAGGTTAACTAGCGGACACTTGGATTAGCTAGGTTACCTAGCGGGCACTTGAACCATATAGGTTAACTATTTGGACCTTGGACTATCTAGGTTAGCTAACTGGTACTTGGACTATGTAGGTTAATTAGCGTGCACTTGGACTATGTAGGTGCCCTAGCGGGCATTTGGACTATATAGATTACCTAGCGGGCAATTGGACTTTGTAGGTTACCTAGCGGGCACTTGGACTATCTGAGTTACCTAGCTGGCACTTGGACTATCTAGGTTCCTTAGCGGGCACTTGGACTACATAGGTTCCCTAAAGGGCACTTGGACTATGTAGGTTCCCTAGCAGGCACTCGGACTATGAAGGTTCCCTAGTGGGCACTTGGACTATGTAGGTTCCATAGCAGGCCCTTTGACTATGTTTGTTCTCTAATGGGAACTTGGACTATGTGGGTTCCCTAGCGGGCCTTTGGACTATCTAGGTTACCTAACGGGCACTTGGACTATGTAGGTTCTCTAGCGGGCACTTGGACTATGTACGTTACTAGGGGGCATTTGGACTATGTAGGTTACCTAGCGGATACTTGGACTATGTAGGTTCCCGATCAGGGACTTGGACAATGTAGGTTAACTAGCGGGCACTAGGACTTTGTAGGTTAACTAGCGGGCCCTTGGACTATGTAGGTTACCTAGCGGGCACTTGGAATATCTAGGTTAGCTAACAGGAACTTGGACTATCTAGGTTACCTACCGGGCACTTGGACTATCTAGGTTACCTAACGGGCACTTGGACTATGCAGGTAACCTAGCGGGCACTTGGACTGTCTAGGTTACCTAGCGGGCACATGGATTTCTAGGTTAACGAACGGGCACTTGGACTATGTAGGTTGCCTAGCGGGCACTTGGCCGATGTATGTTTGGTAGCGGGCGCTAGGACTATCTAGGTAACCTAGCGGGCACTTGGACTATCTAGGTTACTTACCGGGCACTTGGACGATCTAGGTTAACTAGCGGGCACTTCACGATATAGGTTAACTAGCGGACAATTGGATTAGCTAGGTTACCTAGCGGGCACTTGAACCATGTAGGTTAACTATTTGGACCTTGGACTATCTAGGTTAGCTAACGGGCACTTGGACTATGTAGGTTAATTAGCGTGCACTTGGACTATGTAGGTGCCCTAGCGGGCATTTGGACTATATAGATTACCTAGCGGCCACTTGGACTTTGTAGGTTACCTAGCGGGCACTTGGACTATCTGGGTTACCTAGCGGGCACTTGGACTATCTAGGTTCCTTAGCGGGCACTTGGACTACATAGGTTCCCTAAAGGGCACTTGGACTATGTAGGTTCCCTAGCAGGCACTCATACTATGAAGGTTCCCTAGTGGGCATTTGGACTATGTAGGTTCCATAGCAGAACCTTTGACTATGTAAGTTCTCTAACGGGAACTTGGACTATGTGGGTTCCCTAGCGGGCCCTTGGACTATGTAGGTTAACTAGCGGGCACTTTGACAATCTAGGCTAGCAAACGGGCACTTGGAATATGTAGGTTACCTAGCAGGCACTTGTACTGTCTAGGTTACCTAGCGGGCACTTGGACTATCTAGGTTAACGAACGGGCACTTGGACTATGTGGTTACCTAGCGGGCACTTGGACTATCTCTGTTAGCTAACGGGCACTTGGACTATCTAAGTTACCTAGCGGGCTCTTGGACTATGTAGGCTACCTAGCGGGCACTTGGACAATCTAGGTTAACGAACGGGCACTTGGACTATGTAGGTTAGCTAACAGGAACTTGGACAATCTAGGTTAACTAGCGGGCACTTGGACGATGCAGGTTCCCTAGCGGGCATTTTGACTATGTAGGTTCCCTAGCGGGCACTTGGACTATGTGGGTACCCTAGCGGGCATTTGGACTATATAGGTTTCCAAACGGGCATTTGGACTATGTAGGTTCCCTAGCGGGCACTTGGATTATGTAGGTTCCAGTCTTGCACTTGGACTATGTAGGTTACCTTGCGGGCACTTGGACTATGTAGGTTAACTAGCGGGCCCTTGCACTATGTAGGTTAACTAGCGGGCCCTTGGACTATGTAGGTTAACCAGCAGGCACTTGGACCATCTAGGTTAACTAGTGGGCACTTGGAGGATATAGGTTAACTAGCGGACACTTGGATTAGCTAGGTTACCTAGCGGGCACTTGAACCATGTAGGTTAACTATTTGGCCCTTGGACTATCTAGGTTATCTAACGGGCACTTGGACAATATAGGTTAATTAGAGGGTACTTGGACTATGTAGGTTACCTAGCGGGCACTTAGAGTATCTTGGTTACCTATTGGGCACTTGAACTATGTAAGTTCCCTAGCGGGCACTTTCACTATGTGGGTTCCATAGTGGGCATTTGGACTATCTAGGTTACCTAACGGGCACTTGGAGTATGTAGGTTCCCTATCGGGCACTTGGACTATGTAGGTTACTAGCGGGCACTTGGACTATGTACCTTCGCTATCTGGCACTTGGACAATGTTGATTAACTAGCGCGCACTAGGACTATCTAGGTTACCTAGCGGGCACTTGGACTATGTAGGTTAACTAGCGGGCACATGTACTATCTAGGTTACCTAGCGGGCACTTGGACTATGTACGTTCCCTAACGGGCACTTGGACTATGTAGGTTCTCTAGCGGGCACTTGGACTATCTAGGTTAGCTAACGGGCACTTGGACAATATAGGTTAATTAGCCGGTACTTGGACTATGTAGGTCAACTAGCAGGCCCTTGGACTATCTAGGTTAGCTAAGGGGCACTTGGATTATGTAGGTTAAATAGCGGGCACTTGGACACTGTAGGTTAACTAGCGGACATTTGGACGATCTAGGTTAACTAGCGGGCCCTTTCACTATGTAGGTTAACTAGCGGGCCCTTGGACTATGTAGGTGAACTAGCGGGCACTGGGACGATCTAGGTTAACTCGCGGGCACTTGGACTATGTAGGTTAGCTAGCGGGAACTTGAACTATGTAGGTTAACTAGTGGGCCCTTAGACTATCTAGGTTAGCTAGCGGGCACATGGACTATGTAGGTTAATTAGCGGGTATTTTGACTATGTAGATGCCCTAGCGGGCATTTGGATTATATAGGTTACCTAGGGGGCACTTGGACTTTGTAGGTTACGTAGCGGGCACTTGGACTATCTAGGTTACCTAGCGTGCACTTGAACTATCTACGTTACCTAGCGGGTACTTGGACTATCTAGGTTAACTAGCGGGCACTTGGACTATGTAGGTTCACTAACGGGCACTTGTACTATGTAAATTCCCTAGCGGACACTTGGATTATGTAGGTTCCCTATCAGTCACTTGGACTATGTAGGTTACTAGCAGGCATTTGGACTATGTAGGTTACCTAACGGGCACTTGGACTATGAGGGTTCCTTATCGGGCACTTGGACAATGTTGGTTAACTAGCGGGCACTAGGACTATGTAGGTTACCTAGCGGGCACTTGGACTATCTAGGTTAGGTAACGGGCACTTGGACTATCTAGGTTACCTAGTGGGAACTTGGACTATGTAGGTTACCTAGCGCGCACTTTGACTATCTTGGTTATTTAGCGGGCACTTGGACTATATAGGTTAACTAGCGGACACTTCGATGAACTAGGTTAACGAGCGGGCCCTTGGACTATGTAGGTAACCTAGCGGGCACTTGGACTATCTAGGTTACTTAACGGGCACTTGGACGATCTAGGTTAACTAGCGGGCACTTCACGATATAGGTTAACTAGCGGACACTTGGATTAGCTAGGTTACCTAGCGGGCACTTGAACCATATAGGTTAACTATTTGGACCTTGGACTATCTAGGTTAGCTAACTGGTACTTGGACTATGTAGGTTAATTAGCGTGCACTTGGACTATGTAGGTGCCCTAGCGGGCATTTGGACTATATAGATTACCTAGCGGGCAATTGGACTTTGTAGGTTACCTAGTGGGCACTTGGACTATCTGAGTTACCTAGCGGGCACTTGGACTATCTAGGTTCCTTAGCGGGCACTTGGACTACATAGGTTCCCTAAAGGGCACTTGGACTATGTAGGTTCCCTAGCAGGCACTCGGACTATGAAGGTTCCCTAGTGGGCACTTGGACTATGTAGGTTCCATAGCAGGCCCTTTGACTATGTTTGTTCTCTAATGGGAACTTGGACTATGTGGGTTCCCTAGCGGGCCTTTGGACTATCTAGGTTACCTAACGGGCACTTGGACTATGTAGGTTCTCTAGCGGGCACTTGGACTATGTACGTTACTAGGGGGCATTTGGACTATGTAGGTTACCTAGCGGATACTTGGACTATGTAGGTTCCCGATCAGGGACTTGGACAATGTAGGTTAACTAGCGGGCACTAGGACTTTGTAGGTTAACTAGCGGGTCCTTGTACTATGTAGGTTAACTAGCGGGCACTTGGATTATCTAGGTTAGCTAACAGGAACTTGGACTATCTAGGTTACCTAGCGGGCACTTGGACTATCTAGGTTACCTAACGGGCACTTGGACTATGCAGGTAACCTAGCGGGCACTTGGACTGTCTAGGTTACCTAGCGGGCACATGGATTTCTAGGTTAACGAACGGGCACTTGGACTATGTAGGTTGCCTAGCGGGCACTTGGCCGATGTATGTTTGGTAGCGGGCGCTAGGACTATCTAGGTAACCTAGCGGGCACTTGGACTATCTAGGTTACTTAACGGGCACTTGGACGATCTAGGTTAATTAGCGGGCACTTCACGATATAGGTTAACTAGCGGACAATTGGATTAGCTAGGTTACCTAGCGGGCACTTGAACCATGTAGGTTAACTATTTGGACCTTGGACTATCTAGGTTAGCTAACGGGCACTTGGACTATGTAGGTTAATTAGCGTGCACTTGGACTATGTAGGTGCCCTAGCGGGCATTTGGACTATATAGATTACCTAGCGGCCACTTGGACTTTGTAGGTTACCTAGCGGGCACTTGGACTATCTGGGTTACCTAGCGGGCACTTGGACTATCTAGGTTCCTTAGCGGGCACTTGGACTACATAGGTTCCCTAAAGGGCACTTGGACTATGTAGGTTCCCTAGCAGGCACTCATACTATGAAGGTTCCCTAGTGGGCATTTGGACTATGTAGGTTCCATAGCAGAACCTTTGACTATGTAAGTTCTCTAACGGGAACTTGGACTATGTGGGTTCCCTAGCGGGCCCTTGGACTATGTAGGTTAACTAGCGGGCACTTTGACGATCTAGGCTAGCAAACGGGCACTTGGAATATGTAGGTTACCTAGCAGGCACTTGGACTGTCTAGGTTACCTAGCGGGCACTTGGACTATCTAGGTTAACGAACGGGCACTTGGACTATGTGGTTACCTAGCGGGCACTTGGACTATCTCTGTTAGCTAACGGGCACTTGGACTATCTAAGTTACCTAGCGGGCTCTTGGACTATGTAGGCTACCTAGCGGGCACTTGGACAATCTAGGTTGACGAACGGGCACTTGGACTATGTAGGTTAGCTAACAGGAACTTGGACAATCTAGGTTAACTAGCGGGCACTTGGACGATGCAGGTTCCCTAGCGGGCATTTTGACTATGTAGGTTCCCTAGCGGGCACTTGGACTATGTGGGTACCCTAGCGGGCATTTGGACTATATAGGTTTCCAAACGGGCATTTGGACTATGTAGGTTCCCTAGCGGGCACTTGGATTATGTAGGTTCCAGTCTTGCACTTGGACTATGTAGGTTACCTTGCGGGCACTTGGACTATGTAGGTTAACTAGCGGGCCCTTGCACTATGTAGGTTAACTAGCGGGCCCTTGGACTATGTAGGTTAACCAGCGGGCACTTGGACCATCTAGGTTAACTAGTGGGCACTTGGAGGATATAGGTTAACTAGCGGACACTTGGATTAGCTAGGTTACCTAGCGGGCACTTGAACCATGTAGGTTAACTATTTGGCCCTTGGACTATCTAGGTTATCTAACGGGCACTTGGACAATATAGGTTAATTAGAGGGTACTTGGACTATGTAGGTTACCTAGCGGGCACTTGGAGTATCTTGGTTACCTATTGGGCACTTGAACTATGTAAGTTCCCTAGCGGGCACTTTCACTATGTGGGTTCCATAGTGGGCATTTGGACTATCTAGGTTACCTAACGGGCACTTGGAGTATGTAGGTTCCCTATCGGGCACTTGGACTATGTAGGTTACTAGCGGGCACTTGGACTATGTACCTTCGCTATCTGGCACTTGGACAATGTTGATTAACTAGCGCGCACTAGGACTATCTAGGTTACCTAGCGGGCACTTGGACTATGTAGGTTAACTAGCGGGCACATGGACTATCTAGGTTACCTAGCGGGCACTTGGACTATGTACGTTCCCTAACGGGCACTTGGACTATGTAGGTTCTCTAGCGGGCACTTGGACTATCTAGGTTAGCTAACGGGCACTTGGACAATATAGGTTAATTAGCCGGTACTTGGACTATGTAGGTCAACTAGCAGGCCCTTGGACTATCTAGGTTAGCTAAGGGGCACTTGGATTATGTAGGTTAAATAGCGGGCACTTGGACAATGTAGGTTAACTAGCGGACATTTGGACGATCTAGGTTAACTAGCGGGCCCTTTCACTATGTAGGTTAACTAGCGGGCCCTTGGACTATGTAGGTGAACTAGCGGGCACTGGGACGATCTAGGTTAACTCGCGGGCACTTGGACTATGTAGGTTAGCTAGCGGGAACTTGAACTATGTAGGTTAACTAGTGGGCCCTTAGACTATCTAGGTTAGCTAGCGGGCACATGGACTATGTAGGTTAATTAGCGGGTATTTTGACTATGTAGGTGCCCTAGCGGGCATTTGGATTATATAGGTTACCTAGGGGGCACTTGGACTTTGTAGGTTACGTAGCGGGCACTTGGACTATCTAGGTTACCTAGCGTGCACTTGAACTATCTACGTTACCTAGCGGGTACTTGGACTATCTAGGTTAACTAGCGGGCACTTGGACTATGTAGGTTCACTAACGGGCACTTGTACTATGTAAATTCCCTAGCGGACACTTGGATTATGTAGGTTCCCTATCAGTCACTTGGACTATGTAGGTTACTAGCGGGCATTTGGACTATGTAGGTTACCTAACGGGCACTTGGACTATGAGGGTTCCTTATCGGGCACTTGGATAATGTTGGTTAACTAGCGGGCACTAGGACTATGTAGGTTACCTAGCGGGCACTTGGACTATCTAGGTTAGGTAACGGGCACTTGGACTATCTAGGTTACCTAGTGGGAAATTGGACTATGTAGGTTACCTAGCGCGCACTTTGACTATCTTGGTTATTTAGCGGGCACTTGGACTATATAGGTTAACTAGCGGACACTTGGATGAACTAGGTTAACGAGCGGGCCCTTGGACTATGTAGGTAACCTAGCGGGCACTTGGACTATCTAGGTTACTTAACGGGCACTTGGACGATCTAGGTTAACTAGCGGGCACTTCACGATATAGGTTAACTAGCGGACACTTGGATTAGCTAGGTTACCTAGTGGGCACTTGAACCATATAGGTTAACTATTTGGACCTTGGACTATCTAGGTTAGCTAACTGGTACTTGGACTATGTAGGTTAATTAGCGTGCACTTGGACTATGTAGGTGCCCTAGCGGGCATTTGGACTATATAGATTACCTAGCGGGCACTTGGACTTTGTAGGTTACCTAGCGGGCACTTGGACTATCTGAGTTACCTAGCGGGCACTTGGACTATCTAGGTTCCTTAGCGGGCACTTGGACTACATAGGTTCCCTAAAGGGCACTTGGACTATGTAGGTTCCCTAGCAGGCACTCGGACTATGAAGGTTCCCTAGTGGGCACTTGGACTATGTAGGTTCCATAGCAGGCCCTTTGACTATGTTAGTTCTCTAACGGGAACTTGGACTATGTGGGTTCCCTAGCGGGCCTTTGGACTATCTAGGTTACCTAACGGGCACTTGGACTATGTAGGTTCTCTAGCGGGCACTTGGACTATGTACGTTACTAGGGGGCATTTGGACTATGTAGGTTACCTAGCGGATACATGGACTATGTAGGTTCCCGATCAGGGACTTGGACAATGTAGGTTAACTAGCGGGCACTAGGACTTTGTAGGTTAACTAGCGGGTCCTTGTACTATGTAGGTTAACTAGCGGGCACTTGGACGAACTAGGTTAACGAGCGGGCCCTTGGACTATGTAGGTTACCAAGCGGGCACTTGGACTATCTAGGTTAGCTAACAGGAACTTGGACTATCTAGGATACCTAGCGGGCACTTGGACTATCTAGGTTACCTAACGGGCACTTGGACTATGTAGGTTGCCTAGCGGGCACTTGGCCGATGTATGTTTGGTAGCGGGCGCTAGGACTATCTAGGTAACCTAGCGGGCACTTGGACTATCTAGGTTACTTAACGGGCACTTGGACGATCTAGGTTAATTAGCGGGCACTTCACGATATAGGTTAACTAGCGGACAATTGGATTAGCTAGGTTACCTAGCGGGCACTTGAACCATGTAGGTTAACTATTTGGACCTTGGAATATCTAGGTTAGCTAACGGGCACTTGGACTATGTAGGTTAATTAGCGTGCACTTGGACTATGTAGGTGCCCTAGCGGGCATTTGGACTATATAGATTACCTAGCGGCCACTTGGACTTTGTAGGTTACCTAGCGGGCACTTGGACTATCTGGGTTACCTAGCGGGCACTTGGACTATCTAGGTTCCTTAGCGGGCACTTGGACTACATAGGTTCCCTAAAGGGCACTTGGACTATGTAGGTTCCCTAGCAGGCACTCATACTATGAAGGTTCCCTAGTGGGCATTTGGACTATGTAGGTTCCATAGCAGAACCTTTGACTATGTAAGTTCTCTAACGGGAACTTGGACTATGTGGGTTCCCTAGCGGGCCCTTGGACTATGTAGGTTAACTAGCGGGCACTTTGACGATCTAGGCTAGCAAACGGGCACTTGGAATATGTAGGTTACCTAGCAGGCACTTGGACTGTCTAGGTTACCTAGCGGGCACTTGGACTATCTAGGTTACCTAGCGGGCTCTTGGACTATGTAGGCTACCTAGCGGGCACTTGGACAATCTAGGTTAACGAACGGGCACTTGGACTATGTAGGTTAGCTAACAGGAACTTGGACAATCTAGGTTAACTAGCGGGCACTTGGACGATGCAGGTTCCCTAGCGGGCATTTTGACTATGTAGGTTCCCTAGCGGGCACTTGGACTATGTGGGTACCCTAGCGGGCATTTGGACTATATAGGTTTCCAAACGGGCATTTGGACTATGTAGGTTCCCTAGCGGGCACTTGGATTATGTAGGTTCCAGTCTTGCACTTGGACTATGTAGGTTACCTTGCGGGCACTTGGACTATGTAGGTTAACTAGCGGGCCCTTGCACTATGTAGGTTAACTAGCGGGCCCTTGGACTATGTAGGTTAACCAGCGGGCACTTGGACCATCTAGGTTAACTAGTGGGCACTTGGAGGATATAGGTTAACTAGCGGACACTTGGATTAGCTAGGTTACCTAGCGGGCACTTGAACCATGTAGGTTAACTATTTGGCCCTTGGACTATCTAGGTTATCTAACGGGCACTTGGACAATATAGGTTAATTAGAGGGTACTTGGACTATGTAGGTTACCTAGCGGGCAATTTCACTATGTGGGTTCCATAGTGGGCATTTGGACTATCTAGGTTACCTAACGGGCACTTGGAGTATGTAGGTTCCCTATCGGGCACTTGGACTATGTAGGTTACTAGCGGGCACTTGGACTATGTACCTTCGCTATCTGGCACTTGGACAATGTTGATTAACTAGCGCGCACTAGGACTATCTAGGTTACCTAGCGGGCACTTGGACTATGTAGGTTAACTAGCGGGCACATGGACTATCTAGGTTACCTAGCGGGCACTTGGACTATGTACGTTCCCTAACGGGCACTTGGACTATGTAGGTTCTCTAGCGGGCACTTGGACTATCTAGGTTAGCTAACGGGCACTTGGACAATATAGGTTAATTAGCCGGTACTTGGACTATGTAGGTCAACTAGCAGGCCCTTGGACTATCTAGGTTAGCTAAGGGGCACTTGGATTATGTAGGTTAAATAGCGGGCACTTGGACAATGTAGGTTAACTAGCGGACATTTGGACGATCTAGGTTAACTAGCGGGCCCTTTCACTATGTAGGTTAACTAGCGGGCCCTTGGACTATGTAGGTTAACTAGCGGGCACTGGGACGATCTAGGTTAACTAGCGGGCACTTGGACTATGTAGGTTAGCTAGCGGGAACTTGAACTATGTAGGTTAACTAGTGGGCCCTTAGACTATCTAGGTTAGCTAGCGGGCACATGGACTATGTAGGTTAATTAGCGGGTATTTTGACTATGTAGGTGCCCTAGCGGGCATTTGGATTATATAGGTTACCTAGGGGGCACTTGGACTTTGTAGGTTACGTAGCGGGCACTTGGACTATCTAGGTTACCTAGCGTGCACTTGAACTATCTACGTTACCTAGCGGGTACTTGGACTATCTAGGTTAACTAGCGGGCACTTGGACTATGTAGGTTCACTAACGGGCACTTGTACTATGTAAATTCCCTAGCGGACACTTGGATTATGTAGGTTCCCTATCAGTCACTTGGACTATGTAGGTTACTAGCGGGCATTTGGACTATGTAGGTTACCTAACGGGCACTTGGACTATGAGGGTTCCTTATCGGGCACTTGGACAATGTTGGTTAACTAGCGGGCACTAGGACTATGTAGGTTACCTAGCGGGCACTTGGACTATCTAGGTTAGGTAACGGGCACTTGGACTATCTAGGTTACCTAGTGGGAACTTGGACTATGTAGGTTACCTAGCGCGCACTTTGACTATCTTGGTTATTTAGCGGGCACTTGGACTATATAGGTTAACTAGCGGACACTTGGATGAACTAGGTTAACGAGCGGGCCCTTGGACTATGTAGGTAACCTAGCGGGCACTTGGACTATCTAGGTTACTTAACGGGCACTTGGACGATCTAGGTTAACTAGCGGGCACTTCACGATATAGGTTAACTAGCGGACACTTGGATTAGCTAGGTTACCTAGCGGGCACTTGAACCATATAGGTTAACTATTTGGACCTTGGACTATCTAGGTTAGCTAACTGGTACTTGGACTATGTAGGTTAATTAGCGTGCACTTGGACTATGTAGGTGCCCTAGCGGGCATTTGGACTATATAGATTACCTAGCGGGCACTTGGACTTTGTAGGTTACCTAGCGGGCACTTGGACTATCTGAGTTACCTAGCGGGCACTTGGACTATCTAGGTTCCTTAGCGGGCACTTGGACTACATAGGTTCCCTAAAGGGCACTTGGACTATGTAGGTTCCCTAGCAGGCACTCGGACTATGAAGGTTCCCTAGTGGGCACTTGGACTATGTAGGTTCCATAGCAGGCCCTTTGACTATGTTAGTTCTCTAACGGGAACTTGGACTATGTGGGTTCCCTAGCGGGCCTTTGGACTATCTAGGTTACCTAACGGGCACTTGGACTATGTAGGTTCTCTAGCGGGCACTTGGACTATGTACGTTACTAGGGGGCATTTGGACTATGTAGGTTACCTAGCGGATACTTGGACTATGTAGGTTCCCGATCAGGGACTTGGACAATGTAGGTTAACTAGCGGGCACTAGGACTTTGTAGGTTAACTAGCGGGTCCTTGTACTATGTAGGTTAACTAGCGGGCACTTGGACGAACTAGGTTAACGAGCGGGCCCTTGGACTATGTAGGTTACCAAGCGGGCACTTGGACTATCTAGGTTAGCTAACAGGAACTTGGACTATCTAGGATACCTAGCGGGCACTTGGACTATCTAGGTTACCTAACGGGCACTTGGACTATGCAGGTAACCTAGCGGGCACTTGGACTGTCTAGGTTACCTAGCGGGCACATGGATTTCTAGGTTAACGAACGGGCACTTGGACTATGTAGGTTGCCTAGCGGGCACTTGGCCGATGTATGTTTGGTAGCGGGCGCTAGGACTATCTAGGTAACCTAGCGGGCACTTTGACTATCTAGGTTACTTAACGGGCACTTGGACGATCTAGGTTAACTAGCGGGCACTTCACGATATAGGTTAACTAGCGGACAATTGGATTAGCTAGGTTACCTAGCGGGCACTTGAACCATGTAGGTTAACTATTTGGACCTTGGACTATCTAGGTTAGCTAACGGGCACTTGGACTATGTGGGTTAATTAGCGTGCACTTGGACTATGTAGGTGCCCTAGCGGGCATTTGGACTATATAGATTACCTAGCGGGCACTTGGACTTTGTAGGTTACCTAGCGGGCACTTGGACTATCTGGGTTACCTAGCGGGCACTTGGACTATCTAGGTTCCTTAGCGGGCACTTGGACTACATAGGTTCCCTAAAGGGCACTTGGACTATGTAGGTTCCCTAGCAGGCACTCATACTATGAAGGTTCCCTAGTGGGCATTTGGACTATGTAGGTTCCATAGCAGAACCTTTGACTATGTAAGTTCTCTAACGGGAACTTGGACTATGTGGGTTCCCTAGCGGGCCCTTGGACTATGTAGGTTAACTAGCGGGCACTTTGACGATCTAGGCTAGCAAACGGGCACTTGGAATATGTAGGTTACCTAGCAGGCACTTGGACTGTCTAGGTTACCTAGCGGGCACTTGGACTATCTAGGTTAACGAACGGGCACTTGGACTATGTGGTTACCTAGCGGGCACTTGTACTATCTCTGTTAGCTCACGGGCACTTGGACTATCTAAGTTACCTAGCGGGCACTTGGACAATCTAGGTTAACGAACGGGCACTTGGACTATGTAGGTTAGCTAACAGGAACTTGGACAATCTAGGTTAACTAGCGGGCACTTGGACGATGCAGGTTCCCTAGCTGGCACTTGGACTATATAGGTTCCCTATGGGCACTTGGACCCTCTAGGTTCCCTAAAGGGCACTTGGACTATGTAGGTTACCTAGCGGGCACTTGGACTATGTAGGTTAGCTAGCGGGAACTTGAACTATGTAGGTTAACTAGTGGGCCCTTAGACTATCTAGGTTAGCTAGCGGGCACATGGACTATGTAGGTTAATTAACGGGTATTTTTACTATGTAGGTGCCCTAGCGGGCATTTGGATTATATAGGTTACCTAGGGGGCACTTGGACTTTGTAGGTTACGTAGCGGGCACTTGGACTATCTAGGTTACCTAGCGTGCACTTGAACTATCTACGTTACCTAGCGGGTACTTGGACTATCTAGGTTAACTAGCGGGCACTTGGACTATGTAGGTTCACTAACGGGCACTTGTACTATGTAAATTCCCTAGCGGGCACTTGGATTATGTAGGTTCCCGTCTTGCACTTGGACTTTGTAGGTTACCTAGCGGGCACTATGACTATGTAGGTTAACTAGCGGGCCCTTGCACTATGTAGGTTAACTAGCGGGCCCTTGGACTATGTAGGTTAACCTGCGGGCACTTGGACCATCTAGGTTAACTAGTGGGCACTTGGAGGATATAGGTTAACTAGCGGACACTTGGATTAGCTAGGTTACCTAGCGGGCACTTGAACCATGTAGGTTAACTATTTGGCCCTTGGACTATCTAGGTTATCTAACGGGCACTTGGACAATATAGGTTAATTAGAGGGTACTTGGACTATGTAGGTTACCTAGCGGGCACTTGGAGTATCTTGGTTACCTATTGGGCACTTGAACTATGTAAGTTCCCTAGCGGGCACTTTCACTATGTGGGTTCCATAGTGGGCATTTGGACTATCTAGGTTACCTAACGGGCACTTGGAGTATGTAGGTTCCCTATCGGGCACTTGGACTATGTAGGTTACTAGCGGGCACTTGGACTATGTACCTTCGCTATCTGGCACTTGGACAATGTTGATTAACTAGCGCACACTAGGACTATCTAGGTTACCTAGCGGGCACTTGGACTATGTAGGTTAACTAGCGGGCACATGGACTATCTAGGTTACCTAGCGGGCACTTGGACTATGTACGTTCCCTAACGGGCACTTGGACTATGTAGGTTCTCTAGCGGGCACTTGGACTATCTAGGTTAGCTAACGGGCACTTGGACAATATAGGTTAATTAGCCGGTACTTGGACTATGTAGGTCAACTAGCAGGCCCTTGGACTATCTAGGTTAGCTAAGGGGCACTTGGATTATGTAGGTTAAATAGCGGGCACTTGGACAATGTAGGTTAACTAGCGGACATTTGGACGATCTAGGTTAACTAGCGGGCCCTTTCACTATGTAGGTTAACTAGCGGGCCCTTGGACTATGTAGGTTAACTAGCGGGCACTGGGACGAACTAGGTTAACTAGCGGGCACTTGGACTATGTAGGTTAGCTAGCGGGAACTTGAACTATGTAGGTTAACTAGTGGGCCCTTAGACTATCTAGGTTAGCTAGCGGGCACATGGACTATGTAGGTTAATTAGCGGGTATTTTGACTATGTAGGTGCCCTAGCGGGCATTTGGATTATATAGGTTACCTAGGGGGCACTTGGACTTTGTAGGTTACGTAGCGGGCACTTGGACTATCTAGGTTACCTAGCGTGCACTTGAACTATCTACGTTACCTAGCGGGTACTTGGACTATCTAGGTTAACTAGCGGGCACTTGGACTATGTAGGTTCACTAACGGGCACTTGTACTATGTAAATTCCCTAGCGGACACTTGGATTATGTAGGTTCCCTATCAGTCACTTGGACTATGTAGGTTACTAGCGGGCATTTGGACTATGTAGGTTACCTAACGGGCACTTGGACTATGAGGGTTCCTTATCGGGCACTTGGACAATGTTGGTTAACTAGCGGGCACTAGGACTATGTAGGTTACCTAGCGGGCACTTGGACTATCTAGGTTAGGTAACGGGCACTTGGACTATCTAGGTTACCTAGTGGGAACTTGGACTATGTAGGTTACCTAGCGCGCACTTTGACTATCTTGGTTATTTAGCGGGCACTTGGACTATATAGGTTAACTAGCGGACACTTGGATGAACTAGGTTAACGAGCGGGCCCTTGGACTATGTAGGTAACCTAGCGGGCACTTGGACTATCTAGGTTACTTAACGGGCACTTGGACGATCTAGGTTAACTAGCGGGCACTTCACGATATAGGTTAACTAGCGGACACTTGGATTAGCTAGGTTACCTAGCGGGCACTTGAACCATATAGGTTAACTATTTGGACCTTGGACTATCTAGGTTAGCTAACTGGTACTTGGACTATGTAGGTTAATTAGCGTGCACTTGGACTATGTAGGTGCCCTAGCGGGCATTTGGACTATATAGATTACCTAGCGGGCCTTTGGACTTTGTAGGTTACCTAGCGGGCACTTGGACTATCTGAGTTACCTAGCGGGCACTTGGACTATCTAGGTTCCTTAGCGGGCACTTGGACTACATAGGTTCCCTAAAGGGCACTTGGACTATGTAGGTTCCCTAGCAGGCACTCGGACTATGAAGGTTCCCTAGTGGGCACTTGGACTATGTAGGTTCCATAGCAGGCCCTTTGACTATGTAAGTTCTCTAACGGGAACTTGGACTATGTGGGTTCTCTAGCGGGCACTTGGACTATGTACGTTACTAGGGGGCATTTGGACTATGTAGGTTACCTAGCGGATACTTGGACTATGTAGGTTCCCGATCAGGGACTTGGACAATATAGGTTAACTAGCGGGCACTAGGACTTTGTAGGTTAACTAGCGGGTCCTTGTACTATGTAGGTTAACTAGCGGGCACTTGGACGAACTAGGTTAACGAGCGGGCCCTTGGACTATGTAGGTTACCAAGCGGGCACTTGGACTATCTAGGTTAGCTAACAGGAACTTGGAATATGTAGGTTACCTAGCAGGCACTTGGACTATCTAGGTTACCTAACGGGCACTTGGACTATCTAGGTTAACGAACGGGCACTTGGACTATGTGGTTACCTAGCGGGCACTAGGACTATCTCTGTTAGCTAACGGGCACTTGGACTATCTAAGTTACCTAGCGGGCACTTGGACTATGTAGGTTACCTAGCGGGCACTTGGACAATCTAGGTTAACGAACGGGCACTTGGATTATGTAGGTTAGCTAACAGGAACTTGGACAATCTAGGTTAACTAGCGGGCAATTGGACGATGCAGGTTCCCTAGCGGGCACTTTGACTATGTAGGTTCCCTAGCGGGCACTTGGACTATGTGGGTACCCTAGTGGGCATTTGGACTATCAAGGCTTCCTAACGGGCATTTTGACTATGTAGGTTCCCTAGCGGGCACTTGGATTATGTAGATTCCCGTCTTGCACTTGGACTATGTAGGTTACCTAGCGTGCACTTGGACTATGTAGGTTAATTAGCGGGCCCTTGCACTATGTAGGTTAACTAGCGGGCCCTTGGATTATGTAGGTTAACCAGCGGGCACTTGGACCATCTAGGTTAACTAGTGGGCACTTGGAGGATATAGGTTAACTAGCGGACACTTGGATTAGCTAGGTTACCTAGCGGGCACTTGAACCATGTAGGTTAACTATTTGGCCCTTGGACTATCTAGGTTAGCTAAGAGGCACTTGGACAATGTAGGTTAATTAGAGGGTACTTGGACTATGTAGGTTACCTAGTGGGCACTTGGAGTATCTTGGTTACCTATTAGGCACTTGAACTATGTAAGTTCCCTAGCGGGCACTTTCACTACGTGGGTTCCATAGCGGGCATTTGGACTATCTAGGTTACCTAACGGGCACTTGGAGTATGTAGGTTCCCTACCGGGCACTTGGATTATGTAGGTTCCCTATCGGGCACTTGGACTATGTAGGTTACTAGCGGGCACTTGGACTATGTACCTTCGCTATCTGGCACTTGGACAATGTTGGTTAACTAGCGCGCACTAGGACTATGTAGGTTACCTATCGGGAACTTGGACTATATAGGTTAACTAGCGGGCCCTTGGACTATCTAGGTTACCTAGCGGGCACTTGGACTATGTAGGTTAACTAGCGGGCACATGGACTATCTAGGTTACCTAGCGGGCACTTTGACTATGTACGTTCCCTAACGGCCACTTGGACTATGTAGGTTCCCTAGCGGGCACTTGGACTATCTAGGTTAGCTAATGGGCACTTGGACAATATAGGTTAATTAGCCGGTACTTGGACTATGTAGGTCAACTAGCAGGCCCTTGGACTATCTAGGTTAGCTAAGGGGCACTTGTATTATGTAGGTTAAATAGTGGGCACTTGGACAATGTAGGTTAACTAGCGGACATTTGGTCGATCTAGGTTAACTAGCGGGCCTTTTCACTATGTAGGTTAACTAGCGGGCCCTTGGACTACGTAGGTTAACTAGCGGGCACTGGGACGATCTAGGTTAACTAGCGGGCACTTGGACTATGTAGGTTAGCTAGCGGGAACTTGAACTATGTAGGTTAACTAGTGGGCCCTTAGACTATCTAGGTTAGCTAGCGGGCACTTGGACTATATAGGTTAATTAGCGGATATTTTGACTATGTAGGTGCCCTAACGGGCATTTGGACTATATAGGTTACCTAGGGGGCACTTGGACTTTGTAGGTTACGTAGCGGGCACTTGGACTATCTAGGTTACCTAGCGTGCACTTGAACTATCTACGTTACCTAGCGGGTACTTGGACTATCTAGGTTAACTAGCGGGCACTTGGACTATCTAGTTTCACTAACGGGCACTTGGACTATGTAAATTCCCTAGCGGACACTTGGATTATGTAGGTTCCCTATCAGGCACTTGGACTATGTAGGTTACTAGCGGGCATTTGGACTATGTAGGTTACCTAACGGGCACTTGTACTATGAGGGTTCCGTATCGGGCACTTGGACAATGTTGGTTAACTAGCGGGCACTAGGACTATGTAGGTTACCTAGCGGGCACTTGGACTATCTAGGTTAGGTAACGGGCACTTGGACTATGTAGGTTACCTAGTGGGAATTTGGACTATGTAGGTTACCTAGCGGGCACTTTGACTATCTTGGTTATTTAGCGCGCACTTGGACTGTATAGGTTAACTAGCGGACACTTGGACGAACTAGGTTAACGAGCGGGCCCTTGGACTATGTAGGTTACCTAGCGGGCACTTGGACTATCTAGGTTAGCTAACAGGAACTTGGACTATCTAGGTTACCTAGCGGGCACTTGGACTATCTAGGTTACCTAACGGGCACTTGGACTATGCAGGTAACCTAGCGGGCACTTGGACTGTCTAGGTTACCTAGCGGGCACATGGATTTCTAGGTTAACGAACGGGCACTTGGACTATGTAGGTTGCCTAGCGGGCACTTGGCCGATCTATGTTTGGTAACGGGCACTAGGACTATCTAGGTTACCTAGCGGGAACTTGGACTATGTAGGTAACCTAGCGGGCACTTGGACTATCTAGGTTACTTAACGGGCACTTGGACGATCTAGGTTAACTAGCGGGCACTTCACGGTATAGGTTAACTAGCGGACACTAGGACTATGTAGGTTACCTAGCGGGCACTTGGACTATCTAGGTTAGGTAACGGGCACTTGGACTATCTAGGTTACCTAGTGGGAACTTGGACTATGTAGGTTACCTAGCGCGCACTTTGACTATCTTGGTTATTTAGCGGGCACTTGGACTATATAGGTTAACTAGCGGACACTTGGATGAACTAGGTTAACGAGCGGGCCCTTGGACTATGTAGGTAACCTAGCGGGCACTTGGACTATCTAGGTTACTTAACGGGCACTTGGACGATCTAGGTTAACTAGCGGGCACTTCACGATATAGGTTAACTAGCGGACACTTGGATTAGCTAGGTTACCTAGTGGGCACTTGAACCATATAGGTTAACTATTTGGACCTTGGACTATCTAGGTTAGCTAACTGGTACTTGGACTATGTAGGTTAACTAGCGGGCACTTGGACTATCTAGGTTAACTAGCGGGCCCTTGGACTATGTAGGTTAACTAGCGGGCACTTTGACGATCTAGGTTAGCAAACGGGCACATGGAATATGCAGGTTACCTAGCAGGCACTTGGACTGTCTAGGTTACCTAGCGGGCACTTGGACTATCTAGGTTAACGAACGGGCACTTGGACGATGTGGTTACCTAGCGGGCACTTGGACTATCTCTGCTAGCTAATGGGCACTTGGACTATCTAAGTTACCTAGCGGGCACTTGGACTATGTAGGTTACCTAGCGGGCACTTGGACAATCTAGGTTAACTAGCGGGCACTTGGACGATGCCGGTTCCCTAGCTGGCACTTGGACTATATAGGTTCCCTATGGGCACTTGGACCCTCTAGGTTCCCTAAAGGGCACTTGGACTATGTAGGTTCCCTAGCGGGCACTTGGACTATGTAGGTTAACTAGCAGGCCCTTGGACTATCTAGGTTCCCCAGCGGGCACTTGGACTATGTTGGTTCCCTAACGGGCACTTGGACTATGTAGGTTCCATAGCGGGCACTTGGACTATGTAGGTTCCCTATCGGGCACTTGGACTATGTAGGCTTCTATCAGGCACTTGGTCCATGTAGATTAACTAGCGGGCACTTGGACTATCTAGGTAACCTAGGGGGCACTTGGACTATGTACGTCCCCTAGTGGGCACTTCGACTATCTAGGTTAACTAGTGGGCACTCGGTTTATCTAAGTTACCTGGTGGGCACTTGGACTATGTAGGTTAACTAGCGGCCACTTGGACGATCTAGGTTAACTAGCGGGCACTTGGACGATATAGGTTAACTACCGGGCACTTGGATTATCTAGGTTGGCTAGCAGGCACTTGAACTATGTAGGTTAACTAGTGGGCCCTTAGACTATCTAGGTTAGCTAACGGGCACTTGGACAATGTAGGTTAATTAGAGGGTACTTGGACTATGTAGGTTACCTAGCGGGCACTTGGAGTATCTTGGTTAGCTATTGGGCACTTGAACTATGTAAGTTCCCTAGCGGGCACTTTCACTATGTGGGTTCCATAGCGGGCATTTGGACTATCTAGGTTACCTAACGGGCACTTGGTGTATGTAGGTTCCCTAGCGGGCACTTGGACTATGTAGGTTACTAATGGGCATTTGGACTATGTAGGTTACTAGCGGGCATTTGGACTATGTAGGTTACCTAACGGGCCCTTGGACTATGTACCTTCGCTATCGGGCACTTGGACAATGTTGGTTAACTAGCGCGCAGTAGGACTATGTAGGTTACCTAGCGGGCACTTGGACTATCAAGGTTACCTAGCGGGCACTTGGACTGTTTAGGTTAACTAGCGGGCCCTTGGACTATCTAGGTTACCTAGAGGGCACTTGGACTGTGTAGGTTAACTAGCGGGCACATGGACTATCTAGGTTACCTAGCGGGCATTAGGACTATGTAGGTTACCTAACGGGCCCTTGGACTATGTACCTTCGCTATCGGGCACTTGGACAATGTTGTTAACTAGCGCGCACTAGGACTATGTAGGTTACCTAGCGGGCACTTGGACTATCAAGGTTACCTAGCGGGCACTTGGACTGTATAGGTTAACTAGCGGGCCCTTGGACTATCTAGGTTACCTAGCGGGCACTTGGACTGTGTAGGTTAACTAGCGGGCACATGGACTATCTAGGTTACCTAGCGGGCACTTGGACTATGTATGTTCCCTAACGGGCACTTGAACTATGTAGGTTCCCTAGCGGGCACTTCGACTATCTAGGTTAGCTAATGGGCACTTGGACAATATAGGTTAATTAGCCGGTACTTGGACTATGTAGGTCAACTAGCGGGCCCTTGGACTATCTAGGTTAGCTAAGGGGCACTTGGATTATGTAGGTTAAATAGCGGGAACTTGGACAATGTAGGTTAACTAGCGGACATTTGGACGATCTTGGATAACTAGCGGGCCCTTTCACTATGTAGGTTTACTAGTGGGCCCTTGGACTATGTAGGTTAACTAGCGGGCACTTGGACGATCTAGGTCAACTAGCGGGCACTTGGACTATGTAGGTTAGCTAGCGGGCACTTGAACTATGTAGGTTAACTAGTGGGCCTTTAGACTATCTAGGTTAGCTAGCGGGCACTTGGACTATGTAGGTTAATTAGCGGGTATTTCCACTATGTAGGTGCCCTAGCGGGCATTTGGACTATATAGGTTACCTAGGGGGCACTTGGACTTTGTTGGTTACGTAGCGGGCACTTGGACTATCTAGGTTACCTAGCGTGCACTTGAACTATCTACGTTGCCTAGCGGGTACTTGGACTATCTAGGTTAACTAGCGGGCACTTGGACTATCTAGGTTAACTAACGGGCACTTAGACTATGTAAATTCCCTAGCGGGCCCTTGGATTATGTAGGTTCCCTATCAGGCACTTGAACTATGTAGGTTACTACCGGGCATTTGGACTATGTAGGTTACCTAACGGGCACTTGGACTATGAGGGTTCCGTATCGGGCACTTGGACAATGTTGGTTAACTAGCGGGTACTTGGACTATCTAGGTTAGGTAATGGACACTTGGACTATCTAGGTTACCTAGTGGGAACTTGGACTATGTAGGTTACCTAGCGGGCACTTTGACTATCGTGGTTATTTAGCGGGCACTTGGACTATATAGGTTAACTGGCGGACACTTGGACGAACTAGGTTAACGAGCGGGCACTTGGACTATGTAGGTTACCTAGCGGGCACTTGGATTATGTAGGTTCCCTATCAGGCACTTTGACTATGTAGGTTACTAGCGGGCATTTGGACTATGTAGGTTACCTAACAGGCACTTGGACTATGAGGGTTCCGTATCGGGCACTTGGACAATGTTGGTTAACTAGCGGGCACTAGGACTATGTAGGTCACCTAGCGGGCACTTGGACTATCTAGGTTAGCTAACGGGCACTTGGCCTATCTAGGTTACCTAGCGGGCACTTATACTATGTAGGTTACCTAGTGGGCACTTGGACTATCTAGGTTATCTAACGGGCACTTGGACTATGTAGGTAACCTAGCGGGCACTTGGACAGTCTAGGTTACCTAGCGGGCACATGGATTTCTAGGTTAACGAACGGGCACTTGGACTATGTAGGTTGCCTAGCGGGCACTTGGCTGATCTATGTTAGGTAATGGGCACTAGGACTATCTAGGTTACCTAGCGGGAACTTGGACTATGTAGGTAACCTAGCGGGCACTTGGACTATCTAGGTTACTTAACGGGCACTTGGACGATCTAGGTTAACTAGCGGGCACTTGGAATATGTAGGTTAACTAGCGGGCACTTGGACTATCTAAGTTAACTAGCGGGCACTTGGACGATGCAGGTTCCCTAGCGGGCACTTGGACTATCTAGGTTCCCTAACGGGCACTTGGTCTATGTAGGTTCCCTAGCGGGCACTTGGACTATGTACGTCCCTTAGCGGGCACTTGGACTATGTTGGTTTCCTATCTGGCACTTGGACTATGGAGGTTAACTAGCGGGCCCTTGGACTATGTAGGTTAACTAGCGGGCACTTAGACTATCTAGGTTACCTATCAGGCACTTGGACTATGTACATACCCTAGCGGGCACATGGACAATCTAAGTTACCTAGCGGGCACTTGGACTATGTAGGTTAACTAGCGGGCACTTGGACTATGTAGGTTAACTAGCGGGCACTTGGACCATGTATGTTCCCTAACGGGCACTTGGACTATGTCGGTTCCCTAGCGGGCACTTGGACTATCTAGGTTAGCTAACGGGCACTTGGACAATATAGGTTAATTAGCCGGTACTTGGACTATGTAGGTCAACTAGCGGGCCCTTGGACTATCTAGGTTAGCTAAGGGGCACTTGGATTATGTAGGTTAAATAGCGGGAACTTGGACAATGTAGGTTAACTAGCGGACATTTGGACGATCTAGGATAACTGGCGGGCCCTTTCACTATGTAGGTTTACTAGCGGGCCCTTGGACTATGTAGGTTAACTAGCGGGCACTTGGACGATCTAAGTTAACTAGCGGGCACTTGGACGATGCAGGTTCCCTAGCGGGCACTTGGACTATCTAGGTTCCCTAACGGGCACTTGGTCTATGTAGGTTCCCTAGCGGGCACTTGGACTATGTACGTCCCTTAGCGGGAACTTGGACTATGTTGGTTTCCTATCTGGCACTTGGACTATGGAGGTTAACTAGCGGGCCGTTGGACTATGTAGGTTAACTAGCGGGCACTTAGACTATCTAGGTTACCTATCAGGCACTTGGACTATGTATATACCCTAGCGGGCACTTGGACTATCTAAGTTACCTAGCGGGCACTTGGACTATGTAGGTTAACTAGCGGGCACTTGCACTATGTATGTTCCCTAACGGGCACTTGGACTATGTAGGTTCCCTAGCGGGCACTTGGACTATCTAGGTTAGCTAACGGGCACTTGGACAATATAGGTTAATTAGCCGGTACTTGGACTATGTAGGTCAACTAGCGGGCCCTTGGACTATCTAGGTTAGCTAAGGGGCACTTGGATTATGTAGGTTAAATAGCGTGAACTTGGACAATGTAGGTTAACTAGCGGACATTTGGACGATCTAGGATAACTGGCGGGCCCTTTCACTATGTAGGTTTACTAGCGGGCCCTTGGACTATGTAGGTTAACTAGCGGGCACTTGGACGATCTAGGTTAACTAGCGGGCACTTGGACTATGTAGGTTAGCAAGCGGACACTTGAACTATGTAGGTTAACTAGTGGGCCTTTAGACTATCTAGGTTACCTAGCGGGCACTTGGACTATGTAGGTTAATTAGCGGGTATTTCCACTATGTAGGTGCCCTAGCGGGCATTTGGACTATATAGGTTACCTAGGGGGCACTTGGACTTTGTAGGTTACCTAGCGGGCACTTGGACTATCTAGGTTAGCGAACGGGGACTTGCACTATGTAGGTGACCTACCAGGCAATTGTACTGTCTAGGTTACCTAGCGCGCACTTGGACTATGTAGGTTACCTAGCGTGCTCTTGGACTATGTATGTTAGCTAACGGGCATTGGACTATCTAGGTTACCTAGCGGGCACTTGGAATATGTAAGTTACCTAGCTGGCACTTGGACTATCTAGGTTACCTAACGGGCACTTCGACTATCTAGGGTACGTAGCGGGCACTTGGACTATGTAGGTTACCTACAGGACATTTGGATGATCTAGGTTAACTAGTGGGCCCTTGGACTATGTAGGTTAACTAGCGGGCACTTGGACGATCTAGGTTAACTAGCGGGCACTTGGACGATGCAGGTTCCCTAGCGGGCACTTTGACTATGTAGGTTCCCTAGCGGGCACTTGGACTATGTGGGTACCCTAGCGGGCATTTGGACTATCTAGGTTTCCTAACGGGCATTTGGACTATGTAGGTTCCCTAGCGGGCACTTGGATTATGTAGGTTCCCGTCTTGCACTTGGACTATGTAGGTTACCTAGCGGGCACTTGGACTATGTAGGTTAATTAGCGGGCCCTTGCACTATGTAGGTTAACTAGCGGGCCCTTGGACTATGTAGGTTAACCAGGGGGCACTTGGACAATCTATGTTAACTAGTGGGCACTTGGAGGATATAGGTTAACTAGCGGACACTTGGATTAGCTAGGTTACCTAGCGGGCACTTGAACCATGTAGGTTAACTATTTGGCCCTTGGACTATCTAGGTTAGCAAACGGGCACTTGGACTATGTAGGTTAATTAGCGTGCACTTGGACTATGTAGGTGCCCTAGCGGGCATTTGGACTATATAGATTACCTAGCGGTCACTTGGACTTTGTAGGTTACCTAGCGGGCACTTGGACTATCTAGGTTCCCTAGCGGGCACTTGGACTACATATGTTCCCTGAAGGGCACTTGAACTATGTAGGTTCCCTAGCAGGCACTCTGACTATGAAGGTTCTCTAGCGGGCACTTGGACTATGTAGGTTCCATAGCAGGCCCTTTGACTATGTAAGTTTTCTAACGGGCACTTGGACTATGTATGTTAGCTAACGCGCACTTGGACTATGTAGGTTACCTAGCGGTCACTTGGACTATCTAGGTTACGTAGCGGGCACTTGGACTATGTAGGTGAACTAGAGGACATTAGGACGATCTAGGTTAACTGGTGGGCCCTTGGACTATGTAGGTTAACTAGCGGGCACTTGGACTATCTAGGTTAACTATCCGGCACATGGACTATCAAGGTTAACTAGCGAGCCCTTGGACTGTGTAGGTTAACTAGCGGGGCCTTGGACTTGTAGCTTACCTAGCGGGCACTTGGACTAAGTACGTTACCTAGCGGGCACTTGGACTATCTAGGTTAGCGAACGGGGACTTGCACTATGTAGGTGACCTACCAGGCACTTGTACTGTCTAGGTTACCTAGCGCGCACTTGGACTATGTAGGTTACTTAGCGTGCTCTTGGACTATGTATGTTAGCTAACGGGCATTGGACTATCTAGGTTACCTAGCGGGCACTTGGAATATGTAGGTTACCTAGCGGGCACTTGGACTATCTAGGTTCCCTAACGGGCACTTGGTCTATGTAGGTTCCCTAGCGGGCACTTGGACTATGTACGTCCCTTAGCGGGCACTTGGACTATGTTGGTTTCCTATCTGGCACTTGGACTATGGAGGTTAACTAGCAGGCCC
Organism: Tenrec ecaudatus; assembly: GCF_050624435.1. Classification (NCBI taxonomy): domain Eukaryota; kingdom Metazoa; phylum Chordata; class Mammalia; order Afrosoricida; family Tenrecidae; genus Tenrec; species Tenrec ecaudatus. The sequence goes on from NC_134532.1 coordinate 57,451,730, forward strand.
TTGGACTATGTAGGTTAACTAGCGGGCACTTAGACTATCTAGGTTACCTATCGGGCACTTGGACTATGTACATACCCTAGCGGGCACTTGGACAATCTAAGTTACCTAGCGGGCACTTGGACTATGTAGGTTAACTAGCGGGCACTTGGACTATGTAGGTTAACTAGCGGGCACTTGGACCATGTATGTTCCCTAACGGGCACTTGGACTATGTCGGTTCCCTAGCGGGCACTTGGACTATCTAGGTTAGCTTACGGGCACTTGGACAATATAGGTTAATTAGCCGGTACTTGGACTATGTAGGTCAACTAGCGGGCCCTTGGACTATCTAGGTTAGCTAAGGGGCACTTGGATTATGTAGGTTAAATAGCGGGAACTTGGACAATGTAGGTTAACTAGCGGACATTTGGACGATCTAGGATAACTGGCGGGCCCTTTCACTATGTAGGTTTACTAGCGGGCCCTTGGACTATGTAGGTTAACTAGCGGGCACTTGGACGATCTAAGTTAACTAGCGGGCACTTGGACGATGCAGGTTCCCTAGCGGGCACTTGGACTATCTAGGTTCCCTAACGGGCACTTGGTCTATGTAGGTTCCCTAGCGGGCACTTGGACTATGTACGTCCCTTAGCGGGCACTTGGACTATGTTGGTTTCCTATCTGGCACTTGGACTATGGAGGTTAACTAGCGGGCCGTTGGACTATGTAAGTTAACTAGCGTGCACTTAGACTATCTAGGTTACCTATCGGGCACTTGGACTATGTACATACACTAGCGGGCACTTGGACTATCTAAGTTACCTAGTGGGCACTTGGACTATGTAGGTTAACTAGCGGGCACTTGGACTATGTATGTTCCCTAACGGGCACTTGGACTATGTAGATTCCCTAGCGGGCACTTGGACTATCTAGGTTAGCTAACGGGCACTTGGACAATATAGGTTAATTAGCCGGTACTTGGACTATGTAGGTCAACTAGCGGGCCCTTGGACTATCTAGGTTAGCTAAGGGGCACTTGGATTATGTAGGTTAAATAGCGGGAACTTGGACAATGTAGGTTAACTAGCGGACATTTGGACGATCTAGGATAACTGGCGGGCCCTTTCACTATGTAGGTTTACTAGCGGGCCCTTGGACTATGTAGGTTAACTCGCGGGCACTTGGACGATCTAGGTTAACTAGTGGGCACTTGGACTATGTAGGTTAGCTAGCGGACACTTGAACTATGTAGGTTACTAGTGGGCCTTTAGACTATCTAGGTTACCTAGCGGGCACTTGGACTATGTAGGTTAATTAGCGGGTATTTCCACTATGTAGGTGCCCTAGCGGGCATTTGGACTATATAGGTTACCTGGGGGGAACTTGGACTTTGTAGGTTACCTAGCGGGCACTTGGACTATCTAGGTTAGCGAACGGGGACTTGCACTATGTAGGTGACCTACCAGGCAATTGTACTGTCTAGGTTACCTAGCGCGCACTTGGACTATGTAGGTTGCCTAGCGTGCTCTTGGACTATGTATGTTAGCTAACGGGCATTAGACTATCTAGGTTACCTAGCGGGCACTTGGAATATGTAGGTTACCTAGCTGGCACTTGGACTATCTAGGTTACCTAACGGGCACTTCGACTATCTAGGGTACGTAGCGGGCACTTGGACTATGTAGGTTACCTACAGGACATTTGGATGATCTAGGTTAACTAGTGGGCCCTTGGACTATGTAGGTTAACTAGCGGGCACTTGGACGATCTAGGTTAACTAGCGGGCACTTGGACGATGCAGGTTCCCTAGCAGGCACTTTGACTATGTAGGTTCCCTAGCGGGCACTTGGACTATGTGGGTACCCTAGCGGGCATTTGGACTATCTAGGTTTCCTAACGGGCATTTGGACTATGTAGATTCCCTAGCGGGCACTTGGATTATGTAGGTTCCCGTCTTGCACTTGGACTATGTAGGTTACCTAGCGGGCACTTGGACTATGTAGGTTAATTAGCGGGCCCTTGCACTATGTAGGTTAACTAGCGGGCCCTTGGACTATGTAGGTTAACCAGGGGGCACTTGGACAATCTATGTTAACTAGTGGGCACTTGGAGGATATAGGTTAACTAGCGGACACTTGGATTAGCTAGGTTACCTAGCGGGCACTTGAACCATGTAGGTTAACTATTTGGCCCTTGGACTATCTAGGTTAGCAAACGGGCACTTGGACTATGTAGGTTAATTAGCGTGCACTTGGACTATGTAGGTGCCCTAGCGGGCATTTGGACTATATAGATTACCTATCGGGCACTTGGACTTTGTAGGTTACCTAGCGGGCACTTGGACTATCTAGGTTCCCTAGCGGGCACTTGGACTACATATGTTCCCTGAAGGGCACTTGAACTATGTAGGTTCCCTAGCAGGCACTCTGACTATGAAGGTTCTCTAGCGGGCACTTGGACTATGTAGGTTCCATAGCAGGCCCTTTGACTATGTAAGTTTTCTAACGGGCACTTGGACTATGTATGTTAGCTAACGGGCACTTGGACTATGTAGGTTACCTAGCGGGCACTTGGACTATCTAGGTTACGTAGCGGGCACTTGGACTGTGTAGGTGAACTAGAGGACATTAGGACGATCTAGGTTAACTGGTGGGCCCTTGGACTATGTAGGTTAACTAGCGGGCACTTGGACTATCTAGGTTAACTATCCGGCACATGGACTATCAAGGTTAACTAGCGAGCCCTTGGACTATGTAGGTTAACTAGCGGGGCCTTGGACTTGTAGCTTACCTAGCGGGCACTTGGACTAAGTAGGTTACCTAGCGGGCACTTGGACTATCTAGGTTAGCGAACGGGGACTTGCACTATGTAGGTGACCTACCAGGCACTTGTACTGTCTAGGTTACCTAGCGCGCACTTGGACTATGTAGGTTACTTAGCGTGCTCTTGGACTATGTATGTTAGCTAACGGGCATTGGACTATCTAGGTTACCTAGCGGGCACTTGGAATATGTAGGTTACCTAGCGGGCACTTGGACTATCTAGGTTACCTAACGGGCACTTCGACTATCTAGGTTACGTAGCGGGCACTTGGACTATGTAGGTTACCTACAGGACATTTGGATGATTTAGGTTAACTAGTGGGCCCTTGGACTATGTAGGTTAACTAGCGGGCGCTTGGACAATCTAGGTTAACTAGCGGGCACTTGGACGATGCAGGTTCCCTAGCGGGCACTTTGACTATGTAGGTTCCCTAGCGGGCACTTGGACTATGTGGGTACCCTAGCGGACATTTGGACTATCTAGGTTTCCTAACGGGCATTTGGACTATGTAGGTTCCCTAGCGGGCACTTGGATTATGTAGGTTCCCGTCTTGCACTTGGACTATGTAGGTTACCTAGCGGGCACTTGGACTATGTAGGTTACCTAGCGGGCACTTGGACTATGTAGGTTAATTAGCGTGCCCTTGCACTATGTAGGTTAACTAGCGGGCCCTTGGACTATGTAGGTTAACCAGGGGGCACTTGGACTATCTATGTTAACTAGTGGGCACTTGAAGGATATAGGTTAACTAGCGGACACTTGGATTAGCTAGGTTACCTAGCGGGCACTTGAACCATGTAGGTTAACTATTTGGCCCTTGGACTATCTAGGTTAGCTAACGGGCACTTGGACTATGTAGGTTAATTAGCGTGCACTTGGACTATGTAGGTGCCCTAGCGGGCATTTGGACTATATAGATTAACTATCGGGCACTTGGACTTTGTAGGTTACCTAGCGGGCACTTGGACTATCTAGGTTCCCTAGCGGGCACTTGGACTACATATGTTCCCTGAAGGGCACTTGAACTATGTAGGTTCCCTAGCAGGCACTCTGACTATGAAGGTTCTCTAGCGGGCACTTGGACTATGTAGGTTCCATAGCAGGCCCTTTGACTATGTAAGTTTTCTAACGGGCACTTGGACTATGTATGTTAGCTAACGGGCACTTGGACTATGTAGGTTACCTAGCGGGCACTTGGACTATCTAGGTTACGTAGCGGGCACTTGGACTATGTAGGTGAACTAGAGGACATTAGGACGATCTAGGTTAACTGGTGGGCCCTTGGACTATGTAGGTTAACTAGCGGGCACTTGGACTATCTAGGTTAACTATCCGGCACATGGACTATCAAGGTTAACTAGCGAGCCCTTGGACTATGTAGGTTAACTAGCGGGGCCTTGGACTTGTAGCTTACCTAGCGGGCACTTGGACTAAGTAGGTTACCTAGCGGGCACTTGGACTATCTAGGTTAGCGAACGGGGACTTGCACTATGTAGGTGACCTACCAGGCACTTGTACTGTCTAGGTTACCTAGCGCGCACTTGGACTATGTAGGTTACTTAGCGTGCTCTTGGACTATGTATGTTAGCTAACGGGCATTGGACTATCTAGGTTACCTAGCGGGCACTTGGAATATGTAGGTTACCTAGCGGGCACTTGGACTATCTAGGTTACCTAACGGGCACTTCGACTATCTAGGTTACGTAGCGGGCACTTGGACTATGTAGGTTACCTACAGGACATTTGGATGATTTAGGTTAACTAGTGGGCCCTTGGACTATGTAGGTTAACTAGCGGGCGCTTGGACAATCTAGGTTAACTAGCGGGCACTTGGACGATGCAGGTTCCCTAGCGGGCACTTTGACTATGTAGGTTCCCTAGCGGGCACTTGGACTATGTGGGTACCCTAGCGGGCATTTGGACTATCTAGGTTTCCTAACGGGCATTTGGACTATGTAGGTTCCCTAGCGGGCACTTGGATTATGTAGGTTCCCGTCTTGCACTTGGACTATGTAGGTTACCTAGCGGGCACTTGGACTATGTAGGTTACCTAGCGGGCACTTGGACTATGTAGGTTAATTAGCGGGCCCTTGCACTATGTAGGTTAACTAGCGGGCCCTTGGACTATGTAGGTTAACCATGGGGCACTTGGACCATCTATGTTAACTAGTGGGCACTTGGAGGATATAGGTTAACTAGCGGACACTTGGATTAGCTAGGTTACCTAGCGGGCACTTGAACCATGTAGGTTAACTATTTGGCCCTTGGACTATCTAGGTTAGCTAACGGGCACTTGGACTATGTAGGTTAATTAGCGTGCACTTGGACTATGTAGGTGCCCTAGCGGGCATTTGGACTATATAGATTACCTAGCGGGCACTTGGACTTTGTAGGTTACCTAGCGGGCACTTGGACTATCTAGGTTCCCTAGCGGGCACTTGGACTACATATGTTCCCTAAAGGGCACTTGGACTATGTAGGTTCCCTAGCAGGCACTCTGACTATGAAGGTTCTCTAGCGGGCACTTGGACTATGTAGGTTCCATAGCAGGCCCTTTGACTATGATAGTTTTCTAACGGGCACTTGGACTATGTATGTTACCTAACGGGCACTTGGACTATGTAGGTTACCTAGCGGGCACTTGGACTATCTAGGTTACCTAGCGGGCACTTGGACTATGTAGGTTAATTAGCGGGTATTTCCACTATGTAGGTGCCCTAGCGGGCATTTGGAATATATAGGTTACCTAGGGGGCACTTGGACTTTGTAGGTTACCTAGCGGGCACTTGGACTATCTAGGTTAGCGAACGGGGACTTGCACTATGTAGGTGACCTACCAGGCAATTGTACTGTCTAGGTTACCTAGCGCGCACTTGGACTATGTAGGTTGCCTAGCGTGTTCTTGGACTATGTATGTTAGCTAACGGGCATTAGACTATCTAGGTTACCTAGCGGGCACTTGGAATATGTAGGTTACCTAGCTGGCACTTGGACTATCTAGGTTACCTAACGGGCACTTCGACCATCTAGGGTACGTAGCGGGCACTTGGACTATGTAGGTTACCTACAGGACATTTGGATGATCTAGGTTAACTAGTGGGCCCTTGGACTATGTAGGTTAACTAGCGGGCACTTGGACGATCTAGGTTAACTAGCGGGCACTTGGACGATGCAGGTTCCCTAGCGGGCACTTTGACTATGTAGGTTCCCTAGCGGGCACTTGGACTATGTGGGTACCCTAGCGGGCATTTGGACTATCTAGGTTTCCTAACGGGCATTTGGACTATGTAGGTTCCCTAGCGGGCACTTGGATTATGTAGGTTCCCGTCTTGCACTTGGACTATGTAGGTTACCTAGCGGGCACTTGGACTATGTAGGTTAATTAGCGGGCCCTTGCCCTATGTAGGTTAACTAGCGGGCCCTTGGACTATGTAGGTTAACCAGGGGGCACTTGGACAATCTATGTTAACTAGTGGGCACTTGGAGGATATAGGTTAACTAGCGGACACTTGGATTAGCTAGGTTACCTAGCGGGCACTTGAACCATGTAGGTTAACTATTTGGCCCTTGGACTATCTAGGTTAGCTAACGGGCACTTGGACTATGTAGGTTAATTAGCGTGCACTTGGACTATGTAGGTGCCCTAGCGGGCATTTGGACTATATAGATTACCTATCGGGCACTTGGACTTTGTAGGTTACCTAGCGGGCACTTGGACTATCTAGGTTCCCTAGCGGGCACTTGGACTACATATGTTCCCTGAAGGGCACTTGAACTATGTAGGTTCCCTAGCAGGCACTCTGACTATGAAGGTTCTCTAGCGGGCACTTGGACTATGTAGGTTCCATAGCAGGCCCTTTGACTATGTAAGTTTTCTAACGGGCACTTGGACTATGTATGTTAGCTAACGGGCACTTGGACTATGTAGGTTACCTAGCGGGCACTTGGACTATCTAGGTTACGTAGCGGGCACTTGGACTACGTAGGTGAACTAGAAGACATTAGGACGATCTAGGTTAACTGGTGGGCCCTTGGACTATGTAGGTTAACTAGCGGGCACTTGGACTATCTAGGTTAACTATCCGGCACATGGACTATCAAGGTTAACTAGCGAGCCCTTGGACTATGTAGGTTAACTAGCGGGGCCTTGGACTTGTAGCTTACCTAGCGGGCACTTGGACTAAGTAGGTTACCTAGCGGGCACTTGGACTATCTAGGTTAGCGAACGGGGACTTGCACTATGTAGGTGACCTACCAGGCACTTGTACTGTCTAGGTTACCTAGCGCGCACTTGGACTATGTAGGTTACTTAGCGTGCTCTTGGACTATGTATGTTAGCTAACGGGCATTGGACTATCTAGGTTACCTAGTGGGCACATGGAATATGTAGGTTACCTAGCGGGCACTTGGACTATCTAGGTTACCTAACGGGCACTTCGACTATCTAGGTTACGTAGCGGGCACTTGGACTATGTAGGTTACCTACAGGACATTTGGATGATTTAGGTTAACTAGTGGGCCCTTGGACTATGTAGGTTAACTAGCGGGCGCTTGGACAATCTAGGTTAACTAGCGGGCACTTGGACGATGCAGGTTCCCTAGCGGGCACTTTGACTCTGTAGGTTCCCTAGCGGGCACTTGGACTATGTGGGTACCCTAGCGGGCATTTGGACTATCTAGGTTTCCTAACGGGCATTTGGACTATGTAGGTTCCCTAGCGGGCACTTGGATTATGTAGGTTCCCGTCTTGCACTTGGACTATGTAGGTTACCTAGCGGGCACTTGGACTATGTAGGTTACCTAGCGGGCACTTGGACTATGTAGGTTAATTAGCGGGCCCTTGCACTATGTAGGTTAACTAGCGGGCCCTTGGACTATGTAGGTTAACCAGGGGGCACTTGGACTATCTATGTTAACTAGTGGGCACTTGGAGGATATAGGTTAACTAGCGGACACTTGGATTAGCTAGGTTACCTAGCGGGCACTTGAACCATGTAGGTTAACTATTTGGCCCTTGGACTATCTAGGTTAGCTAACGGGCACTTGGACTATGTAGGTTAATTAGCGTGCACTTGGACTATGTAGGTGCCCTAGCGGGCATTTGGACTATATAGATTACCTAGCGGGCACTTGGACTTTGTAGGTTACCTAGCGGGCACTTGGACTATCTAGGTTCCCTAGCGGGCACTTGGACTACATATGTTCCCTAAAGTGCACTTGGACTATGTAGGTTCCCTAGCAGGCACTCTGACTATGAAGGTTCTCTAGCGGGCACTTGGACTATGTAGGTTCCATAGCAGGCCCTTTGACTATGAAAGTTTTCTAACGGGCACTTGGACTATGTATGTTAGCTAACGGGCACTTGGACTGTGTAGGTTACCCAGCGGGCACTTGGACTATCTAGGTTACGTAGCGGGCACTTGGACTATGTAGGTGAACTCGAGGACATTAGGACGATCTAGGTTAACTAGTGGGCCCTTGGACTATGTAGGTTAACTAGCGGGCACTTGGACTATCTAGGTTAACTAGCCGGCACATGGACTATCAAGGTTAACTAGCGAGACCTTGGGCTATGTAGGTTAACTAGCGGGCCCTTGGACTTGTAGCTTACCTAGCGGCACTTTGACTAAGTAGGTTACCTAGCGGGCACTTGGACTATCTAGGTTAGCGAACGGGGACTTGCACTATGTAGGTGACCTACCAGGCACTTGTACTGTCTAGGTTACCTAGCGCGCATTTGGACTATGTAGGTTACCTAGCGTGCTCTTGGACTATGTATGTTAGCTAACGGGCATTGGACTATCTAGGTTACCTAGCGGGCACTTGGAATATGTAGGTTACCTAGCGGGCACTTGGACTATCTAGGTTACCTAACGGGCACTTCAACTATCTAGGTTACGTAGCGGGCACTTGGACTATGTAGGTTACCTACAGGACATTTGGATGATCTAGGTTAACTAGTGGGCCCGTGGACTATGTAGGTTAACTAGCGGGCATTTGGACGATCTAGGTTAACTAGCGGGCACATGGACGGAGCAGGTTCCCTAGCGGGCACTTGGACTATGTGGGTACCCTAGCGGGCATTTGGACTATCTAGGTTTCCTAACGGGCATTTGGACTATGTAGGTTCCCTAGCGGGCACTTGGATTATGTAGGTTCCCGTCTTGCACTTGGACTATGTAGGTTACCTAGCGGGCACTTGGACTATGTAGGTTACCTAGCGGGCACTTGGACTATGTAGGTTAATTAGCGGGCCCTTGCACTATGTAGGTTAACTAGCGGGCCCTTGGACTATGTAGGTTAACCAGGGGGCACTTGGACCATCTATGTTAACTAGTGGGCACTTGGAGGATATAGGTTAACTAGCGGACATTTGGATTAGCTAGGTTACCTAGCGGGCACTTGAACCATGTAGGTTAACTATTTGGCCCTTGGACAATCTAGGTTAGCTAACGGGCACTTGGACTATGTAGGTTACCTAGCGGGCACTTGGACTATCTAGGTTACCTAGCGGGCACTTGGACTATGTAGGTGAACTAGAGGACATTAGGACGATCTAGGTTAACTAGGGGGCCCCTGGACTATGTAGGTTAACTAGCGGGCACTTGGACTATCTAGGTTAACTAGCCGGCACATGGACTATCAAGGTTAACTAGCGAGCCCTTGGACTATGTAGGTTAACTAGCGGGCCCTTGGACTTGTAGCTTACCTAGGGGGCACTTGGACTAAGTAGGTTACCTAGCGGGCACTTGGACTATCTAGGTTAGCGAACGGGGACTTGCACTATGTAGGTGACCTACCAGGCACTTGTACTGTCTAGGTTACCTAGCGCGCATTTGGACTATGTAGGTTACCTAGCGTGCTCTTGGACTATGTATGTTAGCTAACGGGCATTGTACTATCTAGGTTACCTAGCGGGCACTTGGAATATGTAGGTTACCTAGCGGGCACTTGGACTATCTAGGTTACCTAACGGGCACTTCGATTATCTAGGTTACGTAGCGGGCACTTGGACTATGTAGGTTACCTACAGGACATTTGGATGATCTAGGTTAACTAGTGGGCCCTTGGACTATGTAGGTTAACTAGCGGGCACTTGGACGATCTAGGTTAACTAGCGGGCACTTGGACGATGCAGGTTCCCTAGCGGGCACTTTGACTATGTAGCTTCCTTAGCGGGCACTTGGACTATGTGGGTACCCTAGCGGGCATTTGGACTATCTAGGTTTCCTAACGGGCATTTGGACTATGTAGGTTCCCTAGCGGGCACTGGATTATGTAGGTTCCCGTCTTGCACTTGGACTATGTAGGTTACCTAGCGGGCACTTGGACTATGTAGGTTAATTAGCGGGCCCTTGCACTATGTAGGTTAACTAGCGGGCCCTTGGACTATGTAGGTTAAAAAGGAGGCACTTGGACCATCTATGTTAACTAGTGGGAACTTGGAGGATATAGGTTAACTAGCGGACACTTGGATTAGCTAGGTTACCTAGCGGGCACTTGAACCATGTAGGTTAACTATTTGGCCCTTGGACTATCTAGGTTAGCTAACGGGCACTTGGGCTATGTAGGTTAATTAGCGTACACTTGGACTATGTAGGTGCCCTAGCGGGCATTTGGACTATATAGATTACCTAGCGGGCACTTGGACTTTGTAGGTTACCTAGCGGGCACTTGGACTATCTAGGTTCCCTAGCGGGCACTTGGACTACATATGTTCCCTAGAGGGCACTTGGACTATGTAGGTTCCATAGCAGGCCCTTTGACTATGAAAGTTTTCTAACGGGCACTTGGACTATGTATGTTAGCTAACGGGCACTTGGACTATGTAGGTTACCTAGCGGTCACTTGGACTATCTAGTTTACGTAGCGGGCACTTGGACTATGTAGGTGAACTAGAGGACATTAGGACGATCTAGGTTAACTAGTGGGCCCTTGGACTATGAAGGTTAACTAGCGGGCACTTGGACTATCTAGGTTAACTAGCCGGCACTTGGACAATCAAGGTTAACTAGCGAGCCCTTGGATTATGTAGGTTAACTAGCGGGCCCTTGGAATTGTAGCTTACCTAGCGGGCACTTGGACTAAGTAGGTTACCTAGCGGGCACTTGGACTATCTAGGTTAGCGAACGGGGACTTGGACTATGTACGTGACCTACCAGGCACTTGTACTGTCTAGGTTACCTAGCGGGCACTTGGACTATGTAGGTTACCTAGCGTGCTCTTGGACTATGTATGTTAGCTAACGGGCACTTGGAATATCTAGGTTACCTAGCGGGCACTTGGAATATGTAGGTTACCAAACGGGCACTTGGACTATCTAGGTTACCTAACGGGCACTTCGATTATCTAGGTTACGTAGCGGGCACTTGGACTATGTAGGTTACCTACAGGACATTTGGATGATCTAGGTTAACTAGTGGGCCCTTGGACTATGTAGGTTAATTAGCGGGCACTTGGACGATCTAGGTTAACTAGCGGGCACTTGGACTATGTAGGTTACCTAGCAGGCACTTGCACTATCTAGGTTAGCGAACGGGGACTTGGACTATGTAGTTGACCTAGCAGGCACTTGGACTGTGTAAGTTACCTATCGGGCACGTGGACTATCTAGGTTAACGAACGGGCACTGGGACTATGTAGGTTACCTAGCGGGCACGTGGACTATGTATGTTAGCTAACGGGAACTTGGACTATCTAGGCTACCTAGCGGTCACTTTGACTATGTAGGTTACCTAGTGGGCACTTGGACTATCTAGGTTACCTAACGGGCACTAGGACTATGCAGGTAACCTAGCAGGCACTTGGACGAACTAGGTTAACGAGCGGGCACTTGGACTATGTAGGTTAGCTAGCGGGCACTTGAACTATGTAGGTTAACTAGTGGGCCTTTAGACTATCTAGGTTAGCTAGCGGGCACTTTGACTATGTAGGATAATTAGCGGGTATTTCCACTATGTAGGTGCCCTAGCGGGCATTTGGAATATATAGGTTACCTAGGGGGCACTTGGACTTTGTAGGTTACGTAGCGGGCACTTGGACTATCTAGGTTAGCGAACGGGGACTTGCACTATGTAGGTGACCTACCAGGCACTTGTACTGTCTAGGTTACCTAGCGCGCACTTGGACTATGTAGGTTACCTAGCGTGCTCTTGGACTATGTATGTTAGCTAACGGGCATTGGACTATCTAGGTTACCTAGCGGGCACTTGGAATATGTACGTTACCTAGCTGGCACTTGGATTATCTAGGTTACCTAACGGGCACTTCGACTATCTAGGTTATGTAGCGGGCACTTGGACTATGTAGGTTACCTACAGGACATTTGGATGATCTAGGTTAACTAGTGGGCCCTTGGACTATGTAGGTTAACTAGCGGGCACTTGGACGATGCAGGTTCCCTAGCGGGCACTTTGACTATGTAGGTTCCCTAGCGGGCACTTAGACTATGTGGGTACCCTAGCGGGCATTTGGACTATCTAGGTTTCCTAACGGGCATTTGGACTATGTAGGTTCCCTAGCGGGCACTTGGATTATGTAGGTTCCCGTCTTGCACTTGGACTATGTAGGTTACCTAGCGGGCACTTGGACTATGTAGGTTAATTAGCGGGCCCTTGCACTATGTAGGTTAACTAGCGGGCCCTTGGACTATGTAGGTTAACCAGGGGGCACTTGGACCATCTATGTTAACTAGTGGGAACTTGGAGGATATAGGTTAACTAGCGGACACTTGGATTAGCTAGGTTACCTAGCGGGCACTTGAACCATGTAGGTTAACTATTTGGCCCTTGGACTATCTAGGTTAGCTAACGGGCACTTGGACTATGTAGGTTAATTAGTGTGCACTTGGACTATGTAGGTGCCCTAGCGGGCATTTGGACTATATAGATTACCTAGCGGTCTCTTGGACTTTGTAGGTTACCTAGCGGGCACTTGGACTATCTAGGTTCCCTAGCGGGCACTTGGACTACATATGTTCCCTGAAGGGCACTTGGACTATGTAGGTTCCCTAGCAGGCACTCTGACTATGAAGGTTCTCTAGCGGGCACTTGGACTATGTAGGTTCCATAGCAGGCCCTTTGACTATGTAAGTTTTCTAACGGGCACTTGGACTATGTATGTTAACTAACGGGCACTTGGACTACGTAGGTTACCTAGCGGGCCCTTGGACTATCTAGGTTACGTAGCGGGCACTTGGACTATGTAGGTGAACTAGAGGACATTAGGACGATCTAGGTTAACTGGTGGGCCTTTGGAGTATGTAGGTTAACTAGCGGGCACTTGGACTATCTAGGTTAACTATCCGGCACATGGACTATCAAGGTTAACTAGCGAGCCCTTGGACTATGTAGGTTAACTAGCGGGCCCTTGGACTTGTAGCTTACCTAGCGGGCACTTGGACAAAGTAGGTTACCTAGCGGGCACTTGGACTATCTAGGTTAGCGAACGGGGACTTGCACTATGTAGGTGACCTACCAGGCACTTGTACTGTCTAGGTTACCTAGCGCGCACTTGGACTATGTAGGTTACCTAGCGTGCTCTTGGACTATGTATGTTAGCTAACGGGCATTGGACTATCTAGGTTACCTAGCGGGCACTTGGAATATGTAGGTTACCTAGCGGGCACTTGGACTATCTAGGTTACCTAACGGGCACTTCGATTATCTAGGTTACGTAGCGGGCACTTGGACTATGTAGGTTACCTACAGGACATTTGGATGATCTAGGTTAACTAGTGGGCCCTTGGACTATGTAGGTTAACTAGCGGGCACTTGGACGATCTAGGTTAACTAGCGGGCACTTGGACGATGCAGGTTCCCTAGCGGGCACTTTGACTATGTAGGTTCCTTAGCGGGCACTTGGACTATGTGGGTACCCTAGCGGGCATTTGGACTATCTAGGTTTCCTAACGGGCATTTGGACTATGTAGGTTCCCTAGCGGGCACTTGGATTATGTAGGTTCCCGTCTTGCACTTGGACTATGTAGGTTACCTAGCGGGCACTTGGACTATGTAGGTTACCTAGCGGGCACTTGGACTATGTAGGTTAATTAGCGGGCCCTTGCACTATGTAGGTTAACTAGCGGGCCCTTGGACTATGTAGGTTAACCAGGGGGCACTTGGACCATCTATGTTAACTAGTGGGCACTTGGAGGATATAGGTTAACTAGCGGACACTTGGATTAGCTAGGTTACCTAGCGGGCACTTGAACCATGTAGGTTAACTATTTGGCCCTTGGACTATCTAGGTTAGCTAACGGGCACTTGGACTATGTAGGTTAATTAGCGTGCACCTGGACTATGTAGGTGCCCTAGCGGGCATTTGGACTATATAGATTACCTAGCGGACACTTGGACTTTGTAGGTTACCTAGCGGGCACTTGGACTATCTAGGTTACCTAGCGGGCACTTGGACTATGTAGGTGAACTAGAGGACATTAGGACGATCTAGGTTAACTAGGGGGCCCTTGGACTATGTAGGTTAACTAGCGGGCACTTGGACTATCTAGGTTAACTAGCCGGCACATGGACTATCAAGGTTAACTAGCGAGCCCTTGGACTATGTAGGTTAACTAGCGGGCCCTTGGACTTGTAGCTTACCTAGCGGGCACTTGGACTAAGTAGGTTACCTAGCGGGCACTTGGACTATCTAGGTTAGCGAACGGGGACTTGCACTATGTAGGTGACCTACCAGGCACTTGTACTGTCTAGGTTACCTAGCGCGCACTTGGACTATGTAGGTTACCTAGCGTGCTCTTGGACTATGTATGTTAGCTAACGGGCATTGGACTATCTAGGTTACCTAGCGGGCACTTGGAATATGTAGGTTACCTAGCGGGCACTTGGACTATCTAGGTTACCTAACGGGCACTTCGATTATCTAGGTTACGTAGCGGGCACTTGGACTATGTAGGTTACCTACAGGACATTTGGATGATCTAGGTTAACTAGTGGGCCCTTGGACTATGTAGGTTAACTAGCGGGCACTTGGACGATCTAGGTTAACTAGCGGGCACTTGGACGATGCAGGTTCCCTAGCGGGCACTTTGACTATGTAGGTTCCTTAGCGGGCACTTGGACTATGTGGGTACCCTAGCGGGCATTTGGACTATCTAGGTTTCCTAACGGGCATTTGGACTATGTAGGTTCCCTAGCGGGCACTTGGATTATGTAGGTTCCCGTCTTGCACTTGGACTATGTTTGTTACCTAGCGGGCACTTGGACTATGTAGGTTACCTAGCGGGCACTTGGACTATGTAGGTTAATTAGCGGGCCCTTGCACTATGTAGGTTAACTAGCGGGCCCTTGGACTATGTAGGTTAACCAGGGGGCACTTGGACCATCTATGTTAACTAGTGGGCACTTGGAGGATATAGGTTAACTAGCGGACACTTGGATTAGCTAGGTTACCTAGCGGGCACTTGAACCATGTAGGTTAACTATTTGGCCCTTGGACTATCTAGGTTAGCTAACTGGCACTTGGACTATGTAGGTTAATTAGCGTGCACCTGGACTATGTAGGTGCCCTAGCGGGCATTTGCACTATATAGATTACCTAGCGGGCACTTGGACTTTGTAGGTTACCTAGCGGGCACTTGGACTATCTAGGTTACCTAGCGGGCACTTGGACTATGTAGGTGAACTAGAGGACATTAGGACGATCTAGGTTAACTAGGGGGCCCTTGGACTATGTAGGTTAACTAGCGGGCACTTGGACTATCTAGGTTAACTAGCCGGCACATGGACTATCAAGGTTAACTAGCGAGCCCTTGGACTATGTAGGTTAACTAGCGGGCCCTTGGACTTGTAGCTTACCTAGCGGGCACTTGGACTAAGTAGGTTACCTAGCGGGCACTTGGACTATCTAGGTTAGCGAACGGGGACTTGCACTATGTAGGTGACCTACCAGGCTCTTGTACTGTCTAGGTTACCTAGCGCGCATTTGGACTATGTAGGTTACCTAGCGTGCTCTTGGACTATGTATATTAGCTAACGGGCATTGGACTATCTAGGTTACCTAGCGGGCACTTGGAATATGTAGGTTACCTAGCGGGCACTTGGAATATGTAGGTTACCTAGCGGGCACTTGGACTATCTAGGTTACCTAACGGACACTTCGATTATCTAGGTTACGTTGCGGGCACTTGGACTATGTAGGTTACCTACAGGACATTTGGATGATCTAGGTTAACTAGTGGGCCCTTGGACTATGTAGGTTAACTAGCGGGCACTAGGACGATCTAGGTTAACTAGCGGGCACTTGGACGATGCAGGTTCCCTAGCGGGCCCTTTGACTATGTAGGTTCCCTAGCGGGCACTTGGACTATGTGGGTACCCTAGCGGGCATTTGGACTATCTAGGTTTCCTAACGGGCATTTGGACTATGTAGGTTCCCTAGCGGGCACTTGGATTATGTTGGTTCCCGTCTTGCACATGGACTATGTAGGTTACCTAGCGGGCACTTGGACTATGTAGGTTAATTAGCGGGCCCTTGCACTATGTAGGTTAACTAGCGGGCCCTTGGACTATGTAGGTTAACCAGGGGGCACTTGGACCATCTATGTTAACTAGTGGGCACTTGGAGGATATAGGTTAACTAGCGGACACATGGATTAGCTAGGTTACCTAGCGGCCACTTGAACTATGTAGGTTAACTATTTTGGCCCTTGGACTATCTAGGTTAGCTAACGGGCACTTGGACTATGTAGGTTAATTAGCGTGCACTTGGACTATGTAGGTGCCCTAGCGGGCATTTGGACTATATAGATTACCTAGCGGGCACTTGGACTTTGTAGGTTACCTAGCGGGCACTTGGACTATCTAGGTTCCCTAGCGGGCACTTGGACTACATATGTTCCCTAAAGGGCACTTGGACTATGTAGGTTCCCTAGCAGGCACTCTGACTATGAAGGTTCTATAGCGGTCACTTGGACTATGTAGGTTCCATAGCAGGCCCTTTGACTATGAAAGTTTTCTAACGGGCACTTGGACTATGTATGTTAGCTAACGGGCACTTGGACTATGTAGGTTACCTAGCTGTCACTTGGACTATCTAGGTTACGTAGCGGGCACTTGGACTATGTAGGTGAACTAGAGGACATTAGGACGATCTAGGTTAACTAGGGGGCCCTTGGACTATGTAGGTTAACTAGCGGGCACTTGGACTATCTAGGTTAACTAGCCGGCACTTGGACTATCAAGGTTAACTAGCGAGACCTTGGACTATGTAGGTTAGCTAGCGGGCCCTTGGAATTGTAGCTTACCTAGCGGGCACTTGGACTAAGTAGGTTACCTAGCGGGCACTTGGACTATCTAGGTTAGCGAACGGGGACTTGGACTATGTAGGTGACCTACCAGGCACTTGTACTGTCTAGGTTACCTAGCGGGCACTTGGACTATGTAGGTTACCTAGCGTGCTCTTGGACTATGTATGTTAGCTAACGGGCACTTGGACTATCTAGGTTACCTAGCGGGCACTTGGAATATGTAGGTTACCAAGCGGGCACTTGGACTATCTAGGTTACCTAACGGGCACTTCGACTATCTAGGTTACGTAGCGGGCACTTGGACTATGTAGGTTACCTACAGGACATTTGGATGATCTAGGTTAACTAGTGGGCCCTTGGACTATGTAGGTTAACTAGCGGGCCCTTGGATGATCTAGGTTAACTAGCGGGCACTTGGACTATGTAGGTTACCTAGCAGGCACTTGCACTATCTAGGTTAGCGAACGGGGACTTAGACTATGTAGTTGACCTAGCAGGCACTTGGACTGTGTAAGTTACCTAGCGGGCACGTGGACTATCTAGGTTAACGAACGGGCACTGGGACTATGTAGGTTACCTAGCGGGCACTTGGACTATGTATGTTAGCTAACGGGAACTTGGACTATCTAGGCTACCTAGCGGTCACTTGGACTATGTAGGTTACCTAGCGGTCACTTGGACTATCTAGGTTACCTAACGGGCACTAGGACTATGCAGGTAACCTAGCAGGCACTTGGACGAACTAGGTTAACGAGCGGGCTCTTAGACTATGTAGGTTACCTAGCGGGCACTTGGACTATGTATGGTAGCTAACAGGAACTTGGACTATCTAGGTTACCTAGCAGGCACTTTGACTATGTAGGTTACCTAGCGGCACTTGGACTATGTAGGTTACCTAGCGGGCACTTGGACTATCTAGGTTACCTAACGGGCACTTTGACTATCTAAGTTACCTAGCGGGCACTTGAACTATCTAGGTTAGCTAAAAGGAACTTGGACTATCTAGGTTACCTATCGGGCACTAGGACTACGTAGGTTACCTAACGGGCACTTGGACTATGTAGGTTACCTAGCGGGCACTTGGACTATCTAGGTTACGTAGCGGGCACTTGGACTATGTAGGTGAACTAGAGGACATTAGGACGATCTAGGTTAACTGGTGGGCCCTTGGACTATGTAGGTTAACTAGCGGGCACTTGGACTATCTAGGTTAACTATCCGGCACATGGACTATCAAGGTTAACTAGCGAGCCCTTGGACTATGTAGGTTAACTAGCGGGCCCTTGGACTTGTAGCTTACCTAGCGGGCACTTGGACAAAGTAGGTTACCTAGCGGGCACTTGGACTATCTAGGTTAGCGAACGGGGACTTGCACTATGTAGGTGACCTACCAGGCACTTGTACTGTCTAGGTTACCTAGCGCGCACTTGGACTATGTAGGTTACCTAGCGTGCTCTTGGACTATGTATGTTAGCTAACGGGCATTGGACTATCTAGGTTACCTAGCGGGCACTTGGAATATGTAGGTTACCTAGCGGGCACTTGGACTATCTAGGTTACCTAACGGGCACTTCGATTATCTAGGTTACGTAGCGGGCACTTGGACTATGTAGGTTACCTACAGGACATTTGGATGATCTAGGTTAACTAGTGGGCCCTTGGACTATGTAGGTTAACTAGCGGGCACTTGGACGATCTAGGTTAACTAGCGGGCACTTGGACGATGCAGGTTCCCTAGCGGGCACTTTGACTATGTAGGTTCCTTAGCGGGCACTTGGACTATGTGGGTACCCTTGCGGGCATTTGGACTATCTAGGTTTCCTAACGGGCATTTGGACTATGTAGGTTCCCTAGCGGGCACTTGGATTATGTAGGTTCCCGTCTTGCACTTGGACTATGTAGGTTACCTAGCGGGCACTTGGACTATGTAGGTTACCTAGCGGGCACTTGGACTATGTAGGTTAATTAGCGGGCCCTTGCACTATGTAAGTTAACTAGCGGGCCCTTGGACTATGTAGGTTAACCAGGGGGCACTTGGACCATCTATGTTAACAAGTGGGCACTTGGAGAATATAGGTTAACTAGTGGACACTTGGATTAGCTAGGTTACCTAGCGGGCACTTGAACCATGTAGGTTAACTATTTGGCCCTTGGACTATCTAGGTTAGCTAACGGGCACTTGGACTATGTAGGTTAATTAGCGTGCACCTGGACTATGTAGGTGCCCTAGCGGGCATTTGGACTATATAGATTACCTAGCGGGCACTTGGACTTTGTAGGTTACCTAGCGGGCACTTGGACTATCTAGGTTCCCTAGCGGGCACTTGGACTACATATGTTCCCTAAAGGGCACTTGGACTATGTAGGTTCCCTAGCAGGCACTCTGACTATGAAGGTTCTCTAGCGGGCACTTGGACTATGTAGGTTCCCTAGCAGGCCCTTTGACTATGAAAGTTTTCTAACGGGCACTTGGACTATGTATGTTACCTAACGGGCACTTGGACTATGTAGGTTACCTAGCGGGCACTTGGACTATCTAGGTTACCTAGCGGGCACTTGGACTATGTAGGTGAACTAGAGGACATTAGGACGATCTAGGTTAACTAGGGGGCCCTTGGACTATGTAGGTTAACTAGCGGGCACTTGGACTATCTAGGTTAACTAGCCGGCACATGGACTATCAAGGTTAACTAGCGAGCCCTTGGACTATGTAGGTTAACTAGCGGGCCCTTGGACTTGTAGCTTACCTAGCGGGCACTTGGACTAAGTAGGTTACCTAGCGGGCACTTGGACTATCTAGGTTAGCGAACGGGGAATTGCACTATGTAGGTGACCTACCAGGCTCTTGTACAGTCTAGGTTACCTAGCGCGCATTTGGACTATGTAGGTTACCTAGCGTGCTCTTGGACTATGTATATTAGCTAACGGGCATTGGACTATCTAGGTTACCTAGCGGGCACTTGGAATATGTAGGTTACCTAGCGGGCACTTGGAATATGTAGGTTACCTAGCGGGCACTTAGACTATCTAGGTTACCTAACGGGCACTTCGATTATCTAGGTTACGTTGCGGGCACTTGGACTATGTAGGTTACCTACAGGACATTTGGATGATCTAGGTTAACTAGTGGGCCCTTGGACTATGTAGGTTAACTAGCGGGCACTAGGACGATCTAGGTTAACTAGCGGGCACTTGGACGATGCAGGTTCCCTAGCGGGCCCTTTGACTATGTAGGTTCCCTAGCGGGCACTTGGACTATGTGGGTACCCTAGCGGGCATTTGGACTATCTAGGTTTCCTAACGGGCATTTGGACTATGTAGGTTCCCTAGCGGGCACTTGGATTATGTTGGTTCCCGTCTTGCACTTGGACTATGTAGGTTACCTAGCGGGCACTTGGACTATGTAGGTTAATTAGCGGGCCCTTGCACTATGTAGGTTAACTAGCGGGCCCTTGGACTATGTAGGTTAACCAGGGGGCACTTGGACCATCTATGTTAACTAGTGGGCACTTGGAGGATATAGGTTAACTAGCGGACACTTGGATTAGCTAGGTTACCTAGCGGCCACTTGAACTATGTAGGTTAACTATTTTGGCCCTTGGACTATCTAGGTTAGCTAACGGGCACTTGGACTATGTAGGTTAATTAGCGTGCACTTGGACTATGTAGGTGCCCTAGCGGGCATTTGGACTATATAGATTACCTAGCGGGCACTTGGACTTTGTAGGTTACCTAGCGGGCACTTGGACTATCTAGGTTCCCTAGCGGGCACTTGGACTACATATGTTCCCTAAAGGGCACTTGGACTATGTAGGTTCCCTAGCAGGCACTCTGACTATGAAGGTTCTCTAGCGGGCACTTGGACTATGTAGGTTCCATAGCAGGCCCTTTGACTATGAAAGTTTTCTAACGGGCACTTGGACTATGTATGTTAGCTAACGGGCACTTGGACTATGTAGGTTACCTAGCGGTCACTTGGACTATCTAGGTTACGTAGCGGGCACTTGGACTATGTAGGTGAACTAGAGGACATTAGGACGATCTAGGTTAACTAGGGGGCCCTTGGACTATGTAGGTTAACTAGCGGGCACTTGGACTATCTAGGTTAACTAGCCGGCACTTGGACTATCAAGGTTAACTAGCGAGACCTTGGACTATGTAGGTTAGCTAGCGGGCCCTTGGAATTGTAGCTTACCTAGCGGGCACTTGGACTAAGTAGGTTACCTAGCGGGCACTTGGACTATCTAGGTTAGCGAACGGGGACTTGGACTATGTAGGTGACCTACCAGGCACTTGTACTGTCTAGGTTACCTAACGGGCACTTGGACTATGTAGGTTACCTAGCGTGCTCTTGGACTATGTATGTTAGCTAACGGGCACTTGGACTATCTAGGTTACCTAGCGGGCACTTGGAATATGTAGGTTACCAAGCAGGCACTTGGACTATCTAGGTTACCTAACGGGCACTTCGACTATCTAGGTTACGTAGCGGGCACTTGGACTATGTAGGTTCCCTATCGGGCACTTGGACTATGTAGGCTTCTATCAGGCACTTGGTCTATGTAGATTAACTAGCGGGCACTTGGACTATCTAGGTATCCTAGCGGGCACTTAGACTATGTACGTCCCCTAGTGGGCACTTCGACTATCTAGGTTAACTAGCGGGCACTCGGTTTATCTAAGTTACCTAGCGGGCACTTGGACTATGTAGGTTAACTAGCGGACACTTGGATGATCTAAGTTAACTAGCGGGCACTTGGACGATATAGGTTAACTACCGGGCCTTGGATTATCTAGGTTGGCTAGCAGGCACTTGAACTATGTAAGTTAACTAGTGGGCCCTTAGACTATCTAGGTTAGCTAACGGGCACTTGGACAATGTAGGTTAATTAGAGGGTACTTGGACTATGTAGGTTACCTAGCGGGCACTTGGAGTATCTTGGTTACCTATTGGGCACTTGAACTATGTAAGTTCCCTAGCGGGCACTTTCACTATGTGGGTTCCATAGCGGGCATTTGGACTATCTAGGTTACCTAACGGGCACTTGGTGTATGTAGGTTCCCTAGCGGGCACTTGGATTATGTAGGTTCCCTATCGGGCACTTGGACTATGTAGGTTACTAACGGGCATTTGGACTATGTAGGTTACTAGCGGGTATTTGGACTATGTAGGTTACCTAACGGGCCCTTGGACTATGTACCTTCGCTATCGGGCACTTGGACAATGTTGGTTAACTAGCGCGCACTAGGACTATGTAGGTTACCTAGCGGGCACTTGGACTATCAAGGTTACCTAGCGGGCACTTAGACTATCTAGGTTAACTAGCGGGCCCTTGGACTATCTAGGTTACCTAGCGGGCACTTGGACTGTGTAGGTTAACTAGCGGGCACATGGACTATCTAGGTTACCTAGCGGGCACTTGGACTATGTATGTTCCCTAACGGGCACTTGGACTATGTAGGTTCCCTAGCGGGCACTTGGACTATCTAGGTTAGCTAACGGGCACTTGGACAATATAGGTTAATTAGCCGGTACTTGGACTATGTAGGTCAACTAGTGGGCCCTTGGACTATCTAGGTTAGCTAAGGGGCACTTGGATTATGTAGGTTAAATAGCGGGAACTTGGACAATGTAGGTTAACTAGCGGACATTTGGACGATCTAGGATAACTAGCGGGCCCTTTCACTATGTAGGTTTACTAGCGGGCCCTTAACTATGTAGCTTAACTAGCGGGCACTTGGACGATCTAGGTTAACTAGCGGGCACTTGGACTATGTAGGTTAGCTAGCGGGCACTTGAACTATGTAGGTTAACTAGTGGGCCTTTAGACTATCTAGGTTAGCTAGCGGGCACTTGGACTATGTAGGTTAATTAGCGGGTATTTCACTATGTAGGTGCCCTAGCGGGCATTTGGACTATATAGGTTACCTAGGGGGCACTTGGACTTTGTAGGTTACGTAGCGGGCACTTGGACTATCTAGGTTACCTAGCGTGCACTTGAACTATCTACGTTGCCTAGCGGGTACTTGGACTATCTAGGTTAACTAGCGGGCACTTGGACTATCTAGGTTAACTAACGGGCACTTGGACTATGTAAATTCCCTAGCGGGCACTTGGATTATGTAGGTTCCCCATCAGGCACTTGAACAATGTAGGTTACTAGCGGGCATTTGGACTATGTAGGTTACCTAACGGGCACTTGGACTATGAGGGTTCCGTATCGTGCACTTGGAAAATGTTGGTTAACTAGCGGGTACTTGGACTATGTAGGTTACCTAGCGGGCACTTTGACTATATGGGTTAACTGGCGGACACTTGGACGAACTAGGTTAACGAGCGGGCCCTTGGAATATGTAGGTTACCTAGAGGGCACTTGGATTATGTAGGTTCCCTATCAGGCACTTTGAATATGTAGGTTACTAGCGGGCATTTGGACTATGTAGGTTACCTAACAGGCACTTGGACTATGAGGGTTCCGTATCGGGCACTTGGACAATGTTGGTTAACTAGCGGGCACTAGGACTATGTAGGTCACCTAGCGGGCACTTGGACTATCTAGGTTAGCTAACGGGCACTTGGCCTATCTAGGTTACCTAGCGGGCACTTATACTATGTAGGTTACCTAGTGGGCACTTGGACTATCTAGGTTACCTAACGGGCACTTGGACTATGCAGGTAACCTAGCGGGCACTTGGACAGTCTAGGTTACCTAGCGGGCACATGGATTTCTAGGTTAACGAACGGGCACTTGGACTATGTAGGTTGCCTAGCGGGCACTTGGCTGATCTATGTTAGGTAATGGGCACTAGGACTATCTAGGTTACCTAGCGGGAACTTGGACTATGTAGGTAACCTAGCGGGCACTTGGACTATCTAGGTTACTTAACGGGCACTTGGACGATCTAGGTTAACTAGCGGGCACTTGGAATATGTAGGTTAACTAGCGGGCACTTGGACTATCTAAGTTAACTAGCGGGCACTTGGACGATGCAGGTTCCCTAGCGGGCACTTGGACTATCTAGGTTCCCTAATGGGCACTTGGTCTATGTAGGTTCCCTAGCGGGCACTTGGACTATGTACGTCCCTTAGCGGGCACTTGGACTATGTTGGTTTCCTATCTGGCACTTGGACTATGGAGGTTAACTAGCGGGCCGTTGGACTATGTAGTTTAACTAGCGGGCACTTAGACTATCTAGGTTACCTATCGGGCACTTGGACTATGTACATACCCTAGCGGGCACTTGGACTATCTAAGTTACCTAGCGGGCACTTGGACTATGTAGGTTAACTAGCGGGCACTTGGACTATGTATGTTCCCTAACGGGCACTTGGACTATGTAGGTTCCCTAGCGGGCACTTGGACTATCTAGGTTAGCTAACGGGCACTTGGACAATATAGGTTAATTAGCCGGTACTTGGACTATGTAGGTCAACTAGCGGGCCCTTGGACTATCTAGGTTAGCTAAGGGGCACTTGGATTATGTAGGTTAAATAGCGGGAACTTGGACAATGTAGGTTAACTAGCGGACATTTGGACGATCTAGGATAACTGGGGGGCCCTTTCACTATGTAGGTTTACTAGCGGGCCCTTGGACTATGTAGGTTAACTAGCGGGCACTTGGACGATCTAAGTTAACTAGCGGGCACTTGGACGATGTTAACCTACATTGTCCAAGTGCCCGGTAGTTAACTTACATAGTTCAAGTGTCCGTAAGGAACATATATAGTCCAAGTGCCCGCTAGGGAACATACAGAGTCTAAGTGCCCGCTAAGGAACCTACATAGTCGAAGTGCCCGCTAGGGAATCTACATAGTCAAAGGGCCACTAGTTAACATAGATAGTCCAAGTGCTGCTAGTTAATCTACATAGTTCAAGGGCCTGCTAGTTAACCTACATAGTCCAAGTGCCTGATAGGGAACCTACATAGTCCAAGTGCCCGCAGAGGAACCTACATAGTCCAAGTGCCCGATAGGGAACCTACATATTCCAATTGCCCGTTAGGGAACCTAGATAGTCCAAGTGCCCGTAGGGAACCTATATAGTCCAAGTGCCAACTAGGGAACCTACATAGTCAAAGTGCCCGCTAGGGAACCTGCATTGTGCAAGTGCCCGCTGGTTAACCTAGATAGTCCAAGTGCCCGCTACTTAACTTACATAGTCCAAGGTCAGCTAGTTAACCTAGATAGTCCAAGTGCCCACTAGTTAACCTACATAGTCCAAGGTCAGCTAGTTAACCTAGATAGTCCAAGTGCCCGCTAGTTAACCTACATAGTCCTAGGGCCCGCTAGTTAACCTAGATATTCCAAGTGCCTGCTAGTTAACCTAGATCGTCCAAGTGTCCGCTAGTTAACCTACATAGTCCAAGTTCCCGTTAGGTAACATAGATAGTACAAGTGCCCGCAAGGTAACCTACATAGTCCAAGTGCCCGCTAGGTCACCTAGATATTCCAAGTTCCTGTTAGCTAACCTAGATAATCCAAGTGCCCGCTAGGTAACCTACATAGTCCAATTGCCCTTTCGTTAACCTAGATAGTCCAAGTGCCCGCTAGGTAACCTACATAGTCAAAGGGCCCGCTAGGTAACCTATATAGTCCAAGTGCCTGTTACCTAACCTAGATAGTCCAATTGCCCGCAGAGGAACATATATAGTCCAAGTGCCCGTTAGGGAACCTACATAGTCCAATTGCCCGTTAGCTAACTTAGATAGTCGAAGTGTCCGCTAGTTAACCTACATAGTCCAAGTGCCCGTTTGTTAACATAGATAGGCCAAGTGCCTGCTAGTTAACCTAGACAGTCCAAGTGCCCGCTAGGTTACCTACATAGTCCAAGTGCACGTTCGTTAACCTAGATAGTCAAAGTGCCTGCTAGGTAACCTTAAATAGTCCAGGTGCCCGCTAGGGAACCTACATAGTCCAAGAGCCCACTAGGTAACCTAGATAATCCAATTACCCGTTAGCTAACCTAGATAATCAAAGTGTCCGCTAGTTAACCTACATAAACCAAGTGCCCTTTCGTTAACGTAGATAGGCCACATGTCTGCTAGGTAACCTAGACAGTCCAAGTGCCCGCTAGGTTACCTACATAGTCCAAGTGCACGTTCGTTAACCTAGATAGTCAAAGTGCCTGCTAGGTAACCCTAAATAGTCCAAGTGCCCGCTGGTAACCTACATAGTCCAAGTGCCCGCTAGGTAACCTACATAGTCCAAGTGCCCACTAGGTAACCTAAATAATCCAAATGCCCGCTAGGGAAACTACATAGTCCAAGTGCCCATTCATTAACCTAGAAATCCAAGTGCCCGCTAGGTAACCGGGACTGTCCAAGTGCCCGCTAGGTTACCTACATAATCCAAATGCCCGCTAATTAACCTACATAGTCCAAGTGCCCGCTAGGTAACCTAGATAGTGCAAGTGCCCGCTAGGTAACCTACATAGTCCAAGTGCCCGCTAGTTAACCTAGATAGTCCAAGTGCCCGTTCGTTACCCTAGATAGTCCAAGTGCCCGCTAGGTAACCTAGACAGTCGAAGTGCCTGCTAGGTAACCTACATAGTCCAAATGCCCGTTCTTTAACCTACATAGTCCAAGGGCCCACTATTTAACCTAGATCGTCCAAGTGTCTTTGGTTAACCTACATAGTCCAAGTGCCCGCAAGGTAACCTATAAAGTCCAAGTTCCAACTATGTAACCTAGATAGTCCAAGGGCCCGCTAGTTAACCTACATAGTCCAAGTGCCCACTAGGTAAACTAGATAGTCCAAGTGCCCGCTAAGGAACCTACTTGTCCAAGTGCACGCTAGTTAACCCAGATAGTCCAAGTGCCCGCTAGTTAACCTAGATAGTCCAAGTGCCGCTAGGTAACCTACATAGTGCAAGTGTCCCCTAGTTAACCTACATAGTCCAAGTGCCTGCTAGTTAACATAGATAATCCAAGTGCCCACTAGGGAACGTACATAGTCCAAGTGCCCGCTAGGTAACCTAGATAATCCAAGTGCCCACTAGGTAACCTACATAGTCCAAACGCCCTTTCGTTAACCTAGATAGTCCAAGTGCCCGCTAGGTAACCTACATAGTCAAAAGGCCCGCTAGGTAACCTATATAGTCCAAGTGCCCGTTACATAACCTAGGTAGTCCAATTGCCCGCTATGCAACATACATAGTCCAAGTGCCCGCTTGTTAACCTACATAGTCCAAGTGCCCGCTAGGTAACTTAGATAGTCCAAGTGCCCGCTAGGTAACTTACATAGTCCAAATGCCCCCTAGGCAACCTAGATAGTCCAAGTGCCCGTTCGTTAACCTAGATAGCCAAGTGCCCGCTAGGTAACCTAGACAGTCCAAGTGTCTGCTAGGTAACCTACATAGTCCAAATGCCCGTTCGTTAACCTAGATAGTCCAAGTGCCCGCTAGGTAACCTACATAGTCAAAAGGCCCGCTAGGTAACCTATATAGTCCAAGTGCCCGTTACATAACCTAGATAGTCCAATTGCCCGCTATGCAACATACATAGTCCAAGTGCCCGCTAGTTAACCTACATAGTCCAAGTGCCCGCTAGGTAACTTAGATAGTCCAAGTGCCCGCTAGGTAACTTACATAGTCCAAATGCCTGCTTGGCAACCTAGATAGTCCAAGTGCCCGTTCGTTAACCTAGATAGCCAAGTGCCCGCTAGGTAACCTAGACAGTCCAAGTGTCTGCTAGATAACCTACATAGTCCAAATGCCCGTTCGTTAACCTACATAGTCCAAGGGCCCACTAGTTAACATAGATCGTCTAAGTGTCCTCTAGTTAACCTACATAGTCCAAATGCACGCTAGTTAACCTACATAGTCCAAGTGCCGCTAGGTAACCTACATAGTGCAAGTGTCCCCTAGTTAACCTACATAGTCCAAGTGGCCGGTAGTTAACATAGTTAGTCCAAGTGCCCACTAGTTAACATAGATAGTCCAAGTGCCCGCTAGGTAACCTAGACAGTCCAAGTGCCTGCTAGGTAACCTACATCGTCCAAATGCCCGTTTGTTAACCTACATAGTCCAAGGGCCCACTATTTAACCTAGATCGTCCAAGTGTCTTTGGTTAACCTACATAGTCCAAGTGCCCGCAAAGTAACCTATATAGTCCAAGTTCCAGCTATGTAACCTAGATAGTCCAAGGGCCCGCTAGTTAACCTACATAGTCCAAGTGCCCGCTAGGTAAACTAGATAGTCCAAGTGCCCGCTAAAGAACCTACTTTTCCAAGTGCACGCTAGTTAACCCAGATAGTCCAAGTGCCCGCTAGTTAACCTAGATAGTCCAAGTTCCGCTAGGTAACCTACATAGTGCAAGTGTCCCCTAGTTAACCTACATAGTCCAAGTGCCCGCTAGTTAACATAGATACTCCAAGTGCCCACTAGGGAACGTACATAGTCCAAGTGCCCACTAGGTAAACTAGATAGTGCAAGTGCACGGTAGTTAACCTACATAGTCCAAGTGCCCGCTAGGTAACCTGGATAGTCTAAGGGCCCGCTAGTTAACCTACATTGTCCAAGTGCCCGGTAGTTAACTTACATAGTTCAAGTGTCCGTAAGGAACATATATAGTCCAAGTGCCCGCTAGGGAACCTACATAGTCGAAGTGCCCGCTAGGGAATCTACATAGTCAAAGGGCCCGCTAGTTAACATAGATAGTCCAAGTGCCGCTAGTTAATCTACATAGTTGAAGGGCCCGCTAGTTAACCTACATAGTCCAAGTGCCTGATAGGGAACCTACATAGTCCAAGTGCCCGCAGAGGAACCTACATAGTCCAAGTGCCCGATAGGGAACCTACATATTCCAAGTGACCGTTAGGGAACCTAGATAGTCCAAGTGCCCGTAGGGAACCTATATAGTCCAAGTGCCCACTAGGGAACCTACATAGTCAAAGTGCCCGCTAGGGAACCTGCATTGTGCAAGTACCCGCTAGTTAACCTAGATAGTCCAAGTGCCCACTAGTTAACCTACATAGTCCAAGGTCAGCTAGTTAACCTAGATAGTCCAAGTGCCCGCTAGTTAACCTACATAGTCCAAGAACCCGCTAGTTAACCTAGATAGTCCAAGTGCCCGCTAGTTAACCTACATAGTCCTAGGTCCCGCTAGTTAACCTAGATATTCCAAGTGCCTGCTAGTTAACCTAGATCGTCCAAGTGTCCGCTAGTTAACCTACATAGGCCAAGTTCCCGTTAGGTAACCTAGATAGTACAAGTGCCCGCAAGGTAACCTACATAGTCCAAGTGCCCGCTAGGTAACCTAGATATTCCAAGTTCCTGTTAGCTAACCTAGATAATCCAAGTGCCCGCTAGGTAACCTACATAGTCCAAATGCCCTTTCGTTAACCTAGATAGTCCAAGTGCCCGCTAGGTAACCTACATAGTCAAAAGGCCCGCGAGGTAACCTATATAGTCCAAGTGCCCGTTACATAACCTAGGTAGTCCAATTGCCCGCTATGCAACATACATAGTCCAAGTGCCCGCTTGTTAACCTACATAGTCCAAGTGCCCGCTAGGTAACTTAGATAGTCCAAGTGCCCGCTAGGTAACTTACATAGTCCAAATGCCCGCTAGGCAACCTAGATAGTCCAAGTGCCCGTTCGTTAACCTAGATAGCCAAGTGCCCGCTAGGTAACCTAGACAGTCCAAGTGTCTGCTAGGTAACCTACATAGTCCAAATGCCCGTTCGTTAACCTAGATAGTCCAAGTGCCCGCTAGGTAACCTACATAGTCAAAAGGCCCGCTAGGTAACCTACATAGTCCAAATGCCCGTTCTTTAACCTACATAGTCCAAGGGCCCACTATTTAACCTAGATCGTCCAAGTGTCTTTGGTTAACCTACATAGTCCAAGTGCCCGCAAGGTAACCTATAAAGTCCAAGTTCCAACTATGTAACCTAGATAGTCCAAGGGCCCGCTAGTTAACCTACATAGTCCAAGTGCCCACTAGGTAAACTAGATAGTCCAAGTGCCCGCTAAGGAACCTACTTGTCCAAGTGCACGCTAGTTAACCCAGATAGTCCAAGTGCCCGCTAGTTAACCTAGATAGTCCAAGTGCCGCTAGGTAACCTACATAGTGCAAGTGTCCCCTAGTTAACCTACATAGTCCAAGTGCCTGCTAGTTAACATAGATAATCCAAGTGCCCACTAGGGAACGTACATAGTCCAAGTGCCCGCTAGGTAACCTAGATACTGCAAGTGCACCGTAGTTAACCTACATAGTCCAAGTGCCCGCTAGGTAACCTGGATAGTCTAAGGGCCCGCTAGTTAACCTACATTGTCCAAGTGCCCGGTAGTTAACTTACATAGTTCAAGTGTCCGTAAGGAACATATATAGTCCAAGTGCCCGCTAGGGAACATACAGAGTCTAAGTGCCCGCTAGGGAACCTACATAGTCGAAGTGCCCGCTAGGGAATCTACATAGTCAAAGGGCCCGCTAGTTAACATAGATAGTCCAAGTGCCGCTAGTTAATCTACATAGTTGAAGGGCCCGCTAGTTAACCTACATAGTCCAAGTGCCTGATAGGGAACCTACATAGTCCAAGTGCCCGCAGAGGAACCTACATAGTCCAAGTGCCCGATAGGGAACCTACATATTCCAAGTGACCGTTAGGGAACCTAGATAGTCCAAGTGCCCGTAGGGAACCTATATAGTCCAAGTGCCCACTAGGGAACCTACATAGTCAAAGTGCCCGCTAGGGAACCTGCATTGTGCAAGTACCCGCTAGTTAACCTAGATAGTCCAAGTGCCCGCTAGTTAACTTACATAGTCCAAGGTCAGCTAGTTAACCTAGATAGTCCAAGTGCCCACTAGTTAACCTACATAGTCCAAGGTCAGCTAGTTAACCTAGATAGTCCAAGTGCCCGCTAGTTAACCTACATAGTCCAAGAACCCGCTAGTTAACCTAGATAGTCCAAGTGCCCGCTAGTTAACCTACATAGTCCTAGGTCCCGCTAGTTAACCTAGATATTCCAAGTGCCTGCTAGTTAACATAGATCGTCCAAGTGTCCGCTAGTTAACCTACATAGGCCAAGTTCCCGTTAGGTAACCTAGATAGTACAAGTGCCCGCAAGGTAACCTACATAGTCCAAGTGCCCGCTAGGTAACCTAGATATTCCAAGTTCCTGTTAGCTAACCTAGATAATCCAAGTGCCCGCTAGGTAACCTACATAGTCCAAACGCCCTTTCGTTAACCTAGATAGTCCAAGTGCCCGCTAGGTAACCTACATAGTCAAATGGCCCGCTAGGTAACCTATATAGTCCAAGTGCCCGTTACATAACCTAGGTAGTCCAATTGCCCGCTATGCAACATACATAGTCCAAGTGCCCGCTTGTTAACCTACATAGTCCAAGTGCCCGCTAGGTAACTTAGATAGTCCAAGTGCCCGCTAGGTAACTTACATAGTCCAAATGCCCGCTAGGCAACCTAGATAGTCCAAGTGCCCGTTCGTTAACCTAGATAGCCAAGTGCCCGCTAGGTAACCTAGACAGTCCAAGTGTCTGCTAGGTAACCTACATAGTCCAAATGCCCGTTCGTTAACCTAGATAGTCCAAGTGCCCGCTAGGTAACCTACATAGTCAAAAGGCCCGCTAGGTAACCTATATAGTCCAAGTGCCCGTTACATAACCTAGATAGTCCAATTGCCCGCTATGCAACATACATAGTGCAAGTGCCCGCTAGTTAACCTACATAGTCCAAGTGCCCGCTAGGTAACTTAGATAGTCCAAGTGCCCACTAGGTAACTTACATAGTCCAAATGCCTGCTTGGCAACCTAGATAGTCCAAGTGCCCGTTCGTTAACCTAGATAGCCAAGTGCCCGCTAGGTAACCTAGACAGTCCAAGTGTCTGCTAGATAACCTACATAGTCCAAATGCCCGTTCGTTAACCTACATAGTCCAAGGGCCCACTAGTTAACATAGATCGTCTAAGTGTCCTCTAGTTAACCTACATAGTCCAAATGCACGCTAGTTAACCTACATAGTCCAAGTGCCGCTAGGTAACCTACATAGTGCAAGTGTCCCCTAGTTAACCTACATAGTCCAAGTGGCCGGTAGTTAACATAGTTAGTCCAAGTGCCCACTAGTTAACATAGATAGTCCAAGTGCCCGCTAGGTAACCTAGACAGTCCAAGTGCCTGCTAGGTAACCTACATCGTCCAAATGCCCGTTTGTTAACCTACATAGTCCAAGGGCCCACTATTTAACCTAGATCGTCCAAGTGTCTTTGGTTAACCTACATAGTCCAAGTGCCCGCAAAGTAACCTATATAGTCCAAGTTCCAGCTATGTAACCTAGATAGTCCAAGGGCCCGCTAGTTAACCTACATAGTCCAAGTGCCCGCTAGGTAAACTAGATAGTCCAAGTGCCCGCTAAAGAACCTACTTTTCCAAGTGCACGCTAGTTAACCCAGATAGTCCAAGTGCCCGCTAGTTAACCTAGATAGTCCAAGTTCCGCTAGGTAACCTACATAGTGCAAGTGTCCCCTAGTTAACCTACATAGTCCAAGTGCCCGCTAGTTAACATAGATACTCCAAGTGCCCACTAGGGAACGTACATAGTCCAAGTGCCCACTAGGTAAACTAGATAGTGCAAGTGCACGGTAGTTAACCTACATAGTCCAAGTGCCCGCTAGGTAACCTGGATAGTCTAAGGGCCCGCTAGTTAACCTACATTGTCCAAGTGCCCGGTAGTTAACTTACATAGTTCAAGTGTCCGTAAGGAACATATATAGTCCAAGTGCCCGCTAGGGAACCTACATAGTCGAAGTGCCCGCTAGGGAATCTACATAGTCAAAGGGCCCGCTAGTTAACATAGATAGTCCAAGTGCCGCTAGTTAATCTACATAGTTGAAGGGCCCGCTAGTTAACCTACATAGTCCAAGTGCCTGATAGGGAACCTACATAGTCCAAGTGCCCGCAGAGGAACCTACATAGTCCAAGTGCCCGATAGGGAACCTACATATTCCAAGTGACCGTTAGGGAACCTAGATAGTCCAAGTGCCCGTAGGGAACCTATATAGTCCAAGTGCCCACTAGGGAACCTACATAGTCAAAGTGCCCGCTAGGGAACCTGCATTGTGCAAGTACCCGCTAGTTAACCTAGATAGTCCAAGTGCCCACTAGTTAACCTACATAGTCCAAGGTCAGCTAGTTAACCTAGATAGTCCAAGTGCCCGCTAGTTAACCTACATAGTCCAAGAACCCGCTAGTTAACCTAGATAGTCCAAGTGCCCGCTAGTTAACCTACATAGTCCTAGGTCCCGCTAGTTAACCTAGATATTCCAAGTGCCTGCTAGTTAACCTAGATCGTCCAAGTGTCCGCTAGTTAACCTACATAGGCCAAGTTCCCGTTAGGTAACCTAGATAGTACAAGTGCCCGCAAGGTAACCTACATAGTCCAAGTGCCCGCTAGGTAACCTAGATATTCCAAGTTCCTGTTAGCTAACCTAGATAATCCAAGTGCCCGCTAGGTAACCTACATAATCCAAATGCCCTTTCGTTAACCTAGATAGTCCAAGTGCCCGCTAGGTAACCTACATAGTCAAAAGGCCCGCGAGGTAACCTATATAGTCCAAGTGCCCGTTACATAACCTAGGTAGTCCAATTGCCCGCTATGCAACATACATAGTCCAAGTGCCCGCTTGTTAACCTACATAGTCCAAGTGCCCGCTAGGTAACTTAGATAGTCCAAGTGCCCGCTAGGTAACTTACATAGTCCAAATGCCCGCTAGGCAACCTAGATAGTCCAAGTGCCCGTTCGTTAACCTAGATAGCCAAGTGCCCGCTAGGTAACCTAGACAGTCCAAGTGTCTGCTAGGTAACCTACATAGTCCAAATGCCTGTTCGTTAACCTAGATAGTCCAAGTGCCCGCTAGGTAACCTACATAGTCAAAAGGCCCGCTAGGTAACCTATATAGTCCAAGTGCCCGTTACATAACCTAGATAGTCCAATTGCCCGCTATGCAACATACATAGTGCAAGTGCCCGCTAGTTAACCTACATAGTCCAAGTGCCCGCTAGGTAACTTAGATAGTCCAAGTGCCCGCTAGGTAACTTACATAGTCCAAATGCCTGCTTGGCAACCTAGATAGTCCAAGTGCCCGTTCGTTAACCTAGATAGCCAAGTGCCCGCTAGGTAACCTAGACAGTCCAAGTGTCTGCTAGATAACCTACATAGTCCAAATGCCCGTTCGTTAACCTACATAGTCCAAGGGCCCACTAGTTAACATAGATCGTCTAAGTGTCCTCTAGTTAACCTACATAGTCCAAATGCACGCTAGTTAACCTACATAGTCCAAGTGCCGCTAGGTAACCTACATAGTGCAAGTGTCCCCTAGTTAACCTACATAGTCCAAGTGGCCGGTAGTTAACATAGTTAGTCCAAGTGCCCACTAGTTAACATAGATAGTCCAAGTGCCCGCTAGGTAACCTAGACAGTCCAAGTGCCTGCTAGGTAACCTACATCGTCCAAATGCCCATTTGTTAACCTACATAGTCCAAGGGCCCACTATTTAACCTAGATCGTCCAAGTGTCTTTGGTTAACCTACATAGTCCAAGTGCCCGCAAAGTAACCTATATAGTCCAAGTTCCAGCTATGTAACCTAGATAGTCCAAGGGCCCGCTAGTTAACCTACATAGTCCAAGTGCCCGCTAGGTAAACTAGATAGTCCAAGTGCCCGCTAAAGAACCTACTTTTCAAAGTGCACGCTAGTTAACCCAGATAGTCCAAGTGCCCGCTAGTTAACCTAGATAGTCCAAGTTCCGCTAGGTAACCTACATAGTGCAAGTGTCCCCTAGTTAACCTACATAGTCCAAGTGCCCGCTAGTTAACATAGATAGTCCAAGTGCCCACTAGGGAACGTACATAGTCCAAGTGCCCACTAGGTAAACTAGATAGTGCAAATGCACGGTAGTTAACCTACATAGTCCAAGTGCCCGCTAGGTAACCTGGATAGTCTAAGGGCCCGCTAGTTAACCTACATTGTCCAAGTGCCCGGTAGTTAACTTACATAGTTCAAGTGTCCGTAAGGAACATATATAGTCCAAGTGCCCGCTAGGGAACATACAGAGTCTAAGTGCCCGCTAGGGAACCTACATAGTCGAAGTGCCCGCTAGGGAATCTACATAGTCAAAGGGCCCGCTAGTTAACATAGATAGTCCAAGTGCCGCTAGTTACACTACATAGTTCAAGGACCCGCTAGTTAACCTACATAGTCCAAGTGCCTGATAGGGAACCTACATAGTCCAAGTGCCCGCAGAGGAACCTACATAGTCCAAGTGCCCGATATGGAACCTACATATTCCAAGTGCCCGTTAGGGAACCTAGATAGTCCAAGTGCCCGTAGGGAACCTATATAGTCCAAGTGCCCACTAGGGAACCTACATAGTCAAAGTGCCCGCTAGGGAACCTGCATTGTGCAAGTGCCCGCTGGTTAACCTAGATAGTCCAAGTGCCCGCTAGTTAACTTACATAGTCCAAGGTCAGCTAGTTAACCTAGATAGTCCAAGTGCCCACTAGTTAACCTACATAGTCCAAGGTCAGCTAGTTAACCTAGATAGTCCAAGTGCCCGCTAGTTAACCTACATAGTCCAAGAACCCGCTAGTTAACCTAGATAGTCCAAGTGCCCGCTAGTTAACCTACATAGTCCTAGGTCCCGCTAGTTAACCTAGATATTCCAAGTGCCTGCTAGTTAACCTAGATCGTCCAAGTGTCCGCTAGTTAACCTACATAGTCCAAGTTCCCGTTAGGTAACCTAGATATTACAAGTGCCCGCAAGGTAACCTACATAGTCCAAGTGCCCGGTAGGTAACCTAGATATTCCAAGTTCCTGTTAGCTAACCTAGATAATCCAAGTGCCCGCTAGGTAACCTACATAGTCCAAGTGCCCTTTCGTTAACCTAGATAGTCCAAGTGCCCGCTAGGTAACCTACATAGTCAAAGGGCCCGCTAGGTAACCTATATAGTCCAAGTGCCCGTTACATAACCTAGAAAGTCCAATTGCCCGCTATGCAACATACATAGTCCAAGTGCCCGCTAGTTAACCTACATAGTCCAATTGCCCGCTAGGCAACCTAGATAGTCCAAGTGCCCGTTCGTTAACCTAGATAGCCAAGTGCCCGCTAGGTAACCTAGACAGTCCAAGTGTCTGCTAGGTAACCTACATAGTCCAAATGCCCGTTCGTTAATCTACATAGTCCAAGGGCCCACTAGTTAACATAGATCGTCTAAGTGTCCTCTAGTTAACCTACATACACCAAATGCACGCTAGTTAACCTACATAGTCCAAGTGCCGCTAGGTAACCTACATAGTGCAAGTGTCCCCTAGTTAACCTACATAGTCCAAGTGGCCGGTAGTTAACATAGTTAGTCCAAGTGCCCACTAGTTAACATAGATAGTCCAAGTGCCCGCTAGGGAACATACATAGTCCAAGTGCTCGCTAGGTAACCTAGATAGTGCATGTGCCCGGTAGTTAACCTACAAAGTCCAAGTGCCCGCTAGGTAACCTGGATAGTCCAAGGGCCCGCTAGTTAACCTACATAGTCCAAGTGCCTGGTAGTTAACTTACATAGTCCAAGTGCCCCCTCTGGAACCTACATAGTCCAAGTGCCTGCTAGGGAACCTACATAGTTCAAGTGTCCGTAGGGAACACACAGAATCCAAGTGCCCGCTAGGGAATCTACATAGTCCAAAGGCCCGCTAGATAACCTACATAGTCCAAGTACCCGCTAGTTAGCCTAGATCGTCCAAGTGCACGCTAGTTAACCTATATAGTCCAAGGGCCCGCTAGTTAACTTTTATAGTCCAAGTTCCCGCTAGGGAACCTACATAGTCAAAGTGCCCGCTAGGGAACCTACATAGTCCAAGTGTCCGCTAGTTAATCTAGATAGTCCAAGTGCCCGCTAGTTAACCTAGATAGTCCAAGCGCCCGCTAGTTAACAAGGATCATCAAAGTGCCCTCTAGTTAACTTACATAGTCCAAAGGACTGCTAGTTAACCTACATAGAGCAAGGGCCCGCTAGTTAACCTTGATAGTCCAAGTTCCCGCTAGGTAACCTAGACAGTCCAAGTGACCATTAGGTTACCTACATAGTCCAAGTGCCCGTTCGTTAACCTATATATTCC
The DNA here is from genome assembly GCF_050624435.1 of Tenrec ecaudatus. Classification (NCBI taxonomy): domain Eukaryota; kingdom Metazoa; phylum Chordata; class Mammalia; order Afrosoricida; family Tenrecidae; genus Tenrec; species Tenrec ecaudatus. The sequence goes on from NC_134532.1 coordinate 57,488,919, forward strand.
AAGTGCCCGCTAGGTAACGTAGATAGCCCAAGTTCCCGCTAGGGAACGTACATAGTCCAAGTGCCCGCTAGGTAACCTAGATAGTCCAAGTGCCCGCTAGTTAACCAACATAGTCCAAGTGCCTCCTAGGTAAACTACATAGTCCAAGTGCCCACTAGGTAACCTAGACTGTCCAATTTCCCCCTAGTTAACCTAGACAGTCCAAGTACCCGATAGGGAACCTACATAGTGCAATTGCCCGTTAGCTAACCTAGATAGTCGAAGTGTCCGCTAGTTAACCTACATAGTCCAAGTGCAAGTTCGTTAACGTAGATAGGCCAAGTGCCTGCTAGGTAACCTAGACAGTCCAAGTGCCCGCTAGGTTACCTACATAGTCCAAGTGCACGTTCGTTAACCTAGATAGTCCAAGTGCCCGCTGGTAACCTACATAGTCCAAGGGCCCGCTAGGTAACCTTGATAGTCCAAGTGCCTTCTAGTTAACCTACATAGTCCAAGTGCCCGGTAGTTAACTTACATAGTTCAAGTGTCCGTAAGGAACATATATAGTCCAAGTGCCCGCTAGGGAACATACAGAGTCTAAGTGCCCGCTAGGGAACCTACATAATCGAAGTGCCCGCTAGGGAATCTACATAGTCAAAGGGCCCGCTAGTTAACATAGATAGTCCAAGTGCCGCTAGTTAATCTACATAGTTGAAGGGCCCGCTAGTTAACCTACATAGTCCAAGTGCCTGATAGGGAACCTACATAGTCCAAGTGCCCGCAGAGGAACCTACATAGTCCAAGTGCCCGATAGGGAACCTACATATTCCAAGTGCCCGTTAGGGAACCTAGATAGTCCAAGTGCCCGTAGGGAACCTATATAGTCCAAGTGCCCGCTAGGGAACCTACATAGTCAAAGTGCCCGCTAGGGAACCTGCATTGTGGAAGTGCCCGCTAGTTAACCTAGATAGTCCAAGTGCCCGCTAGTTAACTTACATAGTCCAAGGTCAGCTAGTAAACCTAGATAGTCCAAGTGCCCACTAGTTAACCTACATAGTCCAAGGTCAGCTAGTTAACCTAGATAGTCCAAGTGCCCGCTAGTTAACCTACATAGTCCAAGAACCCGCTTGTTAACCTAGATAGTCCAAGTGCCCGCTAGTTAACCTACATAGTCCAAGGTCAGCTAGTTAACATAGATAGTCCAAGTGCCCGCTAGTTAACCTACATAGTCCAAGAACCCGCTAGTTAACCTAGATAGTCCAAGTGCCCGCTAGTTAACCTACATAGTCCTAGGGCCCGCTAGTTAACCTAGATATTCCAAGTGCCTGCTAGTTAACCTAGATCGTCCAAGTGTCCGCTAGTTAACCTACATAGTCCAAGTTCCCGTTAGGTAACCTAGATAGTACAAGTGCCCGCAAGGTAACCTACATAGTCCAAGTGCCCGCTAGGTAACCTAGATATTCCATGTTCCTGTTAGCTAACCTAGATAATCCAAGTGCCCGCTAGGTAACCTACATAGTCCAAGTGCCCTTTCGTTAACCTAGATAGTCCAAGTGCCCGCTAGGTAACCTACATAGTCAAAGGGCCCGCGAGGTAACCTATATAGTCCAAGTGCCCGTTACCTAACCTAGATAGTCCAATTGCCCGCTATGCAACATACATAGTCCAAGTGCCCACTAGTTAACCTACATAGTCCAAGTGCCTGCTAGGTAACCTAGATAGTCCAAGTGCCCGCTAGGTAACTTACATAGTCCAAATGCCCGCTAGGCAACCTAGATAGTCCAAGTGCCCGTTCGTTAACCTAGATAGCCAAGTGCCCGCTAGGTAACCTAGACAGTCCAAGTGTCTGCTAGGTAACCTACATAGTCCAAATGCCCGTTCGTTAACCTAGATAGTCCAAGTGCCCGCTAGGTAACCTACATAGTCAAAAGGCCCGCTAGGTAACCTATATAGTCCAAGTGCCCGTTACATAACCTAGATAGTCCAATTGCCCGCTATGCAACATACATAGTGCAAGTGCCCGCTAGTTAACCTACATAGTCCAAGTGCCCGCTAGGTAACTTAGATAGTCCAAGTGCCCGCTAGGTAACTTACATAGTCCAAATGCCTGCTTGGCAACCTAGATAGTCCAAGTGCCCGTTCGTTAACCTAGATAGCCAAGTGCCCGCTAGGTAACCTAGACAGTCCAAGTGTCTGCTAGATAACCTACATAGTCCAAATGCCCGTTCGTTAACCTACATAGTCCAAGGGCCCACTAGTTAACATAGATCGTCTAAGTGTCCTCTAGTTAACCTACATAGTCCAAATGCACGCTAGTTAACCTACATAGTCCAAGTGCCGCTAGGTAACCTACATAGTGCAAGTGTCCCCTAGTTAACCTACATAGTCCAAGTGGCCGGTAGTTAACATAGTTAGTCCAAGTGCCCACTAGTTAACATAGATAGTCCAAGTGCCCGCTAGGTAACCTAGACAGTCCAAGTGCCTGCTAGGTAACCTACATCGTCCAAATGCCCATTTGTTAACCTACATAGTCCAAGGGCCCACTATTTAACCTAGATCGTCCAAGTGTCTTTGGTTAACCTACATAGTCCAAGTGCCCGCAAAGTAACCTATATAGTCCAAGTTCCAGCTATGTAACCTAGATAGTCCAAGGGCCCGCTAGTTAACCTACATAGTCCAAGTGCCCGCTAGGTAAACTAGATAGTCCAAGTGCCCGCTAAAGAACCTACTTTTCAAAGTGCACGCTAGTTAACCCAGATAGTCCAAGTGCCCGCTAGTTAACCTAGATAGTCCAAGTTCCGCTAGGTAACCTACATAGTGCAAGTGTCCCCTAGTTAACCTACATAGTCCAAGTGCCCGCTAGTTAACATAGATAGTCCAAGTGCCCACTAGGTAAACTAGATAGTGCAAGTGCACGGTAGTTAACCTACATAGTCCAAGTGCCCGCTAGGTAACCTGGATAGTCTAAGGGCCCGCTAGTTAACCTACATTGTCCAAGTGCCCGGTAGTTAACTTACATAGTTCAAGTGTCCGTAAGGAACATATATAGTCCAAGTGCCCGCTAGGGAACATACAGAGTCTAAGTGCCCGCTAGGGAACCTACATAGTCGAAGTGCCCGCTAGGGAATCTACATAGTCAAAGGGCCCGCTAGTTAACATAGATAGTCCAAGTGCCGCTAGTTACACTACATAGTTCAAGGACCCGCTAGTTAACCTACATAGTCCAAGTGCCTGATAGGGAACCTACATAGTCCAAGTGCCCGCAGAGGAACCTACATAGTCCAAGTGCCCGATATGGAACCTACATATTCCAAGTGCCCGTTAGGGAACCTAGATAGTCAAAGTGCCCGTAGGGAACCTATATAGTCCAAGTGCCCACTAGGGAACCTACATAGTCAAAGTGCCCGCTAGGGAACCTGCATTGTGCAAGTGCCCGCTGGTTAACCTAGATAGTCCAAGTGCCCGCTAGTTAACTTACATAGTCCAAGGTCAGCTAGTTAACCTAGATAGTCCAAGTGCCCACTAGTTAACCTACATAGTCCAAGGTCAGCTAGTTAACCTAGATAGTCCAAGTGCCCGCTAGTTAACCTACATAGTCCAAGAACCCGCTAGTTAACCTAGATAGTCCAAGTGCCCGCTAGTTAACCTACATAGTCCTAGGTCCCGCTAGTTAACCTAGATATTCCAAGTGCCTGCTAGTTAACCTAGATCGTCCAAGTGTCCGCTAGTTAACCTACATAGTCCAAGTTCCCGTTAGGTAACCTAGATATTACAAGTGCCCGCAAGGTAACCTACATAGTCCAAGTGCCCGGTAGGTAACCTAGATATTCCAAGTTCCTGTTAGCTAACCTAGATAATCCAAGTGCCCGCTAGGTAACCTACATAGTCCAAGTGCCCTTTCGTTAACCTAGATAGTCCAAGTGCCCGCTAGGTAACCTACATAGTCAAAGGGCCCGCTAGGTAACCTATATAGTCCAAGTGCCCGTTACATAACCTAGATAGTCCAATTGCCCGCTATGCAACATACATAGTCCAAGTGCCCGCTAGTTAACCTACATAGTCCAATTGCCCGCTAGGCAACCTAGATAGTCCAAGTGCCCGTTCGTTAACCTAGATAGCCAAGTGCCCGCTAGGTAACCTAGACAGTCCAAGTGTCTGCTAGGTAACCTACATAGTCCAAATGCCCGTTCGTTAATCTACATAGTCCAAGGGCCCACTAGTTAACATAGATCGTCTAAGTGTCCTCTAGTTAACCTACATACACCAAATGCACGCTAGTTAACCTACATAGTCCAAGTGCCGCTAGGTAACCTACATAGTGCAAGTGTCCCCTAGTTAACCTACATAGTCCAAGTGGCCGGTAGTTAACATAGTTAGTCCAAGTGCCCACTAGTTAACATAGATAGTCCAAGTGCCCGCTAGGGAACATACATAGTCCAAGTGCCCGCTAGGTAACCTAGATAGTGCATGTGCCCGGTAGTTAACCTACAAAGTCCAAGTGCCCGCTAGGTAACCTGGATAGTCCAAGGGCCCGCTAGTTAACCTACATAGTCCAAGAACCCGCTAGTTAACCTAGATAGTCCAAGTGCCCGCTAGTTAACCTACATAGTCCTAGGTCCCGCTAGTTAACCTAGATATTCCATGTGCCTGCTAGTTAACCTAGATCGTCCAAGTGTCCGCTAGTTAACCTACAGAGTCCAAGTTCCCGTTAGGTAACCTAGATATTACAAGTGCCCGCAAGGTAACCTACATAGTCCAAGTGCCCGGTAGGTAACCTAGATATTCCAAGTTCCTGTTAGCTAACCTAGATAATCCAAGTGCCCGCTAGGTAACCTACATAGTCCAAGTGCCCTTTCGTTAACCTAGATAGTCCAAGTGCCCGCTAGGTAACCTACATAGTCAAAGGGCCCGCTAGGTAACCTATATAGTCCAAGTGCCCGTTACATAACCTAGATAGTCCAATTGCCCGCTATGCAACATACATAGTCCAAGTGCCCGCTAGTTAACCTACATAGTCCAATTGCCCGCTAGTTAACCTTGATAGTCCAAGTGCCCGTTCGTTAACCTAGATAGCCAAGTGCCCGCTAGGTAACCTAGACAGTCCAAGTGTCTGCTAGGTAACCTACATAGTCCAAATGCCCGTTCGTTAATCTACATAGTCCAAGGGCCCACTAGTTAACATAGATCGTCTAAGTGTCCTCTAGTTAACCTACATACACCAAATGCACGCTAGTTAACCTACATAGTCCAAGTGCCGCTAGGTAACCTACATAGTGCAAGTGTCCCCTAGTTAACCTACATAGTCCAAGTGGCCGGTAGTTAACATAGTTAGTCCAAGTGCCCACTAGTTAACATAGATAGTCCAAGTGCCCGCTAGGGAACATACATAGTCCAAGTGCCCGCTAGGTAACCTAGATAGTGCATGTGCCCGGTAGTTAACCTACAAAGTCCAAGTGCCCGCTAGGTAACCTGGATAGTCCAAGGGCCCGCTAGTTAACCTACAAGTCCAAGTGCCTGGTAGTTAACTTACATAGTCCAAGTGCCCCCTCTGGAACCTACATAGTCCAAGTGCCTGCTAGGGAACCTACATAGTTCAAGTGTCCGTAGGGAACACACAGAATCCAAGTGCCCGCTAGGGAATCTACATAGTCCAAGGGCCCGCTAGATAATCTACATAGTCCAAGTACCCGCTAGTTAGCCTAGATCGTCCAAGTGCACGCTAGTTAACCTATATAGTCCAAGGGCCCGCTAGTTAACTTTTATAGTCCAAGTTCCCGCTAGGGAACCTACATAGTCAAAGTGCCCGCTAGGGAACCTACATAGTCCAAGTGTCCGCTAGTTAATCTAGATAGTCCAAGTGCCCGCTAGTTAACCTAGATAGTCCAAGCGCCCGCTAGTTAACAAGGATCATCAAAGTGCCCTCTAGTTAACTTACATAGTCCAAAGGACTGCTAGTTAACCTACATAGAGCAAGGGCCCGCTAGTTAACCTTGATAGTCCAAGTGCCCGCTAGTTAACCTACATAGTCCAAGTTCCCGCTAGGTAACCTAGACAGTCCAAGTGACCATTAGGTTACCTACATAGTCCAAGTGCCCGTTCGTTAACCTATATATTCCAAGTGCCCGCTAGGTAACGTAGATAGCCCAAGTTCCCGCTAGGGAACGTACATAGTCCAAGTGCCCGCTAGGTAACCTAGATAGTCCAAGTGCCCGCTAGTTAACCAACATAGTCCAAGTGCCTCCTAGGTAAACTACATAGTCCAAGTGCCCACTAGGTAACCTAGACTGTCCAATTTCCCCCTAGTTAACCTAGACAGTCCAAGTACCCGATAGGGAACCTACATAGTGCAATTGCCCGTTAGCTAACCTAGATAGTCGAAGTGTCCGCTAGTTAACCTACATAGTCCAAGTGCAAGTTCGTTAACGTAGATAGGCCAAGTGCCTGCTAGGTAACCTAGACAGTCCAAGTGCCCGCTAGGTTACCTACATAGTCCAAGTGCACGTTCGTTAACCTAGATAGTCCAAGTGCCCGCTGGTAACCTACATAGTCCAAGGGCCCGCTAGGTAACCTTGATAGTCCAAGTGCCTTCTAGTTAACCTACATAGTCCAAGTGCCCGGTAGTTAACTTACATAGTTCAAGTGTCCGTAAGGAACATATATAGTCCAAGTGCCCGCTAGGGAACATACAGAGTCTAAGTGCCCGCTAGGGAACCTACATAATCGAAGTGCCCGCTAGGGAATCTACATAGTCAAAGGGCCCGCTAGTTAACATAGATAGTCCAAGTGCCGCTAGTTAATCTACATAGTTCAAGGGCCCGCTAGTTAACCGACATAGTCCAAGGGCCTGATAGGGAACCTACATAGTCCAAGTGCCCGCAGAGGAACCTACATAGTCCAAGTGCCCGATATGGAACCTACATATTCCAAGTGCCCGTTAGGGAACCTAGATAGTCCAAGTGCCCGTAGGGAACCTATATAGTCCAAGTGCCCACTAGGGAACCTACATAGTCAAAGTGCCCGCTAGGGAACCTGCATTGTGGAAGTGCCCGCTAGTTAACCTAGATAGTCCAAGTGCCCGCTAGTTAACTTACATAGTCCAAGGTCAGCTAGTAAACCTAGATAGTCCAAGTGCCCACTAGTTAACCTACATAGTCCAAGGTCAGCTAGTTAACCTAGATAGTCCAAGTGCCCGCTAGTTAACCTACATAGTCCAAGAACCCGCTTGTTAACCTAGATAGTCCAAGTGCCCGCTAGTTAACCTACATAGTCCAAGGTCAGCTAGTTAACATAGATAGTCCAAGTGCCCGCTAGTTAACCTACATAGTCCAAGAACCCGCTAGTTAACCTAGATAGTCCAAGTGCCCGCTAGTTAACCTACATAGTCCTAGGGCCCGCTAGTTAACCTAGATATTCCAAGTGCCTGCTAGTTAACCTAGATCGTCCAGTGTCCGCTAGTTAACCTACATAGTCCAAGTTCCCGTTAGGTAACCTAGATAGTACAAGTGCCCGCAAGGTAACCTACATAGTCCAAGTGCCCGCTAGGTAACCTAGATATTCCATGTTCCTGTTAGCTAACCTAGATAATCCAAGTGCCCGCTAGGTAACCTACATAGTCCAAGTGCCCTTTCGTTAACCTAGATAGTCCAAGTGCCCGCTAGGTAACCTACATAGTCAAAGGGCCCGCGAGGTAACCTATATAGTCCAAGTGCCCGTTACCTAACCTAGATAGTCCAATTGCCCGCTATGCAACATACATAGTCCAAGTGCCCACTAGTTAACCTACATAGTCCAAGTGCCTGCTAGGTAACCTAGATAGTCCAAGTGCCCGCTAGGTAACTTACATAGTCCAAATGCCCGCTAGGCAACCTAGATAGTCCAAGTGCCCGTTCGTTAACCTAGATAGCCAAGTGCCCGCTAGGTAACCTAGACAGTCCAAGTGTCTGCTAGGTAACCTACATAGTCCAAATGCCCGTTCGTTAACCTAGATAGTCCAAGTGCCCGCTAGGTAACCTACATAGTCAAAAGGCCCGCTAGGTAACCTATATAGTCCAAGTGCCCGTTACATAACCTAGATAGTCCAATTGCCCGCTATGCAACATACATAGTGCAAGTGCCCGCTAGTTAACCTACATAGTCCAAGTGCCTGGTAGTTAACTTACATAGTCCAAGTGCCCCCTCTGGAACCTACATAGTCCAAGTGCCTGCTAGGGAACCTACATAGTTCAAGTGTCCATAGGGAACACACAGAATCCAAGTGCCCGCTAGGGAATCTACATAGTCCAAGGGCCCGCTAGATAATCTACATAGTCCAAGTACCCGCTAGATAGCCTAGATCGTCCAAGTGCACGCTAGTTAACCTATATAGTCCAAGGGCCCGCTAGTTAACTTTTATAGTCCAAGTTCCCGCTAGGGAACCTACATAGTCAAAGTGCCCGCTAGGGAACCTACATAGTCCAAGTGTCCGCTAGTTAATCTAGATAGTCCAAGTGCCCGCTAGTTAACCTAGATAGTCCAAGCGCCCGCTAGTTAACAAGGATCATCAAAGTGCCCTCTAGTTAACTTACATAGTCCAAAGGACTGCTAGTTAACCTACATAGAGCAAGGGCCCGCTAGTTAACCTTGATAGTCCAAGTGCCCGCTAGTTAACCTACATAGTCCAAGTTCCCGCTAGGTAACCTAGACAGTCCAAGTGACCATTAGGTTACCTACATAGTCCAAGTGCCCGTTCGTTAACCTATATATTCCAAGTGCCCGCTAGGTAACGTAGATAGCCCAAGTTCCCGCTAGGGAACGTACATAGTCCAAGTGCCCGCTAGGTAACCTAGATAGTCCAAGTGCCCGCTAGTTAACCAACATAGTCCAAGTGCCTCCTAGGTAAACTACATAGTCCAAGTGCCCACTAGGTAACCTAGACTGTCCAATTTCCCCCTAGTTAACCTAGACAGTCCAAGTACCCGGTAGGGAACCTACATAGTGCAATTGCCCGTTAGCTAACCTAGATAGTCGAAGTGTCCGCTAGTTAACCTACATAGTCCAAGTGCAAGTTCGTTAACGTAGATAGGCCAAGTGCCTGCTAGGTAACCTAGACAGTCCAAGTGCCCGCTAGGTTACCTACATAGTCCAAGTGCACGTTCGTTAACCTAGATAGTCCAAGTGCCCGCTGGTAACCTACATAGTCCAAGGGCCCGCTAGGTAACCTTGATAGTCCAAGTGCCTTCTAGTTAACCTACATAGTCCAAGTGCCCGGTAGTTAACTTACATAGTTCAAGTGTCCGTAAGGAACATATATAGTCCAAGTGCCCGCTAGGGAACATACAGAGTCTAAGTGCCCGCTAGGGAACCTACATAATCGAAGTGCCCGCTAGGGAATCTACATAGTCAAAGGGCCCGCTAGTTAACATAGATAGTCCAAGTGCCGCTAGTTAATCTACATAGTTCAAGGGCCCGCTAGTTAACCGACATAGTCCAAGGGCCTGATAGGGAACCTACATAGTCCAAGTGCCCGCAGAGGAACCTACATAGTCCAAGTGCCCGATATGGAACCTACATATTCCAAGTGCCCGTTAGGGAACCTAGATAGTCCTAGTGCCCGTAGGGAACCTATATAGTCCAAGTGCCCACTAGGGAACCTACATAGTCAAAGTGCCCGCTAGGGAACCTGCATTGTGGAAGTGCCCGCTAGTTAACCTAGATAGTCCAAGTGCCCGCTAGTTAACTTACATAGTCCAAGGTCAGCTAGTAAACCTAGATAGTCCAAGTGCCCACTAGTTAACCTACATAGTCCAAGGTCAGCTAGTTAACCTAGATAGTCCAAGTGCCCGCTAGTTAACCTACATAGTCCAAGAACCCGCTTGTTAACCTAGATAGTCCAAGTGCCCGCTAGTTAACCTACATAGTCCAAGGTCAGCTAGTTAACATAGATAGTCCAAGTGCCCGCTAGTTAACCTACATAGTCCAAGAACCCGCTAGTTAACCTAGATAGTCCAAGTGCCCGCTAGTTAACCTACATAGTCCTAGGGCCCGCTAGTTAACCTAGATATTCCAAGTGCCTGCTAGTTAACCTAGATCGTCCAAGTGTCCGCTAGTTAACCTACATAGTCCAAGTTCCCGTTAGGTAACCTAGATAGTACAAGTGCCCGCAAGGTAACCTACATAGTCCAAGTGCCCGCTAGGTAACCTAGATATTCCATGTTCCTGTTAGCTAACCTAGATAATCCAAGTGCCCGCTAGGTAACCTACATAGTCCAAGTGCCCTTTCGTTAACCTAGATAGTCCAAGTGCCCGCTAGGTAACCTACATAGTCAAAGGGCCCGCGAGGTAACCTATATAGTCCAAGTGCCCGTTACCTAACCTAGATAGTCCAATTGCCCGCTATGCAACATACATAGTCCAAGTGCCCACTAGTTAACCTACATAATCCAAGTGCCTGCTAGGTAACCTAGATAGTCCAAGGGCCCGCTAGGTAACTTACATAGTCCAAGTGCCCGCTAGGTAACCTACATAGTCCAAATGCCCGTTCGTTAACCTACATTGTCCAAGGGCCCACTAGTCCACATAGATCGTCTAAGTGTCCTCTAGTTAACCTACATAGTCCAAATGCACGCTAGTTAACCTACATAGTCCAAGTGCCGCTAGGTAACCTACATAGTGCAAGTGTCCCCTAGTTAACCTACATAGTCCAAGTGGCCGGTAGTTAACATAGTTAGTCCAAGTGCCCACTAGTTAACATAGATAGTCCAAGTGCCCGCTAGGCAACATACATAGTCCAAGTGCCCGCTAGGTAACCTAGATAGTGCATGTGCCCGGTAGTTAACCTACAAAGTCCAAGTGCCCGCTAGGTAACCTGGATAGTCCAAGGGCCCGCTAGTTAACCTACATAGTCCAAGTGCCCGGTAGTTAACTTACATAGTCCAAGTGCCCCCTCTGGAACCTACATAGTCCAAGTGCCTGCTAGGGAACCTACATAGTTCAAGTGTCCGTAGGGAACACACAGAATCCAAGTGCCCGCTAGGGAATCTACATAGTCCAAAGGCCCGCTAGATAACCTACATAGTCCAAGTACCCGCTAGTTAGCCTAGATCGTCCAAGTGCACGCTAGTTAACCTATATAGTCCAAGGGCCCGCTAGTTAACTTTTATAGTCCAAGTGCCCGCTAGGGAACCTACATAGTCTAAGTGCCCGCTAGGGAACCTACATAGTCCAAGTGTCCGCTAGTTAATCTAGATAGTCCAAATGCCCGCTAGTTAACCTAGATAGTCCAAGTGCCCGCAAGTTAACAAGGATCATCAAAGTGCCCTCTAGTTAACTTACATAGTCCAAAGGCCTGCTAGTTAACCTACATAGAGCAAGGGCCCGCTAGTTAACCTTGATAGTCCAAGTGCCCGCTAGTTAACCTACATATTCCAAGTCCCGCTAGGTATCCTAGACAGTCCAAGTGACCATTAGGTTACCTACATAGTCCAAGTGCCCGTTCGTTAACCTATATATTCCAAGTGCCCGCTAGGTAACGTAGATAGCCCAAGTGCCCGCTAGGGAACATACATAGTCCAAGTGCCCGCTAGGTAACCTAGATAGTCCAAGTGCCCGCTAGTTAACCAACATAGTCCAAGTGCCTCCTAGGTAAACTACATAGTCCAAGTGCCCACTAGGTAACCTAGACTGTCCAATTGCCCCCTAGTTAACCTAGACAGTCCAAGTACCCGATAGGGTACCTACATAGTCCAATTGCCCGTTAGCTAACCTAGATAGTCGAAGTGTCCGCTAGTTAACCTACATAGTCCAAGTGCAAGTTCGTTAACCTAGATAGGCCAAGTGCCTGCTAGGTAACCTAGACAGTTCAAGTGCCCGCTAGGTTACCTACATAGTCCAAGTGCACATTCTTAACCTAGATAGTCCAAGTGCCCGCTGGTAACCTACATAGTCCAAGGGCCCGCTAGGTAACCTTGATAGTCCAAGTGCCTTCTAGTTAACCTACATAGTCCAAGTGCCCGCTAGGTAACCTACATAGTCCAAGTGCCCACTAGGTAACCTAAATAATCCAAATGCCCGCTAGGGAAACTACATAGTCCAAGTGCCCGCTAGTTAACCTAGATTGTCCAAGTGCCCGCTAGTAAACCTTGATAGTCCATGGGCCCGCTAGTTAATCTAGATAGTCCAAGTGCCCGCTAGTTAACCTAGATAGTCCAAGTGCCCGCTAGTTAACCTAGATCGTCTAAATGCCCGCTAGTTAACCTAGATAATCCAAGTGCCCGCTAGTTAACCTACATAGTCCCAGTGCCCTCTAGTTAACCTAGATAGTCCAAGTGTCCGCTAGGGGACGTACATAGTCCAAGTGCCCGCTAGGTAACCTAGATAGTGCAAGTGCCCGCTAGGTAACCTACATAGTCCAAATGCCCGTTCGGTAACCTAGATAGTCCAAGTGCCCGCTAATTAACCTACATAGTCCAAGTGCCCGCTAGGTAACCTAGATAGTGCAAGTGCCCGATAGGTAACCTACATAGTCCAAATGCCCGTTCGGTAACCTAGATAGTCCAAGTGCCCGCTAATTAACCTACATAGTCCAAGTGCCCGCTAGGTAACCTAGATAGTGCAAGTGCCCACTAGGTAACCTACATAGTCCAAGTGCCCGCTAGTTAACATAGTTAGTCCAAGTGCCCACTAGTTAACATAGATAGTCCAAGTGCCCGCTAGGTAACCTAGACAGTCCAAGTGCCTGCTAGGTAACTTACATAGTCCAAATGCCCGTTCGTTAACCTACATAGTCCAAGGGCCCACTATTTAACCTAGATCGTCCAAGTGTCTTTGGTTAACCTACATAGTCCAAGTGCCCCCAAGGTAACCTATATAGTCCAAGTTCCCGCTATGTAACCTAGATAGTCTAAGGGCCCGCTAGTTAACCTACATAGTCCAAGTGCCCGCTAGGTAAACTAGATAGTCCAAGTGCCCGCTAAGGAACCTACATAGTCCAAGTGCACGCTAGTTAACCCAGATAGTCCAAGTGCCCGCTAGTTAACCTAGATAGTCCAAGTGCCACTAGGTAACCTACATAGTGCAAGTGTCCCCTAGTTAACCTACATAGTCCAAGTGCCCGCTAGTTAACATAGATAGTCCAAGTGCCCACTAGGGAACGTACATAGTCCAAGTGCCCGCTAAGTAACCTAGATAGTGCAAGTGCCCGGTAGTTAACCTACATAGTCCAAGTGCCCGCTAGGTAACCTGGATAGTCTAAGGGCCCGCTAGTTAACCTACATAGTCCAAGTGCCCGGTAGTTAACTTACATAGTTCAAGTGTCCGTAAGGAACATATATAGTCCAAGTGCCCGCTAGGGAACATACAGAGTCTAAGTGCCCGCTAGGGAACCTACGTAGTCGATGTGCCCGCTAGGGAATCTACATAGTCAAAGGGCCCGATAGATAACATAGATAATCCAAGTACCGCTAGTTAATCTACATAGTTCAAGGGTTTGCTAGTTAACCTACATAGTCCAAGTGCCTGATAGGGAACCTACATAGTCCAAGTGCCCGCAGAGGAACCTACATAGTCCAAGTGCCCGTTAGGGAACCTACATAGTCCAATTGCCCGTTAGCTAACCTAGATAGTCGAAGTGTCCGCTAGTTAACCTACATAGTCCAAGTGCCCGTTTGTTAACATAGATAGGCCAAGTGCCTGCTAGGTAACCTAGACAGTCCAAGTGCCCGCTAGGTTACCTACATAGTCCAAGTGCACGTTCGTTAACCTAGAGAGTCAAAGTGCCTGCTAGGTAACCCTAAATAGTCCAAGTGACCGCTAGGGAACCTACATAGTCCAAGCGCCAGCTAGGTAACCTAGATAGTCCAATTGCCCGTTAGCTAACATACATAATCGAAGTGTCCGCTAGTTAACCTACATAGTCCCAGTGCCCGTTCGTTAACGTAGATAGGCCAAGTGCCTGCTAGGTAACCTAGACAGTCCAAGTGCCCGCTAGGTTACCTACATAGTCCAAGTGCACGTTCGTTAACCTAGATAGTCAAAGTGCCTGCTAGGTAACCCTAAATAGTCCAAGTGCCCGCTGGTAACCTACATAGTCCAAGTGCCCGCTAGGGAACATACATAGTCCAAGTGCCCGCTAGGTAACCTAGATAGTGCATGTGCCCGGTATTTAACCTACAAAGTCCAAGTGCCCGCTAGGTAACCTGGATAGTACAAGGGCCCGCTAGTTAACCTACATAGTCCAAGTGCCCGGAAGTTAACTTACATTGTCCAAGTGCCCCCTCTGGAACCTACATAGTCCAAGTGCCTGCTAGGGAACCTACATAGTTCAAGTGTCCGTAGGGAACACACAGAATCCAAGTGCCCGCTAGGGAATCTACATAGTCCAAAGGCCCGCTAGATAACCTACATAGTCCAAGTACCCGCTAGTTAGCCTAGATCGTCCAAGTGCACGCTAGTTAACCTATATAGTCCAAGGGCCCGCTAGTTAACTTTTATAGTCCAAGTGCCCGCTAGGGAACCTACATAGTCAAAGTGCCCGCTAGGGAACCTACATAGTCCAAGTGTCCGCTAGTTAATCTAGATAGTCCAAGTGCCCGCTAGTTAACATAGATAGTCCAAGTGCCCGCAAGTTAACAAGGATCATCAAAGTGCCCTCTAGTTAACTTACATAGTCCAAAGGCCTGCTAGTTAACCTACATAGAGCAAGGGCCCGCTAGTTAACCTTGATAGTCCAAGTGCCCGCTAGTTAACCTACATAGTCCAAGTCCCGCTAGGTATCCTAGACAGTCCAAGTGACCATTAGGTTACCTACATAGTCCAAGTGCCCGTTCGTTAACCTATATATTCCAAGTGCCCGCTAGGTAACGTAGATAGCCCAAGTACCCGCTAGGGAACATACATAGTCCAAGTGCCCGCTAGGTAACCTAGATAGTCCAAGTGCCCGCTAGTTAACCAACATAGTCCAAGTGCCTCCTAGGTAAACTACATAGTCCAAGTGTCCACTAGGTAACCTAGACTGTCCAATTGCCCCCTAGTTAACCTAGACAGTCCAAGTACCCGATAGGGTACCTACATAGTCCAATTGCCCGTTAGCTAACCTAGATAGTCGAAGTGTCCGCTAGTTAACCTACATAGTCCAAGTGCAAGTTCGTTAACGTAGATAGGCCAAGTGCCTGCTAGGTAACCTAGACAGTCCAAGTGCCCGCTAGGTTACCGACATAGTCCAAGTGCACGTTCGTTAACCTAGATAGTCCAAGTGCCCGCTGGTAACCTACATAGTCCAAGGGCCCGCTAGGTAACCTTGATAGTCCAAGTGCCTTCTAGTTAACCTACATAGTCCAAGTGCCCGCTAGGTAACCCACATACTCCAAGTGCCCACTAGGTAACCTAAATAATCCAAATGCCCGCTAGGGGACGTACATAGTCCAAGTGCCCGCTAGGTAACCTAGATAGTGCAAGTGCCCGCTAGGTAACCTACATAGTCCAAATGCCCGTTCGGTAACCTAGATAGTCCAAGTGCCCGCTAATTAACCTACATAGTCCAAGTGCCCACTAGGTAACCTAGATAGTGCAAGTGCCCGATAGGTAACCTACATAGTCCAAATGCCCGTTCGGTAACCTAGATTGTCCAAGTGCCCGCTAATTAACCTACATAGTCCAAGTGCCCGCTAGGTAACCTAGATAGTGCAAGTGCCCACTAGGTAACCTACATAGTCCAAGTGCCCGCTAGTTAACCTAGATAGTCCAATTACCCGTTAGCTAACCTAGATAATGAAAGTGTCCGCTAGTTAACCTACATAGTACAAGTGCCCTTTCGTTAACGTAGATAGACCACGTGTCTGCTAGGTAACCTAGACAGTCTAAGTGCCCGCTAGGTTACCTACATAGTCCAAGTGCACGTTCGTTAACCTAGATAGTTCAAGTGCCAGCTGGTAACCTACATAGTCCAAGGGCCCGCTTGGTAACCTTGATAGTCCAAGTGCCTTCTAGTTAACCTACGTAGTCCAAGTGCCCGCTAGGTAACCTACATAATCCAAGTGCCCACTAGGTAACCTAAATAATCCAAATGCCCGCTAGGGAAACTACATAGTCCAAGTGCCCGCTAGTTAACCTAGATATTCCAAGTGCCCGCTAGTAAACCTAGATAGTCCAAGGGCCCGCTAGTTAATCTAGATAGTCCAAGTGCCCGCTAGTTAACCTAGATCGTCTAAGTGCCCGCTAGTTAACCTAGATAATCCAAGTGCCCGCTAGTTAACCTACATAGTCCCAAGGCCCTCTAGTTAACCTAGATAGTCCAAGTGTCCGCTAGGGGACGTACATAGTCCAAGTGCCCGCTAGGTAACCTAGATAGTACAAGTGCCCGCTAGGTAACCTACATATTCCAAATGCCCGTTCTGTAACCTAGATAGTCCAAGTGCCCGCTAATTAACCTACATAGTCCAAGTGCCCGCTACGTAACCTAGATAGTGCAAGTGCCCGCTAGGTAACCTACATAGTCCAAGTGCCCGCTAGTTAACCTAGATAGTCCAAGTGCCCGTTCGTTAACCTAGATAGTCCAAGTGCCCGCTAGGTAACCTAGACAGTCCAAGTGCCTGCTAGGTAACTTATATAATCCAAATGCCCGTTCGTTAACCTACATAGTCCAAGGGCCCACTATTTAACCTAGATCGTCCAAGTGTCTTTGGTTAACCTACATAGTCCAAGTGCCCCCAAGGTAACCTATATAGTCCACGTTCCAGCTATGTAACCTAGATAGTCCAAAGGCCCGCTAGTTAACCTACATAGTCCAAGTGCCCGCTAGGTAAACTAGATAGTCCAAGTGCCCGCTAAGGAACCTACATAGTCCAAGTGCACGCTAGTTAACCCAGATAGTCCAAGTGCCCGCTAGTTAACCTAGATAGTCCAAGTGCCACTAGGTAACCTACATAGTGCAAGTGTCCCCTAGTTAACCTACATAGTCCAAGTGCCCGCTAGTTAACATAGATAGTCCAAGTGCCCACTAGGGAACGTACATAGTCCAAGTGCCCGCTAGGTAACCTAGATAGTGCAAGTGCCCGGTAGTTAACCTACATAGTCCAAGTGCCCGCTAGGTAACCTGGATAGTCTAAGGGCCCGCTAGTTAACCTACATAGTCCAAGTGCCCGGTAGTTAACTTACATAGTTCAAGTGTCCGTAAGGAACATATATAGTCCAAGTGCCCGCTAGGGAACATACAGAGTCTAAGTGCCCGCTAGGGAACCTACGTAGTCGATGTGCCCGCTAGGGCATCTACATAGTCAAAGGGCCCGATAGATAACATAGATAGTCCAAGTACCGCTAGTTAATCTACATAGTTCAAGGGTCCGCTAGTTAACCTACATAGTCCAAGTGCCTGATAGGGAACCTACATAGTCCAAGTGCCCGCAGAGGAACCTACATAGTCCAAGTGCCCGTTAGGGAACCTACATAGTCCAATTGCCCGTTAGCTAACCTAGATAGTCGAAGTGTCCGCTAGTTAACCTACATAGTCCAAGTGCCCGTTTGTTAACATAGATAGGCCAAGTGCCTGCTAGGTAACCTAGACAGTCCAAGTGCCCGCTAGGTTACCTACATAGTCCAAGTGCACATTCGTTAACCTAGATAGTCAAAGTGCCTTCTAGGTAACCCTAAATAGTCCAAGTGCCCGCTAGGGAACCTACATAGTCCAAGCGCCCGCTAGGTAACCTAGATAGTCCAATTGCCCGTTAGCTAACATAGATAATCGAAGTGTCCGCTAGTTAACCTACATAGTCCAAGTGCCCGTTCGTTAACGTAGATAGGCCAAGTGCCTGCTAGGTAACCTAGACAGTCCAAGTGCCGGCTAGGTTACCTACATTGTCCAAGTGCACGTTCGTTAACCTAGATAGTCAAAGTGCCTGCTAGGTAACCCTAAATAGTCCAAGTGCCCGCTAGGTAACCTAGATTGTCCAATTGCCCCTTAGCTAACCTAGATAATGAAAGTGTCCGCTAGTTAACCTACATAGTCCAAGTGCCCTTTCGTTAACGTAGATAGGCCACGTGTCTGCTAGGTAACCTAGACAGTCCATGTGCCCGCTAGGTTACCTACATAGTCCAAGTGCACGTTCGTTAACCTAGATAGTCCAAGTGCCCGCTGGTAACCTACATAGTCCAAGGGCCCGCTTGGTAACCTTGATAGTCCAAGTGCCTTCTAGTTAACCTACATAGTCCAAGTGCCCGCTAGGTAACCTACATAATCCAAGTGCCCACTAGGTAACCTAAATAATCCAAATGCCCGCTAGGGAAACTACATAGTCCAAGTGCCCGCTAGTTAACCTAGATAGTCCAAGTGCCCGCTAGTAAACCTAGATAGTCCAAGGGCCCGCTAGTTAATCTAGATAGTCCAAGTGCCTGCTAGTTTACCTAGATAGTCCAAGTGCCCGCTAGTTAACCTAGATCGTCTAAGTGCCCGCAAGTTAACCTAGATAATCCAAGTGCCCGCTAGTTAACCTACATAGTCCCAAGGCCCTCTAGTTAACCTAGATAGTCCAAGTGTCCGCTAGGGGACGTACATAGTCCAAGTGCCCGCTAGGTAACCTAGATAGTGCAAGTGCCCGCTAGGTAACCTACATAGTCCAAATGCCCGTTCGGTAACCTAGATAGTCCAAGTGCCCGCTAATTAACCTACATAGTCCAAGTGCCCGCTAGGTAACCTAGATAGTGCAAGTGCCCGCTAGGTAACCTACATAGTCCAAGTGCCCGCTAGTTAACCTAGATTGTCCAAGTGCCCGTTCGTTAACCTAGATAGTCCAAGTGCCCGCTAGGTAACCTAGACAGTCCAAGTGCCTGCTAGGTAACTTACATAGTCCAAATGCCCGTTCGTTAACCTACATAGTCCAAGGGCCCACTATTTAACCTAGATCGTCCAAGTGTCTTTGGTTAACCTACATAGTCCAAGTGCCCCCAAGGTAACCTATATAGTCCAAGTTCCAGCTATGTAACCTAGATAGTCCAAGGGCCCGCTAGTTAACCTACATAGTCCAAGTGCCCGCTAGGTAAACTAGATAGTCCAAGTGCCCGCTAAGGAACCTACATAGTCCAAGTGCACGCTAGTTAACCCAGATAGTCCAAGTGCCCGCTAGTTAACCTAGATAGTCCAAGTGCCACTAGGTAACCTACATAGTGCAAGTGTCCCCTAGTTAACCTACATAGTCCAAGTGCCCGCTAGTTAACATAGATAGTCCAAGTGCCCACTAGGGAACGTACATAGTCCAAGTGCCCGCTAGGTAACCTAGATTGTGCAAGTGCCCGGTAGTTAACCAACATAGTCCAAGTGCCCGCTAGGTAACCTGGATAGTCCAATTGCCCGGTAGGTAACTAACATAGTTCAAGTGTCCGTAAGGAACATATATAGTCCAAGTGCCCGCTAGGGAACATACACAGTCAAATTGCCCGCTAGGAAACCTACATAGTCGAAGTGCCCGCTAGGGAATCTACATAGTCAAAGGGCCCGCTAGTTAACATAGATAGTCCAAGTGCCGCTAGTTAATCTACATAGTTGAAGGGCCCGCTAGTTAAGCTACATAGTCCAAGTGCCTGATAGGGAACCTACATAGTCCAAGTGCCCGCAGAGGAACCTACATAGTCCAAGTGCCCGATATGGAACCTACATATTCCAAGTGCCCGTTAGGGAAACTAGATAGTCCAAGTGCCCGTAGAGAACCTATATAGTCCAAGTGACCACTGGGGAACCTACATAGTCAAAGTGCCCGCTAGGGAACCTGCATTGTGCAAGTGCCCGCTAGTTAACCTAGATAGTCCAAGTGCCCGCTAGTTAACTTACATAGTCCAAGGTCAGCTAGTATACCTAGATAGTCCAAGTGCCCACTAGTTAACCTACATAGTCCAAGGTCAGCTAGTTAACCTAGATAGTCCAAGTGCCCGCTAGTTAACCTACATAGTCCAAGAACCCGCTAGTTAACCTAGATAGTCCAAGTGCCCGCTAGTTAACCTACATAGTCCTAGGGCCCGCTAGTTAACCTAGATATTCCAAGTGCCCGCTAGTTAATCTAGATCGTCCAAGTGTCCGCTAGTTAACCTACATAGTCCAAGTTCCCGTTAGGTAACCTAGATAGTACAAGTGCCCGCAAGGTAACCTACATAGTCCAAGTGCCCGCTAGGTAACCTAGATATTCCAAGTTCCTGTTAGCTAACCTAGATAATCCAAGTGCCCGCTAGGTAACCTACGTAGTCCAAGTGCCCTTTCGTTAACCTAGATAGTCCAAGTGCCCGCTAGGTAACCTACATATTCAAAGGGCCCGCTAGGTAACCTATATAGTCCAAGTGCCCGTTACCTAACCTAGAGTCCAATTGCCCGCTATGCAACATACATAGTCCAAGTGCCCACTAGTTAACCTACATAGTCCAAATGCCCGCTAGGTAACCTAGATAGTCCAAGTGCCCGCTAGGTAACTTACATAGTCCAAATGCCCACTAGTTAACCTAGATCGTCCAAGTGTCCGCTAGTTAACCTACATAGTCCAAGTTCCCGTTAGGTAACCTAGATAGTACAAGTGCCCGCTAGGGAACCTGCATTGTGCAAGTGCCCGCTAGTTAACCTACATAGTCCAAGAACCTGCTAGTTAACCTAGATAGTCCAAGTGCCCGCGAGTTAACCTACATAGTCCAAGGGCCCGCTAGTTAACCTAGATATTCCAAGTGCCCGCTAGTTAACCTAGATCGTCCAAGTGTACGCTAGTTAACCTACATAGTCCAATTTCCCGTTAGGTAACCTAGATAGTACAAGTGCCGGCAAGATAAGCTACATAGTCCAAATGCCCGCTAGGTAACCTAGATATTCCAAGTTCCTGTTAGCTAACCTAGATAATCCAAGTGACCGTTAGGTAACCTACATAGTCCAAGGGCCCGATAGGTAACCTATATAGTCCAAGTGCCCGCAAAGAAACCAAGATAGTCCAAGTGCCCGTTAGGTAACCTAGATAATCCAAGTGCCTGCTAGGTAACCTACATAGTCCAAGTTACCGCTAGGTAACCTAGATAGTCCAAGTGCCCATTACCTAACCTAGATAATCCAATTGCCCGCTATGCAACATACATAGTCCAAGTGCCCATTCATTAACTTAGAAGTCCAAGTGCCCGCTTGGTAACCTACATAGTCCAAATGCCCGTTCGGTAATCTTGATAGTCCAAGTGCCCGCTAGGTAGCCTAGATAGTGCAAGTGCCCGCTAGGTAACCTACATAGTCCAAGTGCCCGCTAGTTATCCTAGATAGTCCAAGTGCCCGTTCGTTAACCTAGATAGTCCAAGTGCCCGCTAGGTAACCTAGACAGTCCAAGTGCCTGCTAGATAACTTACATAGTCCAAATGCCCGTTCGTTAACCTACATAGTCCAAGGGCCCACTATTTAACCTAGATCGTCCAAGTGTCTTTTGTTAACCTACATAGTCCAAGTAACCGCAAGGTAACCTATATAGTCCAAGTTCCAGCTATGTAACCTACATAGTCCAAGTGCCCGCTAGGTAAACTAAATAGTCCAAGTGCCCGCTAAGGAACCTACATAGTCCAAGTGCCCGCTAGTTAACCTAGATAGTCCAAGTGCCTTAGGTAACCTACATAGTGCAAGTGTCCCCTAGTTAACCTACATAGTCCAAGTGCCCGCTAGTTAACATAGATAGTCCAAGTGCCCGCTAGGGAACGTACATAGTCCATGTGCCCGCTAGGTAACCTAGATAGTGCAAGTGCCCGGTAGTTAACTTACATAGTCCAAGGGTCCGTAAGGAACATATATAGTCCAAGTACCCGCTAGGGGACATACAGAGTCTAAGTGCCCGCTAGGGAACCTA
The DNA here is from genome assembly GCF_050624435.1 of Tenrec ecaudatus. Taxonomy (NCBI): domain Eukaryota; kingdom Metazoa; phylum Chordata; class Mammalia; order Afrosoricida; family Tenrecidae; genus Tenrec; species Tenrec ecaudatus. The sequence goes on from NC_134532.1 coordinate 57,510,707, forward strand.
CGTAGTCGAAGTGCCCTCTAGGGAATCTACATAGTCCAAGGGCCCGCTAGTTAACGTAGATAGTCCAAGTGCCGCTAGTTAATCTACATAGTTTAAGGGCCCGCTAGTTAACCTACATAATCCAAGTGCCTGATAGGGAACCTACATAGTCCAAGTGCCTGCAGAGGAACCTACATAGTCCAAGTGCCCGATAGGGAACCTACATAGTCCAAGTGCCCGCAGAGGAACCTACATAGTCCAAGTGCCAGATAGGGAACCTACATATTCCAAGTGCCCGTTAGGGAACCTAGATAGTCCAAGTGCCCGTAGGGAACCTATATAGTCCAAGTGCCCGCTAGGGAACATACATAGTCAAAGTGCCCGCTAGGGAACCTGCATTGTGCAAGTGCCCGCTAGTTAACCTAGATAGTCCAAGTGCCCGCTAGTTAACTTACATATCCAAGGTCAGCTAGTTAACCTAGATAGTCCAAGTGCCCGCTACTTAACCTACATAGTCCAAGGTCAGCTAGTTAACCTAGATAGTCCAAGTGCCCGCTAGTTAACCTACATAGTCCAAGAACCCGCTAGTTAAACTAGATAGTCCAAGTGCCCGCTAGTTAACCTACATAGTCCTAGGGCCCGCTAGTTATCCTAGATATTCCAAGTGCCCGCTAGTTAACCTAGATCGTCCAAGTGTCCGCTAGTTAACCTACATAGTCCAAGTTCCCGTTAGGTAACCTAGATAGTACAAGTGCCCGCAAGGTAACCTACATAGTCCAAGTGCCCGCTAGGTAACTTAGATAGTGCAAGTGCCCGGTAGTTAACCTACATAGTCCAAGTGCCCGCTAGGTAACCTGTATAGTCTAAGGACCCGCTAGTTAACCTACATAGTTCAAATGCCTGCTAGGCAACCTAGATAGTCCAAGTGCCCGTTCGTTAACCTAGATAGCCAAGTGCCCGCTAGGTAACCTATACAGTCCAAGTGTCTGCTAGGTAACCTACATAGTCCAAATGCCCGTTCGTTAACCTATGTAGTCCAAGGGCCCACTAGTTAACCTAGATCGTCTAAGTGTCCACTAGTTAACCTACATAGTCCAAATGGACGCTAGTTAACCTACATATTCCATGTGCCGCTAGGTAACCTACATAGTGAAAGTGTCCCCTAGTTAACCTACATAGTCCAAGTGGCCGGTAGTTAACATAGATAGTCCAAGTGCCCACTTGTTAACATAGATAGTCCAAGTGCCCGCTAGGGAACATACATAGTCCAAGTGCCCGCTAGGTAACCTAGATAATGCATGTGCCCGGTTGTTAACCTACATAGTCCAAGTACCCGCTAGGTAACCTAGATAGTCAAGGGCCCGCTAGTTAACCTACATAGTCCAAGTGCCCGGTAGTTAACTTACATAGTCCAAGTGCCCCCTCTGGAACCTACATAGACCAAGTGCCTGCTAGGGAACCTACATAGTTCAAGTGTCCGTAGGGAACATACAGAATCCAAGTGCCCGCTAGGGAATCTATATAGTCCAAGGGCCCGATAGTTAACGTAGATAGTCCAAGTGCCCGCTAGGAAACCTACATAGTCAAAGTGCCCGCTAGGGAACCTACATAGTCCATGTGCCTGCTAGTTAACCTAGATAGTCCAAGTGCCCGCTAGTTAACCTAGATAGTCCATGAGCCCGCTAGGTTACCTACATATTCCAAGTGCACGTTCGTTAACCTAGATAGTCCAAGTGCCCGCTGGTAACCTACATAGTCCAAGGGGCCACTAGGTAACCTTGATAGTCCAAGTACCTTCTAGTTAACCTACAGAGTCCAAGTGCCCGCTAGGTAACCTACATAGTCCAAGTGCCCGCTATGTAACCTAAATAATCGAATCTAAATAGTCCAAGGGCCCGCTAGATAACCTACATAGTCCAAGTACCGGCTAGTTAGCCTAGATCCTCCAAGTGCACGCTAGTTAACCTACATAGTCCAAGGGCCCGCTAGTTAACTTTTATAGTCCAAGTGCCCGCTAGGGAACCTACATAGTCCAAGTGCCCGCTAGTTAACCTAGATAGTCCAAGTGCCCGCTAGTTAACTTAGATAGTCCAAGTGCCCGCTAGTTAACCAGGATCATCAAAATGCCCTCTAGTTAACTTACATAGTCCAAAGGCCTGCTAGTTAACCTACATAGAGCAAGGGCCCGCTAGTTAACCTTGATAGTCCAAGTGCCCGCTAGTTAACCTACATAGTCCAAGTCCCGCTAGGTAACCTAGTCAGTCCAAGTGACCATTAGGTTACCTACATAGTCCAAGTGCCCGTTCGTTAACCTACATAGTCCAAATGCCCGCTAGGGAACGTAGATAGCCCAAGTGCCCGCCAGGGAACGTACATAGTCCAAGTGCTCGCTAGGCAACCTACATAGTCCAAATGCCCGCTAGGTAACCTAGATAGTCCAATTCCCCGTTAGCTAACCTAGATAGTCTAAGTGTCCGCTAGTTAACCTACATAGTCCAAGTGCCCGTTCATTAACGTAGATAGACCAAGTGCCTGCTAGGTAACCTAGACAGTCCAAGTGCCCGCTAGGTTACCTACATAGTCCAAGTGCCCGTTCGTTAACCTACATAGTCCAAATGCCCGCTAGGTAACGTGGATATCCCACGTGCCCGCTAGGGAACGGACATAGTCCAAGTGCCCGCTAGGTAACCTAGATAGTCCAAGTGCCCGCTAGTTAACCAACATAGTCCAAGTGCCTCCTAGGTAAACTACATAGTCCAAGTGCCCACTAGGTAACCTAGACTGTCCAATTGCCCCCTAGTTAACCTAGACAGTCCAAGTACCTGATAGGGAACCTACATAGTCCAAGTGCTCGCTAGGTAACCTACATAGTCCAAGTGCTCGCTAGGCAACCTACATAGTCCAAGTGCCCGCTAGGTAACCTAGATAGTCCAATTGCCTGTTAGCTAACCTAGATAGTCGAAGTGTCCGTTAGTTAACCTACATAGTCCAAGTGCCCGTTCGTTAACGTAGATAGGCCAAGTGCCTGCTAGGTAACGTAGACAGTCCAAGTGCCCGCTAGGTTACCTACATAGTCCAAGTGCACGTTCGTTAACCTAGATATTCCAAGTGCCCGCTAGTTAACCTAGATAGTCCAAGTGCCCGCTAGTTAACCAGGATCATCAAAATGCCCTCTAGTTAACTTACATAGTCCAAAGGCGCGCTAGTTAACCTACATAGAGCAAGGGCCCACTAGTTAACGTTGATAGTCCAAGTGCCCGCTAGTTAACCTTCATAGTCCAAGTCCCGCTAGGTAACCTAGACAGTCCAAGTGACCATTAGGTTACCTACATAGTCCAAGTGCCCGTTCGTTAACCTACATATTCCAAGTGCCCGCTAGGTAACGTAGATAGCCCAAGTGCCTCCTAGAGAACGTACATAGTCCAAGTGCCCGCTAGGTAACCTAGATAGTCCAAGTGCCCGCTAGTTAACCAACATAGTCCAAGTGCCTCCTAGGTAAACTACATAGTCCAAGTGCCCACTAGGTAACCTAGACTGTCCAATTGCCCCCTAGTTAACCTAGACAGTCCAAGTACCTGATAGGGAACCTACATAGTCCAAGTGCTCGCTAGGTAACCTACATAGTCCAAGTGCTCTCTAGGCAACCTACATAGTCCAAGTGCCCGCTAGGTAACCTAGATAGTCCAATTGCCTGTTAGCTAACCTAGATAATCGAAGTGTCCGCTAGTTAACCTACATAGTCCAAGTGCCCGTTCGTTAACGTAGATAGGCCAAGTGCCTGCTAGGTAACGTAGACAGTCCAAGTGTCCGCTAGTTTACCTACATAGTCCAAGTGCACGTTCGTTAACCTAGATAGTCCAAGTGCCCGCTGGTAACCTACATAGTCCAAGGGCCCGCTAGGTAACCTTGATAGTCCAAGTGCCTTCTAGTTAACCTACATAGTCCAAGTGCCCGCTAGGTAACCTACATAGTCCAAATGCCCACTAGGTAACCTAAATAATCCAAATGCCCGCTAGGGAAACTACATAGTCCATGTGCCCGCTAGTTAACCTAGATAGTCCAAGTGCCCGCTAGTAAACCTAGATAGTCCAAGTGCCCGCTAGTTAATCTAGATAGTCCAAGTGCCCGCTAGTTAACCTAGATAGTCCAAGTGCCCGCTAGTTAACCAGGATCATCAAAATGCCCTCTAGTTAACTTACATAGTCCAAAGGCGCGCTAGTTAACCTACATAGAGCAAGGGCCCACTAGTTAACGTTGATAGTCCAAGTGCCCGCTAGTTAACCTACATAGTCGAAGTCCCGCTAGTTAACCTAGACAGTCCAAGTGACCATTAGGTTACCTACATAGTCCAAGTGCCCGTTCGTTAACCTACATAGTCCAAGTGCCCGCTAGGTAACGTAGATAGCCCAAGTGCCTCCTAGAGAACGTACATAGTCCAAGTGCCCGCTAGGTAACCTAGATAGTCCAAGTGCCCGCTAGTTAACCAACATAGTCCAAGTGCCTCCTAGGTAAACTACATAGTCCAAGTGCCCACTAGGTAACCTAGACTGTCCAATTGCCCCCTAGTTAACCTAGACAGTCCTAGTACCCGATAGGGAACCTACATAGTCCAAGTGCTCACTAGGCAACCTACATAGTCCAAGTGCCCGCTAGGTAACCTAGATAGTCCAATTGCCCGTTAGCTAACCTAGATAGTCGAAGTGTCCGCTAGTTAACCTACATAGTCCAAGTGCCCGTTCGTTAACGCAGATAGGCCAAGTGCCTGCTAGGTAACCTAGACCGTCCAAGTGCCCGCTAGGTTACCTACATAGTCCAAGTGCACGTTCGTTAACCTAGATATTCCAAGTCCCGCTGGTAACCTACATAGTCCAAGGGCCCGCTAGGTAACCTTCATAGTCCAAGTGCCTTCTAGTTAACCTACATAATCCAAGTGCCCGATAGGTAACCTACATAGTCCAAGTGCCCATTAGGTAACTTAGATAGTCAAAAAGCCCGCCAGGAAACCCACATAGTCCAAGTGCCCGCTAGGGAACTTACATAGTCCAAGGGCCCGCTAGGGAACCTATATAATCCAAGGGCCCCTTAGTTAACCTAGATAGTCCAAGTGCCCGCTTGGAAACCTAGATAGTCCAACAGCCCGCTAGGTAATCTACATACTTCCAGAACCCACTAGGTAACATAGATAGTTCAAGTGCCAGCTAGGTAACCTAGATAGTCCAAGTGCCCGCTAGGTAACCTACAAAATCTAAGGGCCCGCTAGGTTACCTATATAGTCCAAATGCCCACTAGGGCATCTACATAGTCCAAGGGCCCTCTGGTTAACGTAGATAGTCCAAGTGCCGCTAGTTAATCTACATAATCCAAGGGCCTGCTAGTTAAACTACATAGTCCAAGTACCCGCTAGTTAACCTAGATCGTCCAAGTGCCCGCTATGTAACCTATATAATCCAAGGGCCCACTAGTTAACCTAGATCGTCCAAGTGCCCGCTAGGTAACCTACAAAGTCTAAGTGCCCGCTAGGTTATCTATATGGTCCAAATGCCCGCTAGGGAACCTACATAGTCCAAGTGCCCGCTAGTTAACCTAGATCGTCCAAGTGCCCGCTAGTTAACCTACATAGTCCAAGGGCCCGCTAGTTAACCTAAGTAGTCCAAGGTCCTCTAGTTAACCTAGATAGTCCAAGTGCCCGCTAGGTAACCTAAGTAGTCCAAATGTCCGATAGGAATCCTACATTGTCCAAGTGCCCGCTAGGTAACCTACATAGTCCAAGTGCCCGTTCGTTAACCTAGACAGTCCAAGTGCCCGCTAGGAAATCTACAGAGTCCAAAAGCTCGCTAGTTAACCTACATAGTCCAAGTGCCCGCTATGTAACCTAGATAGTCAAAGTGCCCGTTAGGTAACCTAGATAGTCCAAGTGCCCGCTAGGTAACTTATATTGTCCAATTTCCCGCTACGTAACCTACATACTCATATTGCCCGTTACCTAACCTAGATAGTCCAAGTGCCCGCTGAGCAACCTACATAGTCCAAGTGCCCGTTCGTTAACCTAGAAGTCCAAGTGCCCGCTAGGTAACCTAGACAGTCCAAGTGCCCGCTAGGTTACCTGCATATTCCAAGTGCCCGTTCGTTAACTTAGAGAGTCCAAGTGCCCACTAGGTAACCTATATAGTCCAAGTGCCCGCTAGGTAACCTAGATAGTCCAAGGGCCCGCTAGTTAACCTACATAGTCCAAGGGCTCACTTGTTAACTTTGATAGTCCAAGTGCCCGCTAGTTAACCTAGATCGTCCAAGTGCCCGCTAGTTAACCTAGATTGTCCAAGTGCCCGCTAGGGATCCTTCATAATCCAAGTGCCTGCTAGGTAACCTAGATAGTCCAAGTGCTCGCTAGTTAACCTAGATATTCCTAGTGCCCTTTAGTTAACCTAGATGTTCCAATTGCCCACTAGGGGACGTAAAAAATCCAAGTTCCCGCCAGGTAACCTAGATAGTCCAAGTGCGCGCTAGGGTATGTACATAGTCCAAGAGCCTGCTAGGAAACCTAGATAGTCCAAGTGCCCGCTATTTAACCTACATAGTCAAATTGCCCGCTAGTTAACCTAAGTATTACAAATGTCTTATAGGAATCCTACATAGTCCAAGTTCCCGCTAGGTAACCTACATAGTCCAAGTCCCCATTCGTTAACCTAGATAGTCAAAGTGCTCGCTAGGTGACCTAGACTGTGCAAGTGCAGGCTAGGTTACCTACATAGTCCAAGTGCCCGTTCGTTAACCTAGATAGTCCAAGTGCCCGCTAGGTTACCTAGACAGTCCAAGTGCCCGCTGGTTAACCTACATAGTCCAAGTTGCACGATAGGGAACCAATATAATCCAAGTGCCCGATATGGAACTTACATAATCCAAGGGCCCGCTAGGGAACCTACATAGTCCATGTGCCCGCTAGGCAACCTACATATTCCAAGGGCCCGTTAGTTAACCTAGATTGTCAAAGTGCCTGCTAGTTAACCTAGATAGTCCAAATGCCCGCTAGGTAACCTACATAGTCCATGTTCCCGCTTGGTAACCTTAATAGTCAAAATGCCTGCTAGGGAAACTACATAGTCCATGTGCCCGCTAGTTAACCTAGATAGTCCAAGTGCCTGCTGGTAAACCTACATAATCCATGGGCCCGATAGTTAACCTACATAGTGCAAGGGCCCGCTAGTTCACCTAGATCGTGCAAGTGTCCGCTAGTTAACCTACATAGTCCACGTGCCCGCTAGGTAACCTAGATAGTCCAAGTGCCCGCTAGGGATCCTTCATAATTCAATTGCCTGCTAGGTAACCTAGATAGTCCAAGTGCCCGCTAGTTAAACTAGATAGTCCTAGTTCCCGTTAGTTAACCTAGATAGTCCAAGTGCCCACTAGGGGACGTACATAGTCCAAGTGCCCGCTAGTTAACCTACATAGTCCATGGTCCGTTAGTTAACCTAGATAGTCCAAGTGCCCGCTAGTTAACCTACATAGTACAAGGGCCCTCTAGTTAACCTAGATAGTCCAAGTGCCCGCTAGTTAACCTAGATAGTCAAAGTGCCCGCTAGTTAACCTAAATAGTACAAATGTCCGATAGGGATCCTACATAGTCCAAGTGCCCGCTAGTTAACCTACATAGTCAAAGTCCCCGCAAGGTAACCTAGACAGTCCAAGTGACCATTATGTTACCTACATAGTCCAAGTGCCCGCTAGGTAACCTAGATAGTCCAAGTGCCCGCTAGTTAACCTACATAGTCCAATTGCCTGCTAGTAAAATAAATAGTCCAAGTGCCCACTAGGTAACCTAGACAGTCCAATTGCCCGCTAGTTAACCTAGATAGTCCAAGTAATGGTAGAGAAACTACATACTCCAAGTGCCCGCTGGGAACCTACATAGTCCAAGTGCTCGCTAGCAACCTACATAGTCAAAGTGCCCGTTAGTTAACCTAGATAGTCAAAGTGCCTGCTAGGTAACCTAAATAGTCCAAGTGCCCACTAGTTAACCTACATAGTCCAAGTGCCCGCTAGGTAACCTAGATAGTCCAATTGCCCGTTAGCTAACCTAGATAGTCGAAGTGTCCGCTAGTTAACCTACATAGTCCAAGTGCCCGTTCGTTAACCTAGATAGTCCAAGTGCCCGCTAGGTAACCTAAGTAGTCCAAATGTCCGATAGGGATCCTACATAGTCCAAGTGCCCGCTAGGTAACCTACATAGCCCAAGTGCCCGTTCGTTAACCTAGATAGTCCAAGTGCCCGCTGGTAACCTACATAGTCCATGGGCCCGCTAGGTAACCTTGATAGTCCAAGTGTCTTCTAGTTAACCTACATAGTCCAAGTGCCCGCTAGGTAACCTACATAGTCCAAGTGCCCACTAGGTAACCTAAATAATCCAAATGCCCGCTAGGGAAACTACATAGTCCAAGTGCCCGCTAGTTAACCTAGATAGTGCAAGTGCCCGCTAGTAAACCTAGATAGTCCAAGGGCCCGCTAGTTAATCTAGATAGTCCAAGTGCCTGCTAGTTAACCTAGATAGTCCAAGTGCCCGCTAGTTAACCTAGATCGTCCAAGTGCCCGCTAGTTAACCTAGATAATCCAAGTGCCCGATAGTTAACCTACATAGTCCAAGGACCCTCTAGTTAACCTAGATAGTCCAAGTGCCCGCTAGGGAACGTACATAGTCCAAGTGTTCGCTAGGCAACCAACATAGTCCAAGTGCCCGTTAGTTAAACTAGATAGTCCAAGTGCCCGCTAGTTAACCTACATAGTCCAAGTTCCCGCTAGGTAACCTAGACAGTCCAAGTGACCATTAGGTTTCCTACATAGTCCAAGTGCCCGTTCGTTAACCTACATAGTCCAAGTGCCCGCTAGGTAACGTAGATAGCCCAAGTGCCCGCTAGGGAACGTACATAGTTCAAGTGCCCGCTAGGTAACCTAGATAGTCCAAGTGCCCGCTAGTTAACCAACATAGTCCAAGAGCCTCCTAGGTAAACTACATAGTCCAAGTGTCCACTAGGTAACCTAGACTGTCCAATTGCCACCTAGTTAACCTAGACAGTCCAAGAACCCGATAGGGAACCTACATAGTCCAAGTGCTCGCTAGGGAACCTACATAGTCCAAGTGCTCGCTAGGCAACCTACATAGTCCAAGTGCCCGCTAGGTAACCTAGATAGTCCAAGTGCCCTTTCGTTAACCTAGATAGTCCAAGCCACCGTCAGGTAACATACATAGTCCAAGGGCCCGATAGGAAACCTATATAGTCCAAGTGCCCGCTAAGAAACCAAGATAGTCCAAGTGCCCGTTAGGTAACCTGGATAATCCAAGTGCCCGCTAGTCAACCTACATAGTCAAAGGGCCCTCTAGTTAACCTAGATAGTCCAAGTGCCCGCTAGGGGACGTACATAGTCCCAGTGCCCGATAGGTAAGCTAGATAGTGCAAGTGCCCGCTAGGTAACCTACATAGTCCAAATGCCCGTTCGGTAACCTAGATAGTCCAAGTGCCCGCTAATTAACCTACATAGTCCAAGTGCCCGCTAGGTAACCTAGATAGTGCAAGTGCCCGCTAGGTAACCTACATAGTCCAAGTGCCCGCTAGTTAACCTAGATAGTCCAAGTGCCCGTTCATTAACCTAGATAGTCCAAGTGCCCGCTAGGTAACCTAGACAGTCCTAGTGCCTGCTAGGTAACCTACATAGTCCAAATGCCCGTTCGTTAACCTACATAGTCCGAGGGCCCACTATTTAACCTAGATCGTCCAAGTGTCTTTGTTTAACCTACATAGTCCAAGTGCCCTCAAGGTAACCTATATAGTCCAAGTTCCAGCTATGTAACCTAGATAGTCCAAGGGCCCGCTAGTTAACTTACATAGTCCAAGTGCCCGCTGGTAAACTAGATAGTCCAAGTGCCCGCTAAGGAACCTACATAGTCCAAGTGCACGCTAGTTAACCCAGATAGTCCAAGTGCCCGCTAGTTAACCTGGATAGTCCAAGTGCCGCTAGGTAACCTACATAGTGCAAGTGTTCTCTAGTTAACCTACATAGTCCAAGTGCCCACTAGTTAACATAGATAGTACAAGTGCCTACTAGGGAACGTACATTGTCCAAGTGCCCGCTAGGTAACCTAGATAGTGAAAGTGCACGGTAGTTAACCTACATAGTCCAAGTGCCCGCTAGGTAACCTGGATAGTCTAAGGGCCCGCTAGTTAACCTACATAGTCCAAGTGCCCGGTAGTTAACTTACATAGTTCAAGTGTCCGTAAGGAACATATATAGTCCAAGTGCCCGCTAGGGAACATACAGAGTCTAAGTGCCCGCTAGGGAACCTACATAGTCGAAGTGCCCGCTAGAGAATCTACATAGTCAAAGGGCCCGCTAGTTAACATAGATAGTCCAAGTGGCACTAGTTAATCTACATAGTTCAAGGGCCCGCTAGTTAACCTACATAGTCCAAGTGCCTGATAGGGAACTTACATAGTCCAAGTGTCCGCAGAGGAACCTACATAGTCCAAGTGCCCGATATGGAACCTACATATTCCAAGTGCCCGTTAGGGAACCTAGATAGTCCAAGTGCCCGTAGGGAACCTATATAGTCCAAGTGCCCACTAGGGAACCTACATAGTCAAAGTGGCCGCTAGGGAACCTGCATTATGCAAGTGCCCGCTAGTTAATCTAGATAGTCCAACTGCCCGCTAGTTAACTTATATAGTCCAAGGTCAGCTAGTAAACCTAGATAGTCCAAGTGCCCACTAGTTAACCTACATAGTCCAAGGTCAGCTAGTTAACCTAGATAGTCCAAGTGCCCGCTAGTTAACCTACATAGTCCAAGAACCCGCTAGTTAACCTAGATAGTCCAAGTGCCCTCTAGTTAACCTACATAGTCCTAGGGCCCGCTAGTTAACCTAGATATTCCAAGTGCCCGCTACTTAACCTAGATCGTCCAAGTGTCTGCTAGTTAACCTACATAGTCCAAGTTCCCGTTAGGTAACCTAGATAGTACAAGTGCCCGCAAGGTAACCTACATAGTCCAAGTGCCCGCTAGGTAACCTAGATATGCCAAGTTCCTGTTAGCTAACCTAGATAATCCAAGTGCCCGCTAGGTAACCTACATAGTCCAAGTGCCCTTTCGTTAACCTAGATAGTCCAAGTGCCCGCTAGGTAACCTACATAGTCAAAGGGCCCACTAGGTAACCTAATTAGTCCAAGTGCCCGTTACCTGACCTAGATAGTCCAATTGCCCGCTATGCAACATACGTAGTCCAAGTGCCCACTAGTTAACCTACATAGTCCAAGTGCCCGCTAGGTAACCTAGATAGTCCAAGTGCCCGCTAGGTAACTTACATAGTCCAAATGCCCGCTAGGTAACCTATATGTCCAAGTGCCCGTTCGTTAACCTAGATAGCCAAGTGCCCGCTAGGTAACCTAGACAGTCCAAGTGTCTGCTAGGTAACCTACATACTCCAAATGCCCGTTCGTTAACCTACATAGTCCAAGGGCCCACTAGTTAACATAGATCGTCTAAGTGTCCTCTAGTTAACCTACATAGTCCAAATGCACGCTAGTTAACCTACATACTCCAAGTGCCGCTAGGAAACCTACATAGTGCAAGTGTCCCCTAGTTAACCTACATAGTCCAAGTGGCCGGTAGTTAACATAGTTAGTCCAAGTGCCCACTAGTTAACATAGATAGTCCAAGTGCCCGCTAGGGAACATACATAGTCCAAGTGCCCTCTAGGTAACCTAGATAGTGCATGTGCCCGGTAGTTAACCTACAAAGTCCAAGTGCCCGCTAGGTAACCTGGATAGTCCAAGGGCCCGCTAGTTAACCTACATAGTCCAAGTGCCCGGTAGTTAACTTACATTGTCCAAGTGCCCCCTCTGGAACCTACATAGTCCAAGTGCCTGCTAGGGAACCTACATAGTTCAAGTGTCCGTAGGGAACACACAGAATCCAAGTGCCCACTAGGGAATCTACATAGTCCAAGGGCCCGCTAGATAACCTACATAGTCCAAATACCCGCTAGTTAGCCTAGATCGTCCAAGTGCACGCTAGTTAACCTATATAGTCCAAGGGCCCGCTAGTTAACTTTTATAATCCAAGTGCCCGCTAGGGAACCTACATAGTCAAAGTGCCCGCTAGGGAACCTACATAGTCCAAGTGTCCGCTAGTTAATCTAGATAGTCCAAGTGCCCGCTAGTTAACCTAGATAGTCCAAGTGCCCGCAAGTTAACAAGGATCATCAAAGTGCCCTCTAGTTAACTTCCATAGTCCAAAGGCCTGCTAGTTAACCTACATAGAGCAAGGGCCCGCTAGTTAACCTTGATAGTCCAAGTGCCCGCTAGTTAACCTACATAGTCCAAGTCCCGCTAGGTAACCTAGACAGTCCAAGTGACCATTAGGTTACCTACATAGTCCAAGTGCCCGTTCGTTAACCTATATATTCCAAGTGCCCGCTAGGTAACGTAGATAGCCCAAGTGCCCGCTAGGGAACATACATAGTCCAAGTGCCCGCTAGGTAACCTAGATAGTCCAAGTGCCCGCTAGTTAACCAACATAGTCCAAGTGCCTCCTAGGTAAACTACATAGTCCAAGTGCCCACTAGGTAACCTAGACTGTCCAATTGCCCCCTAGTTAACCTAGACAGTCCAAGTACTCGATAGGGAACCTACATAGTCCAATTGCCCGTTAGCTAACCTAGATAGTCGAAGTGTCCGCTAGTTAACCTACATAGTCCAATTGCAAGTTCGTTAGCATAGATAGGCCAAGTGCCTGCTAGGTAACCTAGACAGTCCAAGTGCCCGCTAGGTTACCTACATAGTCCAAGTGCACGTTCGTTAAACTAGATAGTCCAAGTGCCCGCTGGTAACCTACATAGTCCAAGGGCCCGCTTGGTAACCTTGATAGTCCAAGTGCCTTCTAGTTAACCTACATAGTCCAAGTGCCCGCTAGGTAACCTACATAGTCCAAGTGCCCACTAGGTAACCTAAATAATCCAAATGCCCGCTAGGGAAACTACATAGTCCAAGTGCCCATTCATTAACCTAGAAATCCAAGTGCCCGCTAGGTAACCGGGACAGTCCAAGTTCCCGCTAGGTTACCTACATAGTGCAAATGCCCGCTAATTAACCTACATAGTCCAAGTGCCCGCTAGGTAACCAAGATAGTGCAAGTGCCCGCTAGGTAACCTACATAGTCCAAGTGCCCGCTAGTTAACCTAGATAGTCCAAGTGCCAGTTCGTTAACCTAGATAGTCCAAGTGCCCGCTAGGTAACCTAGACAGTCCAAGTGCCTGCTAGGTCACCTACATAGTCCAAATGCCCGTTCGTTAACCTACATAGTCCAAGGGCCCACTATTTAACCTAGATCGTCCAAGGGTCTTTGGTTAACCTACATAGTCCAAGTGCCCGCAAGGTAACCTATATAGTCCAAGTTCCAGCTATGTAACCTAGATAGTCCAAGGGCCCGCTAGTTAACCTACATAGTCCAAGTGCCTGCTAGGTAAACTAGATAGTCCAAGTGCCCGCTAAGGAACCTACTTGTCCAAGTGCACGCTAGTTAACCCAGATAGTCCAAGTGCCCGCTAGTTAACCTAGATAGTCCAAGTGCCGCTAGGTAACCTACATAGTGCAAGTGTCCCCTAGTTAACCTACATAGTCCAAGTGCCCGCTGGTTAACATAGATAGTCCAAGTGCCCACTAGGGAACGTACATAGTCCAAGTGCCCGCTAGGTAACCTAGATATTGCAAGTGCACGGTAGTTAACCTACATAGTCCAAGTGCCCGCTAGGTAACCTGGATAGTCTAAGGGCCCGCTAGTTAACCTACATTGTCCAAGTGCCCGGCAGTTAACTTACAGAGTTCAAGTGTCCGTAAGGAACATATATAGTCCAAGTGCCCGCTAGGGAACATACAGAGTCTAAGTGACCGCTAGGGAACCTACATAGTCGAAGTGCCCGCTAGGGAATCTACATAGTCAAGGGGCCCGCTAGTTAACATAGATAGTCCAAGTGCTGCTAGTTAATCTACATAGTTCAAGGGCCCGCTAGTTAACCAACATAGTCCAAGTGCCTGATAGGGAACCTACATAGTCCAAGTGCCCGCAGAGCAACCTACATAGTCCAAGTGCCCGATATGGAACCTACATATTCCAAGTGCCCGCTGGGAACCTAGATAATCCAAGTGCCCGTAGGGAACCTATATAGTCCAAGTGCCCACTTCGGAACCTACATAGTCAAAGTGCCCGCTAGGGAACCTGCATTGTGCAAGTGCCCGCTAGTTAATCTAGATAGTCCAAGTGCCCGCTAGTTAACTTACATAGTCCAAGGTCAGCTAGTTAACCTAGATAGTCCAAGTGCCCACTAGTTAACCTACATAGTCCAAGGTCAGCTAGTTAACCTAGATATTCCAAGTGCCTGCTAGTTAACCTAGATCGTCCAAGTGTCCGCTAGTTAACCTACATAGTCCAAGTTCCCGTTAGGTAACCTAGATAGTACAAGTGCCCGCAAGGTAACCTACATAGTCCAAGTGCCCGCTAGGTAACCTAGATATTCCAAGTTCCTGTTAGCTAACCTAGATAATCCAAGTGCCCGCTAGGTAACCTACATAGTACAAGTGCCCTTTCGTTAACCTAGATAGTCCAAGTGCCCGCTAGGTAACCTACATAGTCAAAGGGCCCGCTAGGTAACCTATATAGTCCAAGTGCCCGTTACCTAACCTAGATAGTCCAATTGCCCGCTATGCAACATACATAGTCCAAGTGCCCACTAGTTAACTTACATAGTCCTAGTGCCCGCTAGGTAACCTAGATAGTCCAAGTGCCCGCTAGGTAATCGGGACTGTCCAAGTTCCCGCTAGGTTACCTACATAGTCCAAATGCCCGCTAATTAACCTACATAGTCCAAGTGCCCGCTAGGTAACCAAGATAGTGCAAGTGCCCGCTAGGTAACCTACATAGTCCAAGTGCCCGCTAGTTAACCTAGATAGTCCAAGTGCCAGTTCGTTAACCCAGATAGTCCAAGTGCCCGCTAGGTAACCTAGACAGTCCAAGTGCCTGCTAGGTCACCTACATAGTCAAAATGCCCGTTCGTTAGCCTACATAGTCCAAGGGCCCACTATTTAACCTAGATCGTCCAAGTGTCTTTGGTTAACCTACATAGTCCAAGTGCCCGCAAGGTAACCTATATAGTCCAAGTTCCAGCTATGTAACCTAGATAGTCCAAGGGCCCGCTAGTTAACCTACATAGTCCAAGTGCCTGCTAGGTAAACTAGATAGTCCAAGTGCCCGCTAAGGAACCTACTTGCCCAAGTGCACGCTAGTTAACCCAGATAGTCCAAGTGCCCGCTAGTTAACCTAGATAGTCCAAGTGCCGCTAGGTAACCTACATAGTGCAAGTGTCCCCTAGTTAACCTACATAGTCCAAGTGCCCGCTAGTTAACATAGATAGTCCAAGTGCCCACTAGGGAACGTACATAGTCCAAGTGCCCGCTAGGTAACCTAGATAGTGCAAGTGCACGGTAGTTAACCTACATCGTCCAAGTGCCCGCTAGGTAACCTGGATAGTCTAAGGGCCCGCTAGTTAACCTACATTGTCCAAGTGCCCGGTAGTTAACTTACATAGTTCAAGTGTCCGTAAGGAACATATATAATCCAAGTGCCCGCTAGGGAACATACAGAGTCTAAGTGACCGCTAGGGAACCTACATAGTCGAAGTGCCTGCTAGGTTACCTACATAGTCCAAGTGCACGTTCGGTAACCTAGATAGTCCAAGTGCCCGCTGGTAACCTACATAGTCCAAGGGCCCGCTAGGTAACCTTGATAGTCCAAGTGCCTTCTAGTTAACCTACATAGTCCAAGTTCCCGTTAGGTAACCTACATAGTCCAAGTGCCCACTAGGTAACCTAAATTATCCAAATGCCCGCTAGGGAAACTACATAGTCCAAGTGCCCGCTAGTTAACCTAGATAGTCCTAGTGCCCGCTAGTAAAATAGGTAGTCCAAGTGCCCGTTCGTTAACCTATATATTCCAAGTGCCCGCTAGGTAATGTAGATAGCCCAAGTGCCCGCTAGGGAACATACATAGTCCAAGTGCCCGTTAGGTAACCAACATAGTCCAAGTGCCTCCTAGGTAAACTACATAGTCCAAGTGCCCACTAGGTAACCTAGACTGTCCAATTGCCCCCTAGTTAACCTAGACAGTCCAAGTACCCGATAGGGAACCTACATAGTCCAATTGCCCGTTAGCTAACCTAGATAGTCGAAGTGTCCGCTTGTTAACCTACATAGTCCAAGTGCAATTTCGTTAACGTAGATAGGCCAAGTGCCTGCTAGGTAACCTAGACAGTCCAAGTGCCCGCTAGGTTACCTACATAGTCCAAGTGCACGTTCGTTAACCTAGATAGTCCAAGTGCCCGCTGGTAACCTACATAGTCCAAGGGCCCGCTAGGTAACCTTGATAGTCCAAGTGCCTTCTAGTTAACCTACATAGTCCAAGTGCCCGCTAGGTAACCTACATAGTCCAAGTGCCCACTAGGTAACCTAAATAATCCAAATGCCCGCTAGGGAAACTACATAGTCCAAGTGCCCGCTAGTTAACCTAGATAGTCCAAGTGCCCGCTAGTAAACCTAGGTAGTTCAAGGGCCCGCTAGTTAATCTAGATAGTCCAAGTGCCCGCTAGTTAACCTAGATAGTCCAAGTGCCCGCTAGTTAACCTAGATCGTCTAAGTGCCCGCTAGTTAACCTAGATAATCCAAGTGCCCGCTAGTTAACCTACATAGTCCCAGGGCCCTCTAGTTAACCTAGATAGTCCAAGTGTCCGCTAGGGGACGTACATAGTCCAAGTGCCCGCTAGGTAACCTAGATAGTGCAAGTGCCCGCTAGGTAAACTACATAGTCCAAATGCCCGTTCGGTAACCTAGATAGTCCAAGTGCCCGCTAATTAACCTACATAGTCCAAGTGCCCGCTAGGTAACTAGATAGTGCAAGTGCCCGCTAGGTAACCTACATAGTCCAAGTGCCCGCTAGTTAACCTAGATAGTCCAAGTGCCCGTTCGTTAACCAGATAGTCCAAGTGCCCGCTAGGTAACCTAGACAGTCCAAGTGCCTGCTAGGTTACTTATATAGTCCAAATGCCCATTCGTTAACCTACATAGTCCAAGGGCCCACTATTTAACCTAGATCGTCCAAGTGTCTTTGGTTAACCTACATAGTCCAAGTGCCCGCAAGGTAACCTATATAGTCCAAGTTCCAGCTATGTAACCTAGATAGTCCAAGGGACCTCTAGTTAACCTACATAGTCCAAGTGCCTGCTAGGTAAACTAGATAGTCCAAGTGCCCGCTAAGGAACCTACTTGTCCAAGTGCACGCTAGTTAACCCAGATAGTCCAAGTGCCCGCTAGTTAACCTAGATAGTCCAAGTGCCGCTAGGTAACCTACATAGTGCAAGTGTCCCCTAGTTAACCTACATAGTCCAAGTGCCCACTAGTTAACATAGATAGTCCAAGTGCCCACTAGGGAACGTACATAGTCCAAGTGCCCGCTAGGTAACCTAGATAGTGCAAGTGCACGGTAGTTAACCTACATCGTCCAAGTGCCCGCTAGGTAACCTGGATAGTCTAAGGGCCCGCTAGTTAACCTACATTGTCCAAGTGCCCGGTAGTTAACTTACATAGTTCAAGTGTCCGTAAGGAACATATATAATCCAAGTGCCCGCTAGGGAACATACAGAGTCTAAGTGACCGCTAGGGAACCTACATAGTCGAAGTGCCCGCTAGGTTACCTACATAGTCCAAGTGCACGTTCGTTAACCTAGATAGTCCAAGTGCCCGCTGGTAACCTACATAGTCCAAGGGCCCGCTAGGTAACCTTGATAGTCCAAGTGCCTTCTAGTTAACCTACATAGTCCAAGTTCCCGTTAGGTAACCTACATAGTCCAAGTGCCCACTAGGTAACCTAAATAATCCAAATGCCCGCTAGGGAAACTACATAGTCCAAGTGCCCGCTAGTTAACCTAGATAGTCCTAGTGCCCGCTAGTAAAATAGGTAGTCGAAGTGCCCGTTCGTTAACCTATATATTCCAAGTGCCCGCTAGGTAATGTAGATAGCCCAAGTGCCCGCTAGGGAACATACATAGTCCAAGTGCCCGCTAGGTAACCTAGATAGTCCAAGTGCCCGCTTGTTAACCAACATACTCCAAGTGCCTCCTAGGTAAACTACATAGTCCAAGTGCCCACTAGGTAACCTAGAATGTCCAATTGCCCCCTAGTTAACCTAGACAGTCCAAGTACCCGATAGGGAACCTACATAGTCCAATTGCCCGTTAGCTAACCTAGATAGTCGAAGTGTCCGCTTGTTAACCTACATAGTCCAAGTGCAATTTCGTTAACGTAGATAGGCCAAGTGCCTGCTAGGTAACCTAGACAGTCCAAGTGCCCGCTAGGTTACCTACATAGTCCAAGTGCACGTTCGTTAACCTAGATAGTCCAAGTGCCCGCTGGCAACCTACATAGTCCAAGGGCCCGCTAGGTAACCTTGATAGTCCAAGTGCCTTCTAGTTAACCTACATAGTCCAAGTGCCCGCTAGGTAACCTACATAGTCCAAGTGCCCACTAGGTAACCTAAATAATCCAAATGCCCGCTAGGGAAACTACATAGTCCAAGTGCCCGCTAGTTAACCTAGATAGTTCAAGTGCCCGCTAGTAAACCTAGGTAGTTCAAGGGCCCGCTAGTTAATCTAGATAGTCCAAGTGCCCGCTAGTTAACCTAGATAGTCCAAGTGCCCGCTAGTTAACCTAGATCGTCTAAGTGCCCGGTAGTTAACCTAGATAATCCAAGTGCCCACTAGTTAACCTACATAGTCCCAGGGCCCTCTAGTTAACCTAGATAGTCCAAGTGTCCGCTAGGGGACGTACATAGTCCAAGTGCCCGCTAGGTAACCTAGATAGTGCAAGTGCCCGCTAGGTAAACTACATAGTCCAAATGCCCGTTCGGTAACCTAGATAGTCCAAGTGCCCGCTAATTAACCTACATAGTCCAAGTGCCCGCTAGGTAACCTAGATAGTGCAAGTGCCCGCTAGGTAACCTACATAGTCCAAGTGCCCGCTAGTTAACCTAGATAGTCCAAGTGCCCGTTCGTTAACCAGATAGTCCAAGTGCCCGCTAGGTAACCTAGACAGTCCAAGTGCCTGCTAGGTTACTTATATAGTCCAAATGCCCGTTCGTTAACCTACATAGTCCAAGGGCCCACTATTTAACCAAGATCGCCCAAGTGTCTTTGGTTAACCATCATAGTCCAAGTGCCCGCAAGGTAACCTATATAGTCCAAGTTCCAGCTATGTAACTTAGATAGTCCAAGGGCCCGCTAGTTAACCTACATAGGCCAAGTGCCTGCTAGGTAACCTAGACAGTCCAAGTGCCCGCTAGGTTACCTATATAGTCCAAGTGCACGTTCGTTAACCTAGATAGTCAAAGTGCCTGCTAGGTAACCCTAAATAGTCCAAGTGCCCGCTAGGGAACTTACATAGTCCAAGTGCCCGTTCGTTAACGTAGATAGGCCAAGTGCCTGCTAGGTAACCTAGACAGTCCAAGAGCCCTCTAGGTTACCTACCGAGTCCAAGTGCACGTTCGTTAACCTAGATAGTCCAAGTGGCCGCTGGTAACCTACATAGTCCAAGGGCCCGCTAGGTAACCTTGATAGTCAAAGTGCCTTCTAGTTAACCTACATAGTCCAAGTGCCCACTAGGTAACCTAAATAATCCAAATGCCCGCTAGGGAAACTACATAGTCCATGTGCCCGCTATTTAACCTAGATAGTCGAAGTGCCCGCTAGTAAACCTAGATAGTCCAAGGGCCCGCTAGTTAATCTAGATAGTCCAAGTGCCCGCTAGTTAACCTAGATAGTCCAAGTGCCCGCTAGTTAACCTAGATCGTCTAAGTGCCCGCTAGTTAACCTAGATAATCCAAGTGCCCGCTAGTTAACCTACATAGTCCCAGGGCCCTCTAGTTAACCTAGATAGTCCAAGTGTCCGCTAGGGGACGTACATAGTCCAAGTGCCCGCTAGGTAACCTAGATAGTGCAAGTGCCCGCTAGGTTACCTACATAGTCCAAGTGCACGTTCGTTAACCTAGATAGTCCAAGTGCCCGCTGGTAACCTACATAGTCCAAGGGCCCACTAGGTAAACTTGATAGTCCAAGTGCCTTCTAGTTAACCTACATAGTCCAAGTGCCCACTAGGTAACCTACATAGTCCAAGTGCCCACTAGGTAACCTAAATAATCCAAATGCCCGCTAGGGAAACTACATAGTCCAAGTGCCCGCTAGTTAACCTAGATAGTCCAAGTGCCCGCTAGTAAACCTAGGTAGTTCAAGGGCCCGCTAGTTAATCTAGATAGTCCAAGTGCCCGCTAGTTAACCTAGATAGTCCAAGTGCCCGCTAGTTAACCTAGATCGTCTAAGTGCCCGCTAGTTAACCTAGATAATCCAAGTGCCCGCTAGTTAACCTACATAGTCCCAGGGCCCTCTAGTTAACCTAGATAGTCCAAGTGTCCGCTAGGGGACGTACATAGTCCAAGTGCCCGCTAGGTAACCTAGATAGTGCAAGTGCCCGCTAGGTAACCTACATAGTCCAAGTGCACGTTCGTTAACCTAGATAGTCCAAGTGCCCGCTGGCAACCTACATAATCCAAGGGCCCGCTAGGTAACCTTGATAGTCCAAGTGCCTTCTAGTTAACCTACATAGTCCAAGTGCCCGCTAGGTAACCTACATAGTCCAAGTGCCCACTAGGTAACCTAAATAATCCAAATGCCCGCTAGGGAAACTACATAGTCCAAGTGCCCGCTAGTTAACCTAGATAGTCCAAGTGCCCGCTAGTAAACCTAGGTAGTTCAAGGGCCCGCTAGTTAATCTAGATAGTCCAAGTGCCCGCTAGTTAACCTAGATAGTCCAAGTGCCCGCTAGTTAACCTAGATCGTCTAAGTGCCCGCTAGTTAACCTAGATAATCCAAGTGCCCGCTAGTTAACCTACATAGTCCCAGGGCCCGCTAGTTAACCTAGATAGTCCAAGTGTCCGCTAGGGGACGTACATAGTCCAAGTGCCCGCTAGGTAACCTAGATAGTGCAAGTGCCCGCTAGGTAAACTACATAGTCCAAATGCCCGTTCGGTAACCTAGATAGTCCAAGTGCCCGCTAATTAACCTACATAGTCCAAGTGCCCGCTAGGTAACCTAGATAGTGCAAGTGCCCGCTAGGTAACCTACATAGTCCAAGTGCCCGCTAGTTAACCTAGATAGTCCAAGTGCCCGTTCGTTAACCAGATAGTCCATGTGCCCGCTAGGTAACCTAGACAGTCCAAGTGCCTGCTAGGTTACTTATATAGTCCAAATGCCCGTTCGTTAACCTACATAGTCCAAGGGCCCACTATTTAACCTAGATCGTCCAAGTGTCTTTGGTTAACCTACATAGTCCAAGTGCCCGCAAGATAACCTATATAGTCCAAGTTCCAGCTATGTAACCTAGATAGTCCAAGGGCCCGCTAGTTAACCTACATAGGCCAAGTGCCTGCTAGGTAACCTAGACAGTCCAAGTGCCCGCTAGGTTACCTACATAGTCCAAGTGCACGTTCGTTAACCTAGATAGTCAAAGTGCCTGCTAGGTAACCCTAAATAGTCCAAGTGCCCGCTAGGGAACTTACATAGTCCAAGTGCCCGTTCGTTAACGTAGATAGGCCAAGTGCCTGCTAGGTAACCTAGACAGTCCAAGTGCCCTCTAGGTTACCTACCGAGTCCAAGTGCACGTTCGTTAACCTAGATAGTCCAAGTGGCCGCTGGTAACCTACATAGTCCAAGGGCCCGCTAGGTAACCTTGATAGTCCAAGTGCCTTCTAGTTAACCTACATAGTCCAAGTGCCCACTAGGTAACCTAAATAATCCAAATGCCCGCTAGGGAAACTACATAGTCCAAGTGCCCGCTATTTAACCTAGATAGTCGAAGTGCCCGCTAGTAAACCTAGATAGTCCAAGGGCCCGCTAGTTAATCTAGATAGTCCAAGTGCCCGCTAGTTAACCTAGATAGTCCAAGTGCCCGCTAGTTAAACTAGATCGTCTAAGTGCCCGCTAGTTAACCTAGATAATCCAAGTGCCCGCTAGTTAACCTACATAGTCCCAGGGCCCTCTAGTTAACCTAGATAGTCCAAGTGTCCGCTAGGGGACGTACATAGTCCAAGTGCCCGCTAGGTAACCTAGATAGTGCAAGTGCCCGCTAGGTTACCTACATAGTCCAAGTGCACGTTCGTTAACCTAGATAGTCCAAGTGCCCGCTGGTAACCTACATAGTCCAAGGGCCCGCTAGGTAAACTTGATAGTCCAAGTGCCTTCTAGTTAACCTACATAGTCCAAGTGCCCACTAGGTAACCTACATAGTCCAAGTGCCCACTAGGTAACCTAAATAATCCAAATGCCCGCTAGGGAAACTACATAGTCCAAGTGCCCGCTAGTTAACCTAGATAGTCCAAGTGCCCGCTAGTAAACCTAGGTAGTTCAAGGGCCCGCTAGTTAATCTAGATAGTCCAAGTGCCCGCTAGTTAACCTAGATAGTCCAAGTGCCCGCTAGTTAACCTAGATCGTCTAAGTGCCCGCTAGTTAACCTAGATAATCCAAGTGCCCGCTAGTTAACCTACATAGTCCCAGGGCCCTCTAGTTAACCTAGATAGTCCAAGTGTCCGCTAGGGGACGTACATAGTCCAAGTGCCCGCTAGGTAACCTAGATAGTGCAAGTGCCCGCTAGGTAACCTACATAGTCCAAATGCCCGTTCGGTAACCTAGATAGTCCAAGTGCCCGCTAATTAACCTACATAGTCCAAGTGCCCGCTAGGTAACCTAGATAGTGCAAGTGCCCGCTAGGTAACCTACATAGTCCAAGTGCCCGCTAGTTAACCTAGATAGTCCAAGTGCCCGTTCGTTAACCAGATAGTCCAAGTGCCCGCTAGGTAACCTAGACAGTCCAAGTGCCTTCTAGGTAACTTATATAGTCCAAATGCCCGTTCGTTAACCTACATAGTCCAAGGGCCCACTATTTAACCTAGATCGTCCAAGTGTCTTTGGTTAACCTACATAGTCCAAGTGCCCGCAAGGTAACCTATATAGTCCAAGTTCCAGCTATGTAACCTAGATAGCCCAAGGGCCCGATAGTTAACCCACATAGGAAAGTGCCTGCTAGGTAACCTAGACAGTCCAAGTGCCCGCTAGGTTACCTACATAGTCCAAGTGCACGTTCGTTAACTTAGATAGTCAAAGTGCCTGCTAGGTAACCCTAAATAGTCCAAGTGCCCGCTAGGGAACCTACATAGTCCAAGTGCCCGTTCGTTAACGTAGATAGGCCAAGTGTCTGCTAGGTAACCTAGACAGTCCAAGTGCCCGCTAGGTTACCTACCGAGTCCAAGTGCACGTTCGTTAACCTAGATAGTCCAAGTGGCCGCTGGTAACCTACATAGTCCAAGGGCCTGCTAGGTAACCTTGATAGTCCAAGTGCCTTCTAGTTAACCTACATAGTCCAAGTGCCCACTAGGTAACCTAAATAATCCAAATGCCCGATGGGGAAACTACATAGTCCAAGTGCCCGCTATTTAACCTAGATAGTCCAAGTGCCCGCTACTAAACCTAGATATTCCAAGGGCCCGCTAGTTAATCTAGATAGTCCAAGTGCCCGCTAGTTAACCTAGATAGTCCAAGTGCCCGCTAGTTAACCTAGATCGTCTAAGTGCCCGCTAGTTAACCTAGATAATCCAAGTGCCCGCTAGTTAACCTACATAGTCCCAGGGCCCTCTCGTTAACCTAGATAGTCCAAGTGTCCGCTAGGGGACGTACATAGTCCAAGTGCCCGCTAGGTAACCTAGATAGTGCAAGTGCCCGCTAGGTAACCTACATAGTCCAAATGCCCGTTCGGTAACCTAGATAGTCCAAGTGCCCGCTAATTAACCTATATAGTCCAAGTGCCCGCTAGGTAACCTAGATAGTGCAAGTGCCCGCTAGGTAACCTACATAGTCCAAATGCCCGTTCGGTAACCTAGATAGTCCAAGTGCCCGCTAATTAACCTACATAGTCCAAGTGCCCGCTAGGTAACCTAGATAGTGCAAGTGCCCACTAGGTAACCTACATAGTCCAAGTGCCCGCTAGTTAACCTAGATAGTCCAAGTGCCCGTTCGTTAACCTAGATAGTCCAAGTGCCCGCTAGGTAACCTAGACAGTCCAAGTGCCTGCTAGGTAACTTACATAGTCCAAATGCCCGTTCGTTAACCTACATAGTCCAAGGGCCCACTATTTAACCTAGATCGTCCAAGTGTCTTTGGTTAACCTACATAGTCCAAGTGCCCCCAAGGTAACCTATATAGTCCAAGTTCCAGCTATGTAACCTAGATAGTCCAATGGCCCGCTAGTTAACCTACATAGTCCAAGTGCCCGCTAGGTAAACTAGATAGTCCAAGTGCCCGCTAAGGAACCTACATAGTCCAAGTGCACGCTAGTTAACCCAGATAGTCCAAGTGCCCGCTAGTTAACCTAGATAGTCCAAGTGCCACTAGGTAACCTACATAGTGCAAGTGTCCCCTAGTTAACCTACATAGTCCAAGTGCCCGCTAGTTAACATAGATAGTCCAAATGCCCACTAGGGAACGTACATAGTCCAAGTGCCCGCTAGGTAACCTAGATAGTGCAAGTGCCCGGTAGTTAACCTACATAGTCCAAGTGCCCGCTTGGTAACCTGGATAGTCTAAGGGCCCGCTAGTTAACCGACATTGTCCAAGTGCCCGGTAGTTAACTTACATAGTTCAAGTGTCCGTAAGGAACATATATAGTCCAAGTGCCCGCTAGGGAACATACAGAGTCTAAGTGCCCGCTAGGGAACCTACGTAGTCGATGTGCCCGCTAGGGAATCTACATAGTCAAAGGGCCCGCTAGTTAACATAGATAGTCCAAATACCGCTAGTTAATCTACATAGTTCAAGGGTCTGCTAGTTAACCTACATAGACCAAGTGCCCGTTTGTTAACATAGATAGGCCAAGTGCCTGCTAGATAACCTATACAGTCCAAGTGCCCGCTAGGTTACCTACATAGTCCAAGTGCAAGTTCGTTAACCTACATAGTCAAAGTGCCTGCTAGGTAACTCTAAATAGTCCAAGTGCCCGCTAGGGAACCTACATAGTCCAAGCGCCCGCTAGGCAACCTAGATAGTCCAATTGCCCGTTAGCTAACATAGATAATCGAAGTGTCCGCTAGTTAACCTACATAGTCCAAGTGCCCGTTCGTTAACGTAGATAGGCCAAGTGCCTGCTAGGTAACCTAGACAGTCCAAGTGCCCGCTAGGTTACCTACATAGTCCAAGTGCACGTTCGTTGACCTAGATAGTCAAAGTGCCTGCTAGGTAACCCTAAATAGTCCAAGTGCCCGCTAGGTAACCTAGAGAGTCCAATTGCCCGTTAGCTAACCTAGATAGTCGAAGTGTCCGCTAGTTAACTTACATAGTCCAAGTGCCCTTTCGTTAACGTAGATAGGCCACGTGTCTGCTAGGTAACCTAGACAGTCCAAGTGCCCGCTAGGTTACCTACATAGTCCAAGTGCACGTTCGTTAACCTAGATAGTCCAAGTGCCCGCTGGTAACCTACATAGTCCAAGGGCCCGCTTGGTAACCTTGATAGTCCAAGTGCCTTCTAGTTAACCTACATAGTCCAAGTGCCCGCTAGGTAACCTACATAGTCCAAGTGCCCACTAGGTAACCTAAATAATCCAAATGCCCGCTAGGGAAACTACATAGTCCAAGTGCCCGCTAGTTAACCTAGATAGTCCAAGTGCACGCTAGTAAACCCAGGTAGTCCAAGGGCCCGCTAGTTAATCTAGATAGTCCAAGTGCCCGCTAGTTAACCTAGATAGTCCAAGTACCCGCTAGTTAACCTAGATCGTCTAAGTGCCCGCTAGTTAACCTAGATAATCCAAGTACCCGCTAGTTAACCTACATAGTCCCAGGGCCCTCTAGTTAACCTAGATAGTCCAAGTGTCCGCTAGGGGACGTACATAGTCCAAGTGCCCGCTAGGTAACCTAGATAGTGCAAGTGCCCGCTAGGTAACCTACATAGTCCAAATGCCCGTTCGGTAACCTAGATAGTCCAAGTGCCCGCTAATTAACCTACAGAGTCCAAGTGCCCGCTAGGTAACCTAGATAGTGCAAGTGCCCGCTAGGTAACCTACATAGTCCAAATGCCCGTTCGGTAACCTAGATAGTCCAAGTGCCCGCTAATTAACCTACATAGTCCAAGTGCCCGCTAGGTAACCTAGATAGTGCAAGTGCCCACTAGGTAACCTACATAGTCCAAGTGCCCGCTAGTTAACCTAGATAGTCCAAGTGCCCGTTCGTTAACCTAGATAGTCCAAGTGCCCGCTAGGTAACCTAGACAGTCCAAGTGCCTGCTAGGTAACTTACATAGTCCAAATGCCCGTTCGTTAACCTACATAGTCCAAGGGCCCACTATTTAACCTAGATCGTCCAAGTGTCTTTGGTTAACCTACATAGTCCAAGTGCCCCCAAGGTAACCTATATAGTCCAAGTTCCAGCTATGTAACCTAGATAGTCCAATGGCCCGCTAGTTAACCTACATAGTCCAAGTGCCCGCTAGGTAAACTAGATAGTCCAAGTGCCCGCTAAGGAACCTACATAGTCCAAGTGCACGCTAGTTAACCCAGATAGTCCAAGTGCCCGCTAGTTAACCTAGATAGTCCAAGTGCCACTAGGTAACCTACATAGTGCAAGTGTCCCCTAGTTAACCTACATAGTCCAAGTGCCCGCTAGTTAACATAGATAGTCCAAGTGCCCACTAGGGAACGTACAAAGTCCAAGTGCCCGCTAGGTAACCTAGATAGTGCAAGTGCCCGGTAGTTAACCTACATAGTCCAAGTGCCCGCTTGGTAACCTGGATAGTCTAAGGGCCCACTAGTTAACCGACATAGTCCAAGTGCCCGGTAGTTAACTTACATAGTTCAAGTGTCCGTAAGGAACATATATAGTCCAAGTGCCCGCTAGGGAACATACAGAGTCTAAGTGCCCGCTAGGGAACCTATGTAGTCGATGTGCCCGCTAGGGAATCTACATAGTCAAAGGGCCCGCTAGTTAACATAGATAGTCCAAATACCGCTAGTTAATCTACATAGTTCAAGGGTCTGCTAGTTAACCTACATAGTCCAAGTGCCCGTTTGTTAACATAGATAGGCCAAGTGCCTGCTAGGTAACCTATACAGTCCAAGTGCCCGCTAGGTTACCTACATAGTCCAAGTGCAAGTTCGTTAACCTACATAGTCAAAGTGCCTGCTAGGTAACCCTAAATAGTCCAAGTGCCCGCTAGGGAACCTACATAGTCCAAGCGCCCGCTAGGCAACCTAGATAGTCCAATTGCCCGTTAGCTAACATAGATAATCGAAGTGTCCGCTAGTTAACCTACATAGTCCAAGTGCCCGTTCGTTAACGTAGATAGGCCAAGTGCCTGCTAGGTAACCTAGACAGTCCAAGTGCCCGCTAGGTTACCTACATAGTCCAAGTGCACGTTCGTTGACCTAGATAGTCAAAGTGCCTGCTAGGTAACCCTAAATAGTCCAAGTGCCCGCTAGGTAACCTAGAGAGTCCAATTGCCCGTTAGCTAACCTAGATAGTCGAAGTGTCCGCTAGTTAACTTACATAGTCCAAGTGCCCTTTCGTTAACGTAGATAGGCCACGTGTCTGCTAGGTAACCTAGACAGTCCAAGTGCCCGCTAGGTTACCTACATAGTCCAAGTGCACGTTCGTTAACCTAGATAGTCCAACTCCCGCTGGTAACCTACATAGTCCAAGGGCCCGTTTGGTAACCTTGATAGTCCAAGTGCCTTCTAGTTAACCTACATAGTCCAAGTGCCCGCTAGGTAACCTACATAGTCCAAGTGCCCACTAGGTAACCTAAATAATCCAAATGCCCGCTAGGGAAACTACATAGTCCAAGTGCCCGCTAGTTAACCTAGATAGTCCAAGTGCATGCTAGTAAACCTAGGTAGTCCAAGGGCCCGCTAGTTAATCTAGATAGTCCAAGTGCCCGCTAGTTAACCTAGATAGTCCAAGTACCCGCTAGTTAACCTAGATCGTCTAAGTGCCCGCTAGTTAACCTAGATAATCCAAGTACCCGCTAGTTAACCTACATAGTCCCAGGGCCCTCTAGTTAACCTAGATAGTCCAAGAGTCCGCTAGGGGACGTACATAGTCCAAGTGCCCGCTAGGTAACCTAGATAGTGCAAGTGCCCGCTAGGTAACCTACATAGTCCAAATGCCCGTTCGGTAACCTAGATAGTCCAAGTGCCCGCTAATTAACCTACATAGTCCAAGTGCCCGCTAGGTAAACTAGATAGTCCAAGTGCCCGCTAAGGAACCTACATAGTCCAAGTGCACTCTAGTTAACCCAGATAGTCCAAGTGCCCGCTAGTTAACCTAGATAGTCCAAGTGCCACTAGGTAACCTACATAGTGCAAGTGTCCCCTAGTTAACATACATAGTCCAAGTGCCCGCTAGTTAACATAGATATTCCAAGTGCCCACTAGGGAACGTACATAGTCCAAGTGCCCGCTAGGTAACCTAGATAGTGCAAGTGCCCGGTAGTTAACCTACATAGTCCAAGTGCCCGCTAGGTAACCTGGATAGTCTAAAGGCCCGCTAGTTAACCTACATTGTCGAAGTGCCCGTTAGTTAACTTACATAGTTCAAGTGTCCATAAGGAACATATATAATCCAAGTGCCCGCTAGGGAACATACAGAGTCTAAGTGCCCGCTAGGGAATCTACGTAGTCGACGTGCCCGCTAGGGAATCTACATAGTCAAAGGGCCCGCTAGTTAACATAGATAGTCCAAGTACCGCTAGTTAATCTACATAGTTCAAGGGCCCGCTAGTTAACCTACATAGTCCAAGTGCCTGATAGGGAACCTACAGAGTTCAAGTGGCCGCAGAGGAGCCTACATAGTCCAAGTGCCCGTTAGTGAACCTACATAGTCCAATTGCCCGTTAGCTAACCTAGATAGTCGAAGTGTCCACTAGTTAACCTACATAGTCCAAGTGCCCGTTTGTTAACATAGATAGGCCAAGTGCCTGCTAGGTAACCTAGACAGTCCAAGTGCCTGCTAGGTTACCTACATAGTCCAAGTGACCGTTCGTTAACCTAGATAGTCAAAGTGCCTGCTAGGTAACCCTAAATAGTCCAAGTGCCCGCTAGGGAACCTACATAATCCACGCGCCCGCTATGTAACCTAGATAGTCCAATTGCCCGTTAGCTAACATAGATAATCGAAGTGTCCGCTAGTTAACCTACATAGTCCAAGTGCCCTTTCGTTAACATAGATAGGCCACGTGTCTGCTAGGTAACCTAGACAGTCCAAGTGCCCTCTAGGTTACCTACATAGTCCAAGTGCATGTTCGTTAACCTAGATAGTCCAAGTGCCCGCTGGTAACCTACATAGTCCAAGGGCCCGCTTGGTAACCTTGATAGTCCAAGTGCCTTCTAGTTAACCTACATAGTCCAAGTGCCCGCTAGGTAACCTACATAGTCCAAGTGCCCACTAGGTAACCTAAATAATCCAAATGCCTGCTAGGGAAACTACATAGTCCATGTGCCCGCTAGTTAACCTAGATAGTCCAAGTGCCCGCTAGTAAACCTAGATAGTCCAAGGGCCCGCTAGTTAATCTAGATAGTCCAAGTGCCCGCTAGTTAACCTAGATAGTCCAAGTGCCCGCTAGATAACCTACATAGTCCAAGGGCCCTCTAGTTAACCTAGATAGTCCAAGTGCCCGCTACGGGACGTACATAGTCCAATTGCCCGCTAGGTAACCTAGATTGTCCAAGTGTCCGCTAGTTAACCTACATAGTCCAAGTGCCCCCTAGGTAACCTAGATAGTCCAAGGTCCTGCTAGTTAACCTACATAGTCCAAGTGCCCGATAGGGACCCTACATATTCCAAGTGCCCGTTAGGAAACCTAGATAGTCCAAGTGCCCGCAGGGAACCTATATAGTCCAAGTGCCCGCTAGGGAACCTACATAGTCAAAGTGCCCGCTAGGGAACCTGCATTGTGCAAGTGCCCGCTAGTTAACCTAGATAGTCCTAGTGCCCGCTAGTTAACCTAGATAGTCCAAGTGCCCGCTAGTTAACCTTGATCATCCAAGTGCCCGCTAGTTAACCTACATAGTCCAAGTGCCTAATAGGGAACCTACATAGTCCAAGTTACCGCAGAGGAACCTACATAGTCCAAGTGCACGTTAGGGAACCTAGATAGTCCAAGTGCCCGTAGGGAACCTATATAGTCCAAGTGCCCGCTAGGGATCCTACATAGTCAAAGTGCCCGCTAGGGAACCTGCACTGTGCAAGTGCCCGCTAGTTAACCTAGATTGTCCTAGTGCCCGCTAGTTAACCTAGATAGTCGAAGTGCCCGATAGTTAACCTACATAGTCCAAGGTCAGCTAGTTAACCTAGATAGTCCAAGTGACCGCTAGTTAACCTACATAGTCCAAGTTCCCGCTAGGTAACCTGGATAGTTCAAGTGCCCGTTACCTAACCTAGATAATCCAATTGCCCACTATGCAACATACATAGTCCAAGTGCCCATTCGTTAACCTAGAAGTCCAAGTGCCCGCTAGGTAACCTACATAGTCCAAATGCCCATTCGGTAACCTAGATATTCCAAGAGCCCGCTAATTAACCTACAGAGTCCAAGTGCCCGCAAGGTAACCTACATAGTCCAAGTGTCCGCTAGTTAACATAGATAGTCCAACTGCCCGTTCGTTAACCTAGATAGTCCAAGTGCCCGCTACGTAACCTAGATAGTGCAAGTGCCCAATAGGTAACCTACATAGTCCAAGTGCCCGCTAGTTAACCTAGATAGTCCAAGTTCCCGTTCGTTAACCTAGATAGTCCAAGTGCCCGCTAGGTAACCCAGACAGTCCAAGTGCCTGCTAGGTAACTTACATAGTCCAAATGCCCGTTCGTTAACCTACATAGACCAAGGGCCCACTATTTAACCTAGATCGTCCAAGTGTCTTTGGTTAACCTACATAGTCCAAGTGCCCCCAAGGTAACCTATATAGTCCAAGTTCCAGCTATGTAACCTAGATAGTCCAAGGGCCCGCTAGTTAACCTACATAGTCCAAGTGCCCGCTAGGTAAACTAGATAGTCCAAGTGCCCGCTAAGGAACCTACATAGTCCAAGTGCACGCTAGTTAACCCAGATAGTCCAAGTGCCCGCTAGTTAACCTAGATAGTCCAAGTGCCACTAGGTAACCTACATAGTGCAAGTGTCCCCTAGTTAACCTACATAGTCCAAGTGCCCGCTAGTTAACATAGATAGTCCAAATGCCCACTAGGGAACGTACATAGTCCAAGTGCCCGCTAGGTAACCTAGATAGTGCAAGTGCCCGGTAGTTAACCTACATAGTCCAAGTGCCCGCTTGGTAACCTGGATAGTCTAAGGGCCCGCTAGTTAACCTACATAGTCCAAGTGCCCGGTAGTTAACTTACATAGTTCAAGTGTCCGTAAGGAACATATATAGTCCAAGTGCCCGCTAGGGAACATACAGAGTCTAAGTGCCCGCTAGGGAACCTACGTAGTCGATGTGCCCGCTAGGGAATCTACATAGTCAAAGGGCCCGCTAGTTAACATAGATAGTCCAAATACCGCAGGTTAATCTACATAGTTCAAGGGTCTGCTAGTTAACCTACATAGTCCAAGTGCCCGTTTGTTAACATAGATAGGCCAAGTGCCTGCTAGGTAACCTATACAGTCCAAGTGCCCGCTAGGTTACCTACATAGTCCAAGTGCAAGTTCGTTAACCTACATAGTCAAAGTGCCTGCTAGGTAACCCTACATAGTCCAAGCGCCCGCTAGGCAACCTAGATAGTCCAATTGCCCGTTAGCTAACATAGATAATCGAAGTGTCCGCTAGTTAACCTACATAGTCCAAGTGCCCGTTCGTTAACGTAGATAGGCCAAGTGCCTGCTAGGTAACCTAGACAGTCCAAGTGCCCGCTAGGTTACCTACATAGTCCAAGTGCACGTTCGTTGACCTAGATAGTCAAAGTGCCTGCTAGGTAACCCTAAATAGTCCAAGTGCCCGCTAGGTAACCTAGATAGTCCAATTGCCCGTTAGCTAACCTAGATAGTCGAAGTGTCCGCTAGTTAACTTACATAGTCCAAGTGCCCTTTCGTTAACGTAGATAGGCCACGTGTCTGCTAGGTAACCTAGACAGTCCAAGTGCCCGCTAGGTTACCTACATAGTCCAAGTGCACGTTCGTTAACCTAGATAGTCCAAGTGCCCGCTGGTAACCTACATAGTCCAAGGGCCCGCTTGGTAACCTTGATAGTCCAAGTGCCTTCTAGTTAACCTACATAGTCCAAGTGCCCGCTAGGTAACCTACATAGTCCAAGTGCCCAC
The DNA here is from genome assembly GCF_050624435.1 of Tenrec ecaudatus. NCBI lineage: Eukaryota > Metazoa > Chordata > Mammalia > Afrosoricida > Tenrecidae > Tenrec > Tenrec ecaudatus. The sequence continues at coordinate 57,543,157 of NC_134532.1, forward strand.
TAGGTAACCTAAATAATCCAAATGCCCGCTAGGGAAACTACATAGTCCAAGTGCCCGCTAGTTAACCTAGATAGTCCAAGTGCACGCTAGTAAACCTAGGTAGTCCAAGGGCCCGCTAGTTAATCTAGATAGTCCAAGTGCCCGCTAGTTAACCTAGATAGTCCAAGTACCCGCTAGTTAACCTAGATCGTCTAAGTGCCCGCTAGTTAACCTAGATAATCCAAGTACCCGCTAGTTAACCTACATAGTCCCAGGGCCCTCTAGTTAACCTAGATAGTCCAAGTGTCCGCTAGGGGACGTACATAGTCCAAGTGCCCGCTAGGTAACCTAGATAGTGCAAGTGCCCGCTAGGTAACCTACATAGTCCAAATGCCCGTTCGGTAACCTAGATAGTCCAAGTGCCCGCTAATTAACCTACATAGTCCAAGTGCCCGCTAGGTAAACTAGATAGTCCAAGTGCCCGCTAAGGAACCTACATAGTCCAAGTGCACTCTAGTTAACCCAGATAGTCCAAGTGCCCGCTAGTTAACCTAGATAGTCCAAGTGCCACTAGGTAACCTACATAGTGCAAGTGTCCCCTAGTTAACATACATAGTCCAAGTGCCCGCTAGTTAACATAGATATTCCAAGTGCCCACTAGGGAACGTACATAGTCCAAGTGCCCGCTAGGTAACCTAGATAGTGCAAGTGCCCGGTAGTTAACCTACATAGTCCAAGTGCCCGCTAGGTAACCTGGATAGTCTAAAGGCCCGCTAGTTAACCTACATAGTCGAAGTGCCCGTTAGTTAACTTACATAGTTCAAGTGTCCATAAGGAACATATATAATCCAAGTGCCCGCTAGGGAACATACAGAGTCTAAGTGCCCGCTAGGGAATCTACGTAGTCGAAGTGCCCGCTAGGGAATCTACATAGTCAAAGGGCCCGCTAGTTAACATAGATAGTCCAAGTACCGCTAGTTAATCTACATAGTTCAAGGGCCCGCTAGTTAACCTACATAGTCCAAGTGCCTGATAGGGTACCTACAGAGTTCAAGTGGCCGCAGAGGAGCCTACATAGTCCAAGTGCCCGTTAGGGAACCTACATAGTCCAATTGCCCGTTAGCTAACCTAGATAGTCGAAGTGTCCACTAGTTAACCTACATAGTCCAAGTGCCCGTTTGTTACCATAGATAGGCCAAGTGCCTGCTAGGTAACCTAGACAGTCCAAGTGCCTGCTAGGTTACCTACATAGTCCAAGTGCACGTTCGTTAACCTAGATAGTCAAAGTGCCTGCTAGGTAACCCTAAATAGTCCAAGTGCCCGCTAGGGAACCTACATAGTTCACGCGCCCGCTATGTAACCGAGATAGTCCAATTGCCCGTTAGCTAACATAGATAATCGAAGTGTCCGCTAGTTAACCTACATAGTCCAAGTGCCCTTTCGTTAACATAGATAGGCCACGTGTCTGCTAGGTAACCTAGACAGTCCAAGTGCCCTCTAGGTTACCTACATAGTCCAAGTGCATGTTCGTTAACCTAGATAGTCCAAGTGCCCGCTGGTAACCTACATAGTCCAAGGGCCCGCTTGGTAACCTTGATAGTCCAAGTGCCTTCTAGTTAACCTACATAGTCCAAGTGCCCGCTAGGTAACCTACATAGTCCAAGTGCCCACTAGGTAACCTAAATAATCCAAATGCCTGCTAGGGAAACTACATAGTCCATGTGCCCGCTAGTTAACCTAGATAGTCCAAGTGCCCGCTAGTAAACCTAGATAGTCCAAGGGCCCGCTAGTTAATCTAGATAGTCCAAGTGCCCGCTAGTTAACCTAGATAGTCCAAGTGCCCGCTAGTTAACCTACATATTCCAAGGGCCCTCTAGTTAACCTAGATAGTCCAAGTGCCCGCTACGGGACGTACATAGTCCAATTGCCCGCTAGGTAACCTAGATTGTCCAAGTGTCCGCTAGTTAACCTACATAGTCCAAGTGCCCCCTAGGTAACCTAGATAGTCCAAGGTCCTGCTAGTTAACCTACATAGTCCAAGTGCCCGATAGGGACCCTACATATTCCAAGTGCCCGTTAGGAAACCTAGATAGTCCAAGTGCCCGCAGGGAACCTATATAGTCCAAGTGCCCGCTAGGGAACCTACATAGTCAAAGTGCCCGCTAGGGAACCTGCATTGTGCAAGTGCCCGCTAGTTAACCTAGATAGTCCTAGTGCCCGCTAGTTAACCTAGATAGTCCTAGTGCCCGCTAGTTAACCTAGATAGTCCAAGTGCCCGCTAGTTAACCTACATAGTCCAAGGGCCCACTATTTAACATAGATCGTCCAAGTGTCTTTGGTTAACCTACATAGTCCAAGTGCCCGCAAGGTAACCTATATAGTCCAAGTTACAGCTATGTAACCTAGATAGTCCAAGGGCCCGCTAGTTAACCTACATAGTCCAAGTGCCCGCTAGGTAAACTAGATAGTCCAAGTGCCCGCTAAGAAACCTACATAGTCCAAGTGCACACTGGTTAAACCAGATAGTCCAAGTGCCCGCTAGTTAACCTAGATAGTCCAAGTGCCGCTAGGTAACCTACATAGTGCAAGTGTCCCCTAGTTAACCTACATAGTCCAAGTGCCCGCTAGTTAAAATAGATAGTCCAAGAGCCCGCTAGGGAACGTACATAGTCCAAGTGCCCGCTGGGTAACCTAGATAGTGCAAGTGCCCGGTAGTTAACCTACATAGTCCACGTGCCCGGTAGTTAACTTACATAGTTCAAGTGTCCGTAAGGAACATATATAGTCCAAGTGCCCGCTGGGGAACATACAGAGTCTAAGTGCCCGCTAGGGAACCTACGTAGCCCAAGTGCCCGCTAGGGAATCTACATAGTCCAAGGGCCCTCTAGTTAACGTAGATAGTCCAAGTGCCACTAGTTAATCTACATAGTTTAAGGGCCCGCTAGTTAAGCTACATAGTCCAACTACCCGCTAGTTAACCTAGATCGTCCACGTGTCCGCTAGGTAACCTACATAGTACAAGTGCCCGCTAGGGAACCTACATAGTCCAAGTGCCTGCTAGGGAACCTACATAGTCCAAGTGCCCGCTCTGGAACATACATAGTCCAAGTGCCCGCTAGGGAATCTACATAGTCCAAGGGCCTGCTACTTAACGTAGATAGTCCAAGTGCCGCTAGTTAATCAACATAGTCCAAGGGCCTGCTAGTTAACCTACATAGTCCAAGGGCCCGCTAGTTAACCTACATCGTCCAAGGGCCCGCTAGTTAATCTACAAGGTCCAAGTGCCCGCTAGGTAACTAATATACTCCAAATGCCCGCTAGGGACCCTAATAGTGCAAATGCCCGCTAGTTAACCTAGATAGTCCAAGTGCTCGCTAGTTAACATAGATAGTCCAAGTGCCCGCTAGTTAACCTAGATAGACCAAGTGCCCGCTAGGGAACCTATCTAGTCCAAGTGCCCGATAGGGAACCTACATAGTCCAAGTGCCCACTAGTTAACATAGATAGTCCAAGTACCCGCTAGAAAACGTACATAGTCCAAGTGCCCGCTAGGTAACGTACATAGTCCAAGTGCCCACTAGGTAACCTAGACTGTCCAATTGCACCCTAGTTAACCTAGACAGTCCAAGTACCCGATAGGGAACCTACATAGTCCAAGTGCCCGATAGGGAACCTACATAATCCAAGTGCTCGCTAGGCAACCTACATAGTCCAAATGCCCGCTATGTAACCTAGATTGTCCAATTGCCCGTTAGCTAACCTAGATAGTCGAAGTGTCCGCTAGTTAACCTACATATTCCAAGTGCCCGTTCGTTAACGTAGATAGGCCAAGTGCCTGCTAGGTAACCCAGACAGTCCAAGTGCCCGCTAGGTTACCTACATAGTCCAAGTGCATGTTCGTTAACCTAGATAGTCAAAGTGCCTGCTAGGTAACCTAAATAGTCCAAGTGCCCGCTAGGGAACCTACATAGTCCAAGTGCCCGCTAGGTAACCTAGATAGTCAAATTGCCCGTTAGCTAACCTAGACAATCGAAGGGTCCGCTAGTTAACCTACATAGTCCAAGTGCCCGTTCGTTAACGTAGATAGGCCAAGTGCCTGCTAGGTAACCTAGACAGTCCAAGTGCCCGCTAGGTAACCTAGATAGTCCAAGTGCCCGCTAGGGTAAGTACATAGTTCAATTGCCCGCTAGGAAACCTAGATTGTCCAAGTATCCGCTAGTTAACCTACATACTCCAAGTGCCCCCTAGGTAACCTAGATAGTCCAAGGTCCTGCTAGTTAACCTACATAGTCCAATGCCCGATAGGGAAACTACAAAGTCCAAGTGCACGCTGAGGAACCTACATAGTCCAAGTGCCCGATAGGGAACCTACATATTCCAAGTGCCCGTTAGGGAACCTAGATAGTCCAAGTGCCCGTAGGGAACCTATATAGTCCAAGTGCCCGCTAGGGAACCTACATAGTCAAAGTGCCCGCTAGGGAACCTCCACTGTACAAGTGCCCACTAATTAACCTAGATAGTCCAAGTGCCCGCTAGTTAACCTAGATAGTCCAAGCACCCGCTAGTTAACCTTGATCATCCAAGTGCCCGCTAGTTAAACTACATAGTCCAAGTGCCTGATAGGGAACCTACATAGTCCAAGTGCCCGCAGAGGAACCTACTTAGTCCAAGTGCCCATTAGGGAACCTAGATAGTCCAAGTGCCCGTAGGGAACCTATATAGTCCAAGTGCCCGCTAGGGACCCTACATAGTCAAAGTGCCCGCTAGGGAACCTGCATTGTGCAAGTGCCCGCTAAGAAACCAAGATAGTCCCAGTGCCCGCTAGTTAACCTAGATAGTCCAAGTGCTTGCTAGGTAACCTACATAGTCCAAGTGCCCGCTAGTTAACCTAGATAGTCCAAGTGCCCGTTCGTTAACCTAGATAGTCCAAGTGCCCGCTAGGTAACCTAGCCAGTCCAAGTACCTGCTAGGTAACTTACATAGTCCAAATGCCCGTTCGTTAACCTACATAGTCCAAGGGCCCACTATTTAACCTAGATCGTCCAAGTATCTTTGGTTAACCTACATAGTCCAAGTGCCCCCAAGGTAACCTATATAGTCCAAGTTCCAGCTATGTAACCTAGATAGTCCAAGGGCCCGTTAGTTAACCTACATAGTCCAAGTGCCCGCTAGGTAAACTAGATAGTCCAAGTGCCCGCTAAGGAACCTACGTAGTCCAAGTGCACGCTATTTAACCCAGATAGTCCAAGTGCCCGCTAGTTAGCCTAGATAGTCCAAGTGCCACTAGGTAACCTACATAGTGCAAGTGTCCCCTAGTTAACCTACATAGTCCAAGTGCCCGCTAGTTAACATAGATAGTCCAAGTGCCCACTAGGGAACGTACATAGTCCAAGTGCCCGCTAGGTAACCTAGATAGTGTAAGTGCCCGGTAGTTAACCTACATAGTCCAAGTGCCCGCTAGGTAACCTGGATAGTCTAAGGGCTCGCTAGTTAACCTACATAGTCCAAGTGCACGTTAGTTAACTTACATAGTTCAAGTGTCCGTAAGGAACATATATAGTCCAAGTGCCCGCTAGGGAACATACAGAGTCTAAGTGCCCGCTAGGGAACCTACGTAGTCGAAGTGCCCGCTAGGGAATCTACATAGTCAAAGGGCCGGCTAGTTAACATAGATAGTCCAAGTACTGCTAGTTAATCTACATAGTTCAAGGGCCCGCTAGTTAACCTACGTAGTCCAAGTGCCTGATAGGGAACCTACATAGTCCAAGTGCCTGCAGAGGAAGCTACATAGTCCAAGTGTCCGTTAGGGAACCTACATAGTCTAATTGCCCGTTAGCTAACCTAGATAGTCGAAGTGTCTGCTAGTTAACCTACATAGTCCAAGTGCCCGTTTGTTAACATAGATAGGCCAAGTGCCTGCTAGGTAACCTATACAGTCCACGTGCCCGCTAGGTTACCTACATAGTCCAAGTGCACGTTCGTTAACCTAGATAGTCAAAGTGCCTGCTAGGTAACCCTAAATAGTCCAAGTGCCCGCTAGGGAAACTACATAGTCCACGCGCCCGCTAGGTAACCTAGATAGTCCAATTGCCCGTTAGCTAACATAGATAATCGAAGTGTCCCCTAGTTAACCTACATAGTCCAAGTGCCCTTTCGTTAACATAGATAGGCCACGTGTCTGCTAGGTAACCTAGACAGTCCAAGTGCCCGCTAGTTTACCTACATAGTCCAAGTGCATGTTCATTAACCTAGATAGTCCAAGTGCCCGCTGGTAACCTACATAGTACAAGGGCCCGCTTGGTAACCTTGATAGTCCAAGTGCCTTCTAGTTAACCTACATAGTCCAAGTGCCCGCTAGGTAACCAACATAGTCCAAGTGCCCACTAGGTAACCTAAATAATCCAAATGCCTGCTAGGGAAACTACATAGTCCAAGTGCCCGCTAGTTAACCTAGATAGTCCAAGTGCCCGCTAGTAAACCTAGATAGTCCAAGGGCCCGCTAGTTAATCTAGATAGTCCAAGTGCCCGCTAGTTAACCTAGATAGTCCAAGTGCCCGCTAGTTAACCTACATAGTCCAAGGGCCCTCTAGTTAACCTAGATAGTCCAAGTGCCCGCTACGGGACGTACATAGTCCAATTGCCCGCTAGGTAACCTAGATTGTCCAAGTGTCCGCTAGTTAACCTACATAGTCCAAGTGCCCCCTAGGTAACCTACATAGTCCAAGTGCCCGCTAGGTAAACTAGATAGTCCAAGTGCCCGCTAAGGAACCTACATAGTCCAAGTGCCCGCTAGTTAACCTAGATAGTCCAAGTGCCCGTTCGTTAACCTAGATAGTCCAAGTGCCTCCTAGGTAACCTAGATAGTCCAAGTGCGTGCTAGGTAACTTACATAGTCCAAATGCCCGTTCGTTAACCTACATAGTCCAAGGGCCCACTATTTAACATAGATCGTCCAAGTGTCTTTGGTTAACCTACATAGTCAAAGTGCCCGCAAGGTAACCTATATAGTCCAAGTTACAGCTATGTAACCTAGATAGTCCAAGGGCTCGCTAGTTAACCTACATAGTCCAAGTGCCCGCTAGGTAAACTAGATAGTCCAAGTGCCCGCTAAGAAACCTACATAGTCCAAGTGCACACTGGTTAAACCAGATAGTCCAAGTGCCCGCTAGTTAACCTAGATAGTCCAAGTGCCGCTAGGTAACCTACATAGTGCAAGTGTCCCCTAGTTAACCTACATAGTCCAAGTGCCCGCTAGTTAAAATAGATAGTCCAAGAGCCCGCTAGGGAACGTACATAGTCCAAGTGCCCGCTGGGTAACCTAGATAGTGCAAGTGCCCGGTAGTTAACCTACATAGTCCACGTGCCCGGTAGTTAACTTACATAGTTCAAGTGTCCGTAAGGAACATATATAGTCCAAGTGCCCGCTGGGGAACATACAGAGTCTAAGTGCCCGCTAGGGAACCTACGTAGCCCAAGTGCCCGCTAGGGAATCTACATAGTCCAAGGGCCCTCTAGTTAACGTAGATAGTCCAAGTGCCGCTAGTTAATCTACATAGTTTAAGGGCCCGCTAGTTAAGCTACATAGTCCAACTACCCGCTAGTTAACCTAGATCGTCCACGTGTCCGCTAGGTAACCTACATAGTACAAGTGCCCGCTAGGGAACCTACATAGTCCAAGTGCCTGCTAGGGAACCTACATAGTCCAAGTGCCCGCTCTGGAACATACATAGTCCAAGTGCCCGCTAGGGAATCTACATAGTCCAAGGGCCTGCTACTTAACGTAGATAGTCCAAGTGCCGCTAGTTAATCAACATAGTCCAAGGGCCTGCTAGTTAACCTACATAGTCCAAGGGCCCGCTAGTTAACCTACATCGTCCAAGGGCCCGCTAGTTAATCTACAAGGTCCAAGTGCCCGCTAGGTTACCTACATAGTCCAAGTGCATGTTCGTTAACCTAGATAGTCAAAGTGCCTGCTAGGTAACCTAAATAGTCCAGTGCCCGCTAGGGAACCTACATAGTCCAAGTGCCCGCTAGGTAACCTAGATAGTCAAATTGCCCGTTAGCTAGCCTAGACAATCGAAGGGTCCGCTAGTTAACCTACATAGTCCAAGTGCCCGTTCGTTAACGTAGATAGGCCAAGTGCCTGCTAGGTAACCTAGACAGTCCAAGTGCCCGCTAGGTAACCTAGATAGTCCAAGTGCCCGCTAGGGTAAGTACATAGTTCAATTGCCCGCTAGGAAACCTAGATTGTCCAAGTATCCGCTAGTTAACCTACATACTCCAAGTGCCCCCTAGGTAACCTAGATAGTCCAAGGTCCTGCTAGTTAACCTACATAGTCCAATGCCCGATAGGGAAACTACAAAGTCCAAGTGCACGCTGAGGAACCTACATAGTCCAAGTGCCCGATAGGGAACCTACATATTCCAAGTGCCCGTTAGGGAACCTAGATAGTCCAAGTGCCCGTAGGGAATCTATATAGTCCAAGTGCCCGCTAGGGAACCTACATAGTCAAAGTGCCCGCTAGGGAACATCCACTGTACAAGTGCCCACTAATTAACCTAGATAGTCCAAGTGCCCGCTAGTTAACCTAGATAGTCCAAGCACCCGCTAGTTAACCTTGATCATCCAAGTGCCCGCTAGTTAAACTACATAGTCCAAGTGCCTGATAGGGAACCTACGTAGTCCAAGTGCCCGCAGAGGAACCTACTTAGTCCAAGTGCCCGTTAGGGAACCTAGATAGTCCAAGTGCCCGTAGGGAACCTATATAGTCCAAGTGCCCGCTAGGGACCCTACATAGTCAAAGTGCCCGCTAGGGAACCTGCATTGTGCAAGTGCCCGCTAAGAAACCAAGATAGTCCCAGTGCCCGCTAGTTAACCTAGATAGTCCAAGTGCTTGCTAGGTAACCTACATAGTCCAAGTGCCCGCTAGTTAACCTAGATAGTCCAAGTGCCCGTTCGTTAACCTAGATAGTCCAAGTGCCCGCTAGGTAACCTAGCCAGTCCAAGTACCTGCTAGGTAACTTACATAGTCCAAATGCCCGTTCGTTAACCTACATAGTCCAAGGGCCCACTATTTAACCTAGATCGTCCAAGTATCTTTGGTTAACCTACATAGTCCAAGTGCCCCCAAGGTAACCTATATAGTCCAAGTTCCAGCTATGTAACCTAGATAGTCCAAGGGCCCGTTAGTAAACCTACATAGTCCAAGTGCCCGCTAGGTAAACTAGATAGTCCAAGTGCCCGCTAAGGAACCTACGTAGTCCAAGTGCACGCTAGTTAACCCAGATAGTCCAAGTGCCCGCTAGTTAGCCTAGATAGTCCAAGTGCCACTAGGTAACCTACATAGTGCAAGTGTCCCCTAGTTAACCTACATAGTCCAAGTGCCCGCTAGTTAACATAGATAGTCCAAGTGCCCACTAGGGAACGTACATAGTCCAAGTGCCCGCTAGGTAACCTAGATAGTGTAAGTGCCCGGTAGTTAACCTACATAGTCCAAGTGCCCGCTAGGTAACCTGGATAGTCTAAGGGCTCGCTAGTTAACCTACATAGTCCAAGTGCACGTTAGTTAACTTACATAGTTCAAGTGTCCGTAAGGAACATATATAGTCCAAGTGCCCTCTAGGGAACATACAGAGTCTAAGTGCCCGCTAGGGAACCTACGTAGTCGAAGTGCCCGCTAGGGAATCTACATAGTCAAAGGGCCGGCTAGTTAACATAGATAGTCCAAGTACTGCTAGTTAATCTACATAGTTCAAGGGCCCGCTAGTTAACCTACGTAGTCCAAGTGCCTGATAGGGAACCTACATAGTCCAAGTGCCTGCAGAGGAAGCTACATAGTCCAAGTGTCCGTTAGGGAACCTACATAGTCTAATTGCCCGTTAGCTAACCTAGATAGTCGAAGTGTCTGCTAGTTAACCTACATAGTCCAAGTGCCCGTTTGTTAACATAGATAGGCCAAGTGCCTGCTAGGTAACCTATACAGTCCACGTGCCCGCTAGGTTACCTACATAGTCCAAGTGCACGTTCGTTAACCTAGATAGTCAAAGTGCCTGCTAGGTAACCCTAAATAGTCCAAGTGCCCGCTAGGGAAACTACATAGTCCACGCGCCCGCTAGGTAACCTAGATAGTCCAATTGCCCGTTAGCTAACATAGATAATCGAAGTGTCCCCTAGTTAACCTACATAGTCCAAGTGCCCTTTCGTTAACATAGATAGGCCACGTGTCTGCTAGGTAACCTAGACAGTCCAAGTGCCCGCTAGTTTACCTACATAGTCCAAGTGCATGTTCATTAACCTAGATAGTCCAAGTGCCCGCTGGTAACCTACATAGTACAAGGGCCCGCTTGGTAACCTTGATAGTCCAAGTGCCTTCTAGTTAACCTACATAGTCCAAGTGCCCGCTAGGTAACCAACATAGTCCAAGTGCCCACTAGGTAACCTAAATAATCCAAATGCCTGCTAGGGAAACTACATAGTCCAAGTGCCCGCTAGTTAACCTAGATAGTCCAAGTGCCCGCTAGTAAACCTAGATAGTCCAAGGGCCCGCTAGTTAATCTAGATAGTCCAAGTGCCCGCTAGTTAACCTAGATAGTCCAAGTGCCCGCTAGTTAACCTACATAGTCCAAGGGCCCTCTAGTTAACCTAGATAGTCCAAGTGCCCGCTACGGGACGTACATAGTCCAATTGCCCGCTAGGTAACCTAGATTGTCCAAGTGTCCGCTAGTTAACCTACATAGTCCAAGTGCCCCCTAGGTAACCTACATAGTCCAAGTGCCCGCTAGGTAAACTAGATAGTCCAAGTGCCCGCTAAGGAACCTACATAGTCCAAGTGCCCGCTAGTTAACCTAGATAGTCCAAGTGCCCGTTCGTTAACCTTGATAGTCCAAGTGCCTGCTAGGTAACCTAGATAGTCCAAGTGCGTGCTAGGTAACTTACATAGTCCAAATGCCCGTTCGTTAACCTACATAGTCCAAGGGCCCACTATTTAACATAGATCGTCCAAGTGTCTTTGGTTAACCTACATAGTCCAAGTGCCCGCAAGGTAACCTATATAGTCCAAGTTACAGCTATGTAACCTAGATAGTCCAAGGGCCCGCTAGTTAACCTACATAGTCCAAGTGCCCGCTAGGTAAACTAGATAGTCCAAGTGCCCGCTAAGAAACCTACATAGTCCAAGTGCACACTGGTTAAACCAGATAGTCCAAGTGCCCGCTAGTTAACCTAGATAGTCCAAGTGCCGCTAGGTAACCTACATAGTGCAAGTGTCCCCTAGTTAACCTACATAGTCCAAGTGCCCGCTAGTTAAAATAGATAGTCCAAGAGCCCGCTAGGGAACGTACATAGTCCAAGTGCCCGCTGGGTAACCTAGATAGTGCAAGTGCCCGGTAGTTAACCTACATAGTCCACGTGCCCGGTAGTTAACTTACATAGTTCAAGTGTCCGTAAGGAACATATATAGTCCAAGTGCCCGCTGGGGAACATACAGAGTCTAAGTGCCCGCTAGGGAACCTACGTAGCCCAAGTGCCCGCTAGGGAATCTACATAGTCCAAGGGCCCTCTAGTTAACGTAGATAGTCCAAGTGCCGCTAGTTAATCTACATAGTTTAAGGGCCCGCTAGTTAAGCTACATAGTCCAACTACCCGCTAGTTAACCTAGATCATCCACGTGTCCGCTAGGTAACCTACATAGTACAAGTGCCCGCTAGGGAACCTACATAGTCCAAGTGCCTGCTAGGGAACCTACATAGTCCAAGTGCCCGCTCTGGAACATACATAGTCCAAGTGCCCGCTAGGGAATCTACATAGTCCAAGGGCCTGCTACTTAACGTAGATTGTCCAAGTGCCGCTAGTTAATCAACATAGTCCAAGGGCCTGCTAGTTAACCTACATAGTCCAAGGGCCCGCTAGTTAACCTACATCGTCCAAGGGCCCGCTAGTTAATCTACAAGGTCCAAGTGCCCGCTAGGTAACTAATATACTCCAAATGCCCGCTAGGGACCCTAATAGTGCAAATGCCCGCTAGTTAACCTAGATAGTCCAAGTGCTCGCTAGTTAACATAGATAGTCCAAGTGCCCGCTAGTTAACCTAGATAGACCAAGTGCCCGCTAGGGAACCTATCTAGTCCAAGTGCCCGATAGGGAACCTACATAGTCCAAGTGCCCACTAGTTAACATAGATAGTCCAAGTACCCGCTAGAAAACGTACATAGTCCAAGTGCCCGCTAGGTAACGTACATAGTCCAAGTGCCCACTAGGTAACCTAGACTGTCCAATTGCACCCTAGTTAACCTAGACAGTCCAAGTGCTCGCTAGGCAACCTACATAGTCCAAGAGCCCGCTATGTAACCTAGATTGTCCAATTGCCCGTTAGCTAACCTAGATAGTCGAAGTGTCCGCTAGTTAACCTACATATTCCAAGTGCCCGTTCGTTAACGTAGATAGGCCAAGTGCCTGCTAGGTAACCCAGACAGTCCAAGTGCCCGCTAGGTTACCTACATAGTCCAAGTGCATGTTCGTTAACCTAGATAGTCAAAGTGCCTGCTAGGTAACCTAAATAGTCCAAGTGCCCGCTAGGGAACCTACATAGTCCAAGTGCCCGCTAGGTAACCTAGATAGTCAAATTGCCCGTTAGCTAGCCTAGACAATCGAAGGGTCCGCTAGTTAACCTACATAGTCCAAGTGCCCGTTCGTTAACGTAGATAGGCCAAGTGCCTGCTAGGTAACCTAGACAGTCCAAGTGCCCGCTAGGTAACCTAGATAGTCCAAGTGCCCGCTAGGGTAAGTACATAGTTCAATTGCCCGCTAGGAAACCTAGATTGTCCAAGTATCCGCTAGTTAACCTACATACTCCAAGTGCCCCCTAGGTAACCTAGATAGTCCAAGGTCCTGCTAGTTAACCTACATAGTCCAATGCCCGATAGGGAAACTACAAAGTCCAAGTGCACGCTGAGGAACCTACATAGTCCAAGTGCCCGATAGGGAACCTACATATTCCAAGTGCCCGTTAGGGAACCTAGATAGTCCAAGTGCCCGTAGGGAACCTATATAGTCCAAGTGCCCGCTAGGGAACCTACATAGTCAAAGTGCCCGCTAGGGAACCTCCACTGTACAAGTGCCCACTAATTAACCTAGATAGTCCAAGTGCCCGCTAGTTAACCTAGATAGTCCAAGCACCCGCTAGTTAACCTTGATCATCCAAGTGCCCGCTAGTTAAACTACATAGTCCAAGTGCCTGATAGGGAACCTACGTAGTCCAAGTGCCCGCAGAGGAACCTACTTAGTCCAAGTGCCCGTTAGGGAACCTAGATAGTCCAAGTGCCCGTAGGGAACCTATATAGTCCAAGTGCCCGCTAGGGACCCTACATAGTCAAAGTGCCCGCTAGGGAACCTGCATTGTGCAAGTGCCCGCTAAGAAACCAAGATAGTCCCAGTGCCCGCTAGTTAACCTAGATAGTCCAAGTGCTTGCTAGGTAACCTACATAGTCCAAGTGCCCGCTAGTTAACCTAGATAGTCCAAGTGCCCGTTCGTTAACCTAGATAGTCGAAGTGCCCGCTAGGTAACCTAGCCAGTCCAAGTACCTGCTAGGTAACTTACATAGTCCAAATGCCCGTTCGTTAACCTACATAGTCCAAGGGCCCACTATTTAACCTAGATCGTCCAAGTATCTTTGGTTAACCTACATAGTCCAAGTGCCCCCAAGGTAACCTATATAGTCCAAGTTCCAGCTATGTAACCTAGATAGTCCAAGGGCCCGTTAGTTAACCTACATAGTCCAAGTGCCCGCTAGGTAAACTAGATAGTCCAAGTGCCCGCTAAGGAACCTACGTAGTCCAAGTGCACGCTAGTTAACCCAGATAGTCCAAGTGCCCGCTAGTTAGCCTAGATAGTCCAAGTGCCACTAGGTAACCTACATAGTGCAAGTGTCCCCTAGTTAACCTACATAGTCCAAGTCCCCGCTAGTTAACATAGATAGTCCAAGTGCCCACTAGGGAACGTACATAGTCCAAGTGCCCGCTAGGTAACCTAGATAGTGTAAGTGCCCGGTAGTTAACCTACATAGTCCAAGTGCCCGCTAGGTAACCTGGATAGTCTAAGGGCTCGCTAGTTAACCTACATAGTCCAAGTGCACGTTAGTTAACTTACATAGTTCAAGTGTCCGTAAGGAACATATATAGTCCAAGTGCCCGCTAGGGAACATACAGAGTCTAAGTGCCCGCTAGGGAACCTACGTAGTCGAAGTGCCCGCTAGGGAATCTACATAGTCAAAGGGCCCGCTAGTTAACATAGATAGTCCAAGTACTGCTAGTTAATCTACATAGTTCAAGGGCCCGCTAGTTAACCTACGTAGTCCAAGTGCCTGATAGGGAACCTACATAGTCCAAGTGCCTGCAGAGGAAGCTACATAGTCCAAGTGTCCGTTAGGGAACCTACATAGTCTAATTGCCCGTTAGCTAACCTAGATAGTCGAAGTGTCTGCTAGTTAACCTACATAGTCCAAGTGCCCGTTTGTTAACATAGATAGGCCAAGTGCCTGCTAGGTAACCTATACAGTCCACGTGCCCGCTAGGTTACCTACATAGTCCAAGTGCACGTTCGTTAACCTAGATAGTCAAAGTGCCTGCTAGGTAACCCTAAATAGTCCAAGTGCCCGCTAGGGAAACTACATTGTCCACGCGCCCGCTAGGTAACCTAGATAGTCCAATTGCCCGTTAGCTAACATAGATAATCGAAGTGTCCCCTAGTTAACCTACATAGTCCAAGTGCCCTTTCGTTAACATAGATAGGCCACGTGTCTGCTAGGTAACCTAGACAGTCCAAGTGCCCGCTAGTTTACCTACATAGTCCAAGTGCATGTTCATTAACCTAGATAGTCCAAGTGCCCGCTGGTAACCTACATAGTACAAGGGCCCGCTTGGTAACCTTGATAGTCCAAGTGCCTTCTAGTTAACCTACATAGTCCAAGTGCCCGCTAGGTAACCAACATAGTCCAAGTGCCCACTAGGTAACCTAAATAATCCAAATGCCTGCTAGGGAAACTACATAGTCCAAGTGCCCGCTAGTTAACCTAGATAGTCCAAGTGCCCGCTAGTAAACCTAGATAGTCCAAGGGCCCGCTAGTTAATCTAGATAGTCCAAGTGCCCGCTAGTTAACCTAGATAGTCCAAGTGCCCGCTAGTTAACCTACATAGTCCAAGGGCCCTCTAGTTAACCTAGATAGTCCAAGTGCCCGCTACGGGACGTACATAGTCCAATTGCCCGCTAGGTAACCTAGATTGTCCAAGTGTCCGCTAGTTAACCTACATAGTCCAAGTGCCCCCTAGGTAACCTAGATAGTCCAAGGTCCTGCTAGTTAACCTACATAGTCCAAGTGCCCGATAGGGAACCTACATATTCCAAGTGCCCGTTAGGGAACCTAGATAGTCCAAGTGCCCGCAGGGAACCTATATAGTCCAAGTGCCCGCTAGGGAACCAACATAGTCAAAGTGCCCGCTAGGGAACCTGCATTGTGCAAGTGCCCGCTAGTTAACCTAGATAGTCCTAGTGCCCGCTAGTTAACCTAGATAGTCCAAGTGCCCGCTAGTTAACCTTGATCACCCAAGTGCCCGCTAGTTAACCTACATAGTCCAAGTGCCTAATAGGGAACCTACATAGTCCAAGTGCCCGCAGAGAAACCTACATAGTCCAAGTGCCCGTTAGGGAACCTAGATAGTCCAAGTGCCCGTAGGGAGCCTATCTAGTCCAAGTGCCCGCTAGGGAACCTACATAGTCAAAGTGCCCGCTAGGGAACCTGCACTGTGCAAGTGCCCGCTAGTTAACCTAGATAGTCCAAGGTCAGCTAGTTAACCTAGATAGTCCAAGTGCCCGCTAGTTAACCTACATAGTCCAAAAACCTGCTAGTTAACCTAGATAGTCCAAGTGCCCGCTAGTTAACCTACATAATCCAAGGGCCCGCTAGTTAACCTAGATATTCCAAGTACCCGCTAGTTAAACTAGATCGTCCAAGTGTACGCTAGTTAACCTACATAGTCCAAGTTCCCGTTAGGTAACCGAGATAGTACAAGGGCCCGCAAGGTAACCTACATAGTCCAAGTGCCCGCTAGGTAACCTAGATATTCCAAGTTCCTGTTAGCTAACCTGGTTAGTCCAAGTGCCCGCTAGATAACCTACATAGTCCAAGCCCACTAGGTAACCTATATAGTCCAAGTGCCCGCTAAGAAACCAAGATAGTCCAAGTGCCCTTTGGTAACCTAGATAGTCCAAGTGCCTGCTAGGTAACCTACATAGTCCAAGTGCCCGCTAGGGAACCTACATAGTCAAAGTGCCCGCTAGGGAACCTGCATTGTGCATGTGCCCGCTAGTTAACCTAGATAGTCCTAGTGCCTGCTAGTTAACCTAGATAGTCCAAGTGCCCGCTAGTTAACCTTGATCATCCAAGTGCCCGCTAGTTAACCTACATAGTCCAAGTGCCTAATAGGGAACCTACATAGTCCAAGTGCCCGCAGAGGAACCTACATAGTCCAAGTGCCCGTTAGGGAACCTAGATAGTCCAAGTGCCCGTAGGGAACCTATATAGTCCAAGTGCCCGCTAGGGAACCTACATAGTCAAAGTGCCCGCTAGGGAACCTGCACTGTGCAAGTGCCCGCTAGTTATCCTAGATAGTCCTAGTGCCCGCTAGTTAACCTAGATAGTCGAAGTGCCCGATAGTTAACCTACATAGTCCAAGGTCAGCTAGTTAACCTAGATAGTCCAAGTGCCCACTAGTTAACCTACATAGTCCAAGGTCAGCTAGTTAACCTAGATAGTCCAAGTGCCCGCTATTTATCCTACATAGTCCAAGGGCCCGCTAGTTAACCTAGATATTCCAAGTACCCGCTAGTTAAACTAGATCGTCCAAGTGTACGCTAGTTAACCTACATAGTCCAAGTTCCCGTTAGGTTACCTAGATAGTACAAGTGCCCGCAAGGTAACCTACATAGTCCAAGCGCTCGCTAGGTAACCTAGGTATTCCAAGTTCCTGTTAGCTAACCTAGATAGTCCAAGTGCCCGCTAGGTAACCTACATAGTCCAAGCCCACTAGGTAACCTATATAGTCAAAGTGCCCGCTAAGAAACCAAGATAGTCCAAGTGCCCTTTGGTAACCTAGATAGTCCAAGTGCCTGCTAGGTAACCTACATAGTCCAAGTGCCCGCAAGGTAACCTATATAGTCCAAGTTACAGCTAAGTAACCTAGATAGTCCAAGGGCCCGCTAGTTAACCTACATAGTCCAAGTGCCCGCTAGGTAAACTAGATAGTCCAAGTGCCCGCTAAGAAACCTACATAGTCCAAGTGCACACTGGTTAAACCAGATAGTCCAAGTGTCCGCTAGTTAACCTAGATAGTCCAAGTGCCGCTAGGTAACCTACATAGTGCAAGTGTCCCCTAGTTAACCTACATAGTCCAAGTGCCCGCTAGTTTACATAGATAGTCCAAGAGCCCGCTAGGGAACGTACATAGTCCAAGTGCCCACTAGGTAACCTAGATAGTGCAAGTGCCCGGTAGTTAACCTACATAGTCCAAGAGCCCTATAGGTAACCTAGATAGTCTAAGGGCCCGCTAGTTAACCTACATAGTCCACGTGCCCAGTAGTTAACTTACATAGTTCAAGTGTCCGTAAGGAACATATATAGTCCAAGTGCCCGCTGGGGAACATACAGAGTCTAAGTGCCCGCTAGGGAACCTACGTAGCCCAAGTGCCCGCTAGGGAATCTACATAGTCCAAGGGCCCTCTAGTTAACGTAGATAGTCCAAGTGCCGCTAGTTAATCTACATAGTTTAAGGGCCCGCTAGTTAAGCTACATAGTCCAACTACCCGCTAGTTAACCTAGATTGTCCACGTGTCCGCTAGTTAACCTACATAGTACAAGTGCCCGCTAGGGAACCTACATAGTCCAAGTGCCTGCTAGGGAATCTACATAGTCCAAGTGCCCGCTCTGGAACATACATAGTCCAAGTGCCCGCTAGGGAATCTACATAGTCCAAGGGCCTGCTACTTAACGTAGATAGTCCAAGTGCCGCTAGTTAATCAACATAGTCCAAGGGCCTGCTAGTTAATCTACAAGGTCCAAGTGCCCGCTAGGTAACTAATATACTCCAAATGCCCGCTAGGGACCCTAATAGTCCAAATGCCCGCTAGTTAACCTAGATAGTCCAAGTGCTCGCTAGTTAACCTAGATAGTCCAAGTGCCCGCTACGGGACGTACATAGTCCAATTGCCCGCTAGGAAACCTAGATTGTCCAAGTGTCCGCTAGTTAACCTACATAGTCCAAGTGCCCCCTAGGTAACCTAGATAGTCCTAGGTCCTGCTAGTTAACCTACATAGTCCAAGTTCCCGCTAGGGAACCTACATATTCCACGTGCCCGTTAGGGAACCTAGATAGTCAAAGTGCCCGCAGGGAACCTATATAGTCCAAGTGCCCGCTAGGGAACCTACATAGTCAAAGTGCCCGCTAGGGAACCTGCATTGTGCAAGTGCCCGCTAGTTAACCTAGATAGTCCTAGTGCCCGCTAGTTAACCTTGATCATCCAAGTGCCCGCTAGTTAACCTACATAGTCCAAGTGCCTAATAGGGAACCTACATAGTCCAAGTGCCCGCAGATGAACCTACATAGTCCAAGTGCCCGTTAGGGAACCTAGATAGTCCAAGTGCCCGTAGGGAACCTATATAGTCCAAGTGCCCGCTAGGGAACCTACATAGTCAAAGTGCCCGCTAGGGAACCTGCACTGTGCAAGTGCCCGCTAGTTAACCTAGATAGTCCCAGTGCCCGCTAGTTAACCTAGATAGTCGAAGTGCCCGATAGTTAACCTACATAGTCCAAGGTCAGCTAGTTAACCTAGATAGTCCAAGTGCCCGCTAGTTAACCTACATAGTCCAAAAACCTGCTAGTTAACCTAGATAGTCCAAGTGCCCGCTAGTTAACCTACATAGTCCAAGGGCCCGCTAGTTAACCTAGATATTCCAAGTACCCGCTAGTTAAACTAGATCGTCCAAGTGTACGCTAGTTAACCTACATAGTCCAAGTTCCCGTTAGGTAACCTAGATAGTACAAGTGCCCGCAAGGTAACCTACATAGTCCAAGTGCCCGCTAGGTAACCTAGGTATTCCAAGTTCCTGTTAGCTAACCTAGATAGTCCAAGTGCCCGCTAGGTAACCTACATAGTCCAAGCCCGCTAGGTAACCTATATAGTCCAAGTGCCCGCTAAGAAACCAAGATAGTCCAAGTGCCCTTTGGTAACCTAGATAGTCCAAGTGCCTGCTAGGTAACCTACATAGTCCAAGTTCCCGCTAGGTAACCTAGATAGTTCAAGTACCCGTTACCTAACCTAGATAATACAATTGCCCACTATGCAACATACATAGTCCAAGTGCTCATTCGTTAACCTAGAAGTCCAAGTGCCCGCTAGGTAACCTACATAGTCCAAATGCCGATTCGGTAACCTAGATATTCCAAGTGCCCGCTAATTAACCTACATAGTCCAAGTGCCCGCAAGGTAACCTACATAGTCCAAGTGCCCGCTAGTTAACCTAGATAGTCCAAGTGCCCGTTCGTTAACCTAGATAGTCCAAGTGCCTGCTAGGTAACCTAGATAGTCCAAGTGCGTGCTAGGTAACTTACATAGTCCAAGTGCCCGCAAGGTAACCTATATAGTCCAAGTTACAGCTAAGTAACCTAGATAGTCCAAGGGCCCGCTAGTTAACCTACATAGTCCAAGTGCCCGCAAGGTAACCTATATAGTCCAAGTTACAGCTAAGTAACCTAGATAGTTCAAGGGCCCGCTAGTTAACCTACATAGTCCAAGTGCCCGCTAGGTAAACTAGATAGTCCAAGTGCCCCCTAAGAAACCTACATAGTCCAAGTGCACACTGGTTAAACCAGATAGTCCAAGTGTCCGCTAGTTAACCTAGATAGTCCAAGTGCCGCTAGGTAACCTACATAGTGCAAGTGTCCCCTAGTTAACCTACATAGTCCAAGTGCCCGCTAATTAACATAGATTGTCCAAGAGCCCCCTAGGGAAAGTACATAGTCCACGTGCCCGCTAGGTAACCTAGATAGTGCAAGTGCCCGGTAGTTAACCTACATAGTCCAAGTGCCCGCTAGGTAACCTAGATAGTCTAAGGGCCCGCTAGTTAACCTACATAGTCCACGTGCCCGGTAGTTAACTTACATAGCTCAAGTGTCCGTAAGGAACATATATAGTCCAAGTGCCCGCTGGGGAACATACAGAGTCTAAGTGCCCGCTAGGGAACCTACGTAGCCCAAGTGCCCGCTAGGGAATCTACATAGTCCAAGGGCCATCTAGTTAACGTAGATAGTCCAAGTGCCGCTAGTTAATCTACATAGTTTAAGGGCCCGCTAGTTAAGCTACATAGTCCAACTACCCGCTAGTTAACCTAGATCGTCCACGTGTCCGCTAGTTAACCTACATAGTACAAGTGCCCGCTAGGGAACCTACATAGTCCAAGTGCCTGCTAGGGAACTTACATAGTCCAAGTGCCCGCTCTGGAACATACATAGTCCAAGTGCCCGCTAGGGAATCTACATAGTCCAAGGGCCTGCTACTTAACGTAGACAGTCCAAGTGCCGCTAGTTAATCAACATAGTCCAAGGGCCTGCTAGTTAACCTACATAGTCCAAGGGCCCGCTAGTTAACCTACATCGTCCAAGGGCCCGCTAGTTAATCTACAAGGTCCAAGTGCCCGCTAGGTAACTAATATACTCCAAATGCCCGCTAGGGACCCTAATAGTGCAAATGCCCGCTAGTTAACCTAGATAGTCCAAGTGCTCGCTAGTTAACATAGATAGTCCACGTGCCCGCTAGTTAACCTAGATAGACCGAATGCCCGCTAGGGAACCTATCTAGTCCAAGTGCCCGATAGGAAACCTACATAGTCCAAGTGCCCGCTAGTTAACATAGATAGTCCAAGTACCCGCTAGGAAACATACATAGTCCAAGTGCCCGCTAGGTAACGTACATTGTCCAAGTGCCCTCTAGGTAACCTAGACTGTCCAATTGCCCCCTAGTTAACCTATACAGTCCAAGTACCCGATAGGGAATCTACATAGTCCAAGTGCTCGCTAGGGAACCTACATAGTCCAAGTGCTCGCTAGGCAACCTACATAGTCCAAGTGCCCGCTATGTAACTTAGATTGTCCAATTGCCCGTTAGCTAACCTAGATAGTCGAAGTGTCCGCTAGTTAACCTACATATTCCAATTGCCCGTTCGTTAACGTAGATAGGCCAAGTGCCTGCTAGGTAACCTAGACAGTCGAAGTGCCCGCTAGGTTACCTACATAGTCCAGGTGCACGTTCGTTAACCTAGATAGTCAAAGTGCCTGCTAGGTAACCTAAATAGTCCAAGTGCCCGCTAGGTAACCTAGATAGTCCAATTGCCCGTTAGCTAACCTAGATAATCGAAGGGTCCGCTAGTTAACCTACATAGTCCAAGTGCCCGTTCGTTAACGTAGATAGGCCAAGTGCCAGCTAGGTAACCTAGACAGTCCAAGTGCCTGCTAGGTAACCTAGATAGTCCAAATGCCCGCTAGGGTATGTACATAGTTCAATTGCCCGCTAGGAAACCTAGATTGTCCAAGTGTCCGCTAGTTAACCTACATAGTCCAAGTGCCCCCTAGGTAACCTAGATAGTCCAAGGTCCTGCTAGTTAACCTACATAGTCCAATGCCCGATAGGGAAACTACAAAGTCCAAGTGGCCCCTGAGGAACCTACATAGTCCAAGTGCCCGATAGGGAACCTACATATTCCAAGTGCCCGTTAGGGTACCTAGATAGTCCAAGTGCCCGCTAGGGAACCTACATAGTCAAAGTGCCCGCTAGGGAACCTCCACTGTACAAGTGCCCACTAATTAACCTAGATAGTCCAAGTGCCCGCTAGTTAACCTAGATAGTCCAAGTACCCGCTAGTTAACCTTGATCATCCAAGTGCCCGCTAGATAAACTACATAGTCCAAGTGCCTGATAGGGAACCTACATAGTCCAAGTGCCCGCAGAGGAACCTACTTAGTCCAAGTGCCCGTTAGGGAACCTAGATAGTCCAAGTGCCCGTAGGGAACCTATATAGTCCAAGTGCCCTCTAGGGACCCTACATAGTCAAAGTGCCCGCTAGGGAACCTGCATTCTGCAAGTGCCCGCTAAGAAACCAAGATAGTCCCAGTGCCCGCTAGTTAACCTAGATAGTCCAAGTGCTTGCTAGGTAACCTACATAGTCCAAGTGCCCGCTAGTTAACCTAGATAGTCCAAGTGCCCGTTCGTTAACCTAGATAGTCCAAGTGCCCGCTAGGTAACCTAGCCAGTCCAAGTGCCTGCTAGGGAACTTACATAGTCCAAGTGCCCGCTCTGGAACATACATAGTCCAAGTGCCCGCTAGGGAATCTACATAGTCCAAGGGCCTGCTACTTAACGTAGATAGTCCAAGTGCCGCTAGTTAATCAACATAGTCCAAGGGCCTGCTAGTTAATCTACAAGGTCCAGTGCCCGCTAGGTAACTAATATACTCCAAATGCCCGCTAGGGACCCTAATAGTGCAAATGCCCGCTAGTTAACCTAGATAGTCCAAGTGCTCGCTAGTTAACATAGATAGTCCAAGTGCCCGCTAGTTAACCTAGATAGACCGAATGCCCGCTAGGGAACCTATCTAGTCCAAGTGCCCGATAGGGAACCTACATAGTCCAAGTGCCCGCTAGTTAACATAGATAGTCCAAGTACCCGCTAGGAAACATACATAGTCCAAGTGCCCGCTAGGTAACGTACATTGTCCAAGTGCCCTCTAGGTAACCTAGACTGTCCAATTGCCCCCTAGTTAACCTATACAGTCCAAGTACCCGATAGGGAATCTACATAGTCCAAGTGCTCGCTAGGGAACCTACATAGTCCAAGTGCTCGCTAGGCAACCTACATAGTCCAAGTGCCCGCTATGTAACTTAGATTGTCCAATTGCCCGTTAGCTAACCTAGATAGTCGAAGTGTCCGCTAGTTAACCTACATATTCCAAGTGCCCGTTCGTTAACGTAGATAGGCCAAGTGCCTGCTAGGTAACCTAGACAGTCGAAGTGCCCGCTAGGTTACCTACATAGTCCAGGTGCACGTTCGTTAACCTAGATAGTCAAAGTGCCTGCTAGGTAACCTAAATAGTCCAAGTGCCCGCTAGGTAACCTAGATAGTCCAATTGCCCGTTAGCTAACCTAGATAATCGAAGGGTCCGCTAGTTAACCTACATAGTCCAAGTGCCCGTTCGTTAACGTAGATAGGCCAAGTGCCAGCTAGGTAACCTAGACAGTCCAAGTGCCCGCTAGGTAACCTAGATAGTCCAAATGCCCGCTAGGGTATGTACATAGTTCAATTGCCCGCTAGGAAACCTAGATTGTCCAAGTGTCCGCTAGTTAACCTACATAGTCCAAGTGCCCCCTAGGTAACCTAGATAGTCCAAGGTCCTGCTAGTTAACCTACATAGTCCAATGCCCGATAGGGAAACTACAAAGTCCAAGTGGCCCCTGAGGAACCTACATAGTCCAAGTGCCCGATAGGGAACCTACATATTCCAAGTGCCCGTTAGGGAACCTAGATAGTCCAAGTGCCCGCTAGGGACCCTACATAGTCAAAGTGCCCGCTAGGGAACCTGCATTGTGCAAGTGCCCGCTAAGAAACCAAGATAGTCCCAGTGCCCGCTAG
This sequence comes from Tenrec ecaudatus, assembly GCF_050624435.1. Classification (NCBI taxonomy): domain Eukaryota; kingdom Metazoa; phylum Chordata; class Mammalia; order Afrosoricida; family Tenrecidae; genus Tenrec; species Tenrec ecaudatus. The sequence goes on from NC_134532.1 coordinate 57,566,862, forward strand.
TTAACCTAGATAGTCCAAGTGCTTGCTAGGTAACCTACATAGTCCAAGTGCCCGCTAGTTAACCTAGATAGTCCAAGTGCCCGTTCGTTAACCTAGATAGTCGAAGTGCCCGCTAGGTAACCTAGCCAGTCCAAGTACCTGCTAGGTAACTTACATAGTCCAAATGCCCGTTCGTTAACCTACATAGTCCAAGGGCCCACTATTTAACCTAGATCGTCCAAGTATCTTTGGTTAACCTACATAGTCCAAGTGCCCCCAAGGTAACCTATATAGTCCAAGTTCCAGCTATGTAACCTAGATAGTCCAAGGGCCCGTTAGTTAACCTACATAGTCCAAGTGCCCGCTAGGTAAACTAGATAGTCCAAGTGCCCGCTAAGGAACCTACGTAGTCCAAGTGCACGCTAGTTAACCCAGATAGTCCAAGTGCCCGCTAGTTAGCCTAGATAGTCCAAGTGCCACTAGGTAACCTACATAGTGCAAGTGTCCCCTAGTTAACCTACATAGTCCAAGTCCCCGCTAGTTAACATAGATAGTCCAAGTGCCCACTAGGGAACGTACATAGTCCAAGTGCCCGCTAGGTAACCTAGATAGTGTAAGTGCCCGGTAGTTAACCTACATAGTCCAAGTGCCCGCTAGGTAACCTGGATAGTCTAAGGGCTCGCTAGTTAACCTACATAGTCCAAGTGCACGTTAGTTAACTTACATAGTTCAAGTGTCCGTAAGGAACATATATAGTCCAAGTGCCCGCTAGGGAACATACAGAGTCTAAGTGCCCGCTAGGGAACCTACGTAGTCGAAGTGCCCGCTAGGGAATCTACATAGTCAAAGGGCCCGCTAGTTAACATAGATAGTCCAAGTACTGCTAGTTAATCTACATAGTTCAAGGGCCCGCTAGTTAACCTACGTAGTCCAAGTGCCTGATAGGGAACCTACATAGTCCAAGTGCCTGCAGAGGAAGCTACATAGTCCAAGTGTCCGTTAGGGAACCTACATAGTCTAATTGCCCGTTAGCTAACCTAGATAGTCGAAGTGTCTGCTAGTTAACCTACATAGTCCAAGTGCCCGTTTGTTAACATAGATAGGCCAAGTGCCTGCTAGGTAACCTATACAGTCCACGTGCCCGCTAGGTTACCTACATAGTCCAAGTGCACGTTCGTTAACCTAGATAGTCAAAGTGCCTGCTAGGTAACCCTAAATAGTCCAAGTGCCCGCTAGGGAAACTACATTGTCCACGCGCCCGCTAGGTAACCTAGATAGTCCAATTGCCCGTTAGCTAACATAGATAATCGAAGTGTCCCCTAGTTAACCTACATAGTCCAAGTGCCCTTTCGTTAACATAGATAGGCCACGTGTCTGCTAGGTAACCTAGACAGTCCAAGTGCCCGCTAGTTTACCTACATAGTCCAAGTGCATGTTCATTAACCTAGATAGTCCAAGTGCCCGCTGGTAACCTACATAGTACAAGGGCCCGCTTGGTAACCTTGATAGTCCAAGTGCCTTCTAGTTAACCTACATAGTCCAAGTGCCCGCTAGGTAACCAACATAGTCCAAGTGCCCACTAGGTAACCTAAATAATCCAAATGCCTGCTAGGGAAACTACATAGTCCAAGTGCCCGCTAGTTAACCTAGATAGTCCAAGTGCCCGCTAGTAAACCTAGATAGTCCAAGGGCCCGCTAGTTAATCTAGATAGTCCAAGTGCCCGCTAGTTAACCTAGATAGTCCAAGTGCCCGCTAGTTAACCTACATAGTCCAAGGGCCCTCTAGTTAACCTAGATAGTCCAAGTGCCCGCTACGGGACGTACATAGTCCAATTGCCCGCTAGGTAACCTAGATTGTCCAAGTGTCCGCTAGTTAACCTACATAGTCCAAGTGCCCCCTAGGTAACCTAGATAGTCCAAGGTCCTGCTAGTTAACCTACATAGTCCAAGTGCCCGATAGGGAACCTACATATTCCAAGTGCCCGTTAGGGAACCTAGATAGTCCAAGTGCCCGCAGGGAACCTATATAGTCCAAGTGCCCGCTAGGGAACCAACATAGTCAAAGTGCCCGCTAGGGAACCTGCATTGTGCAAGTGCCCGCTAGTTAACCTAGATAGTCCTAGTGCCCGCTAGTTAACCTAGATAGTCCAAGTGCCCGCTAGTTAACCTTGATCACCCAAGTGCCCGCTAGTTAACCTACATAGTCCAAGTGCCTAATAGGGAACCTACATAGTCCAAGTGCCCGCAGAGAAACCTACATAGTCCAAGTGCCCGTTAGGGAACCTAGATAGTCCAAGTGCCCGTAGGGAGCCTATCTAGTCCAAGTGCCCGCTAGGGAACCTACATAGTCAAAGTGCCCGCTAGGGAACCTGCACTGTGCAAGTGCCCGCTAGTTAACCTAGATAGTCCAAGGTCAGCTAGTTAACCTAGATAGTCCAAGTGCCCGCTAGTTAACCTACATAGTCCAAAAACCTGCTAGTTAACCTAGATAGTCCAAGTGCCCGCTAGTTAACCTACATAATCCAAGGGCCCGCTAGTTAACCTAGATATTCCAAGTACCCGCTAGTTAAACTAGATCGTCCAAGTGTACGCTAGTTAACCTACATAGTCCAAGTTCCCGTTAAGTAACCGAGATAGTACAAGGGCCCGCAAGGTAACCTACATAGTCCAAGTGCCCGCTAGGTAACCTAGATATTCCAAGTTCCTGTTAGCTAACCTGGTTAGTCCAAGTGCCCGCTAGATAACCTACATAGTCCAAGCCCACTAGGTAACCTATATAGTCCAAGTGCCCGCTAAGAAACCAAGATAGTCCAAGTGCCCTTTGGTAACCTAGATAGTCCAAGTGCCTGCTAGGTAACCTACATAGTCCAAGTGCCCGCTAGGGAACCTACATAGTCAAAGTGCCCGCTAGGGAACCTGCATTGTGCATGTGCCCGCTAGTTAACCTAGATAGTCCTAGTGCCTGCTAGTTAACCTAGATAGTCCAAGTGCCCGCTAGTTAACCTTGATCATCCAAGTGCCCGCTAGTTAACCTACATAGTCCAAGTGCCTAATAGGGAACCTACATAGTCCAAGTGCCCGCAGAGGAACCTACATAGTCCAAGTGCCCGTTAGGGAACCTAGATAGTCCAAGTGCCCGTAGGGAACCTATATAGTCCAAGTGCCCGCTAGGGAACCTACATAGTCAAAGTGCCCGCTAGGGAACCTGCACTGTGCAAGTGCCCGCTAGTTATCCTAGATAGTCCTAGTGCCCGCTAGTTAACCTAGATAGTCGAAGTGCCCGATAGTTAACCTACATAGTCCAAGGTCAGCTAGTTAACCTAGATAGTCCAAGTGCCCACTAGTTAACCTACATAGTCCAAGGTCAGCTAGTTAACCTAGATAGTCCAAGTGCCCGCTATTTATCCTACATAGTCCAAGGGCCCGCTAGTTAACCTAGATATTCCAAGTACCCGCTAGTTAAACTAGATCGTCCAAGTGTACGCTAGTTAACCTACATAGTCCAAGTTCCCGTTAGGTTACCTAGATAGTACAAGTGCCCGCAAGGTAACCTACATAGTCCAAGCGCTCGCTAGGTAACCTAGGTATTCCAAGTTCCTGTTAGCTAACCTAGATAGTCCAAGTGCCCGCTAGGTAACCTACATAGTCCAAGCCCACTAGGTAACCTATATAGTCAAAGTGCCCGCTAAGAAACCAAGATAGTCCAAGTGCCCTTTGGTAACCTAGATAGTCCAAGTGCCTGCTAGGTAACCTACATAGTCCAAGTGCCCGCAAGGTAACCTATATAGTCCAAGTTACAGCTAAGTAACCTAGATAGTCCAAGGGCCCGCTAGTTAACCTACATAGTCCAAGTGCCCGCTAGGTAAACTAGATAGTCCAAGTGCCCGCTAAGAAACCTACATAGTCCAAGTGCACACTGGTTAAACCAGATAGTCCAAGTGTCCGCTAGTTAACCTAGATAGTCCAAGTGCCGCTAGGTAACCTACATAGTGCAAGTGTCCCCTAGTTAACCTACATAGTCCAAGTGCCCGCTAGTTTACATAGATAGTCCAAGAGCCCGCTAGGGAACGTACATAGTCCAAGTGCCCACTAGGTAACCTAGATAGTGCAAGTGCCCGGTAGTTAACCTACATAGTCCAAGAGCCCTATAGGTAACCTAGATAGTCTAAGGGCCCGCTAGTTAACCTACATAGTCCACGTGCCCAGTAGTTAACTTACATAGTTCAAGTGTCCGTAAGGAACATATATAGTCCAAGTGCCCGCTGGGGAACATACAGAGTCTAAGTGCCCGCTAGGGAACCTACGTAGCCCAAGTGCCCGCTAGGGAATCTACATAGTCCAAGGGCCCTCTAGTTAACGTAGATAGTCCAAGTGCCGCTAGTTAATCTACATAGTTTAAGGGCCCGCTAGTTAAGCTACATAGTCCAACTACCCGCTAGTTAACCTAGATTGTCCACGTGTCCGCTAGTTAACCTACATAGTACAAGTGCCCGCTAGGGAACCTACATAGTCCAAGTGCCTGCTAGGGAATCTACATAGTCCAAGTGCCCGCTCTGGAACATACATAGTCCAAGTGCCCGCTAGGGAATCTACATAGTCCAAGGGCCTGCTACTTAACGTAGATAGTCCAAGTGCCGCTAGTTAATCAACATAGTCCAAGGGCCTGCTAGTTAATCTACAAGGTCCAAGTGCCCGCTAGGTAACTAATATACTCCAAATGCCCGCTAGGGACCCTAATAGTCCAAATGCCCGCTAGTTAACCTAGATAGTCCAAGTGCTCGCTAGTTAACCTAGATAGTCCAAGTGCCCGCTACGGGACGTACATAGTCCAATTGCCCGCTAGGAAACCTAGATTGTCCAAGTGTCCGCTAGTTAACCTACATAGTCCAAGTGCCCCCTAGGTAACCTAGATAGTCCTAGGTCCTGCTAGTTAACCTACATAGTCCAAGTTCCCGCTAGGGAACCTACATATTCCACGTGCCCGTTAGGGAACCTAGATAGTCAAAGTGCCCGCAGGGAACCTATATAGTCCAAGTGCCCGCTAGGGAACCTACATAGTCAAAGTGCCCGCTAGGGAACCTGCATTGTGCAAGTGCCCGCTAGTTAACCTAGATAGTCCTAGTGCCCGCTAGTTAACCTTGATCATCCAAGTGCCCGCTAGTTAACCTACATAGTCCAAGTGCCTAATAGGGAACCTACATAGTCCAAGTGCCCGCAGATGAACCTACATAGTCCAAGTGCCCGTTAGGGAACCTAGATAGTCCAAGTGCCCGTAGGGAACCTATATAGTCCAAGTGCCCGCTAGGGAACCTACATAGTCAAAGTGCCCGCTAGGGAACCTGCACTGTGCAAGTGCCCGCTAGTTAACCTAGATAGTCCCAGTGCCCGCTAGTTAACCTAGATAGTCGAAGTGCCCGATAGTTAACCTACATAGTCCAAGGTCAGCTAGTTAACCTAGATAGTCCAAGTGCCCGCTAGTTAACCTACATAGTCCAAAAACCTGCTAGTTAACCTAGATAGTCCAAGTGCCCGCTAGTTAACCTACATAGTCCAAGGGCCCGCTAGTTAACCTAGATATTCCAAGTACCCGCTAGTTAAACTAGATCGTCCAAGTGTACGCTAGTTAACCTACATAGTCCAAGTTCCCGTTAGGTAACCTAGATAGTACAAGTGCCCGCAAGGTAACCTACATAGTCCAAGTGCCCGCTAGGTAACCTAGGTATTCCAAGTTCCTGTTAGCTAACCTAGATAGTCCAAGTGCCCGCTAGGTAACCTACATAGTCCAAGCCCGCTAGGTAACCTATATAGTCCAAGTGCCCGCTAAGAAACCAAGATAGTCCAAGTGCCCTTTGGTAACCTAGATAGTCCAAGTGCCTGCTAGGTAACCTACATAGTCCAAGTTCCCGCTAGGTAACCTAGATAGTTCAAGTACCCGTTACCTAACCTAGATAATACAATTGCCCACTATGCAACATACATAGTCCAAGTGCTCATTCGTTAACCTAGAAGTCCAAGTGCCCGCTAGGTAACCTACATAGTCCAAATGCCGATTCGGTAACCTAGATATTCCAAGTGCCCGCTAATTAACCTACATAGTCCAAGTGCCCGCAAGGTAACCTACATAGTCCAAGTGCCCGCTAGTTAACCTAGATAGTCCAAGTGCCCGTTCGTTAACCTAGATAGTCCAAGTGCCTGCTAGGTAACCTAGATAGTCCAAGTGCGTGCTAGGTAACTTACATAGTCCAAGTGCCCGCAAGGTAACCTATATAGTCCAAGTTACAGCTAAGTAACCTAGATAGTCCAAGGGCCCGCTAGTTAACCTACATAGTCCAAGTGCCCGCAAGGTAACCTATATAGTCCAAGTTACAGCTAAGTAACCTAGATAGTTCAAGGGCCCGCTAGTTAACCTACATAGTCCAAGTGCCCGCTAGGTAAACTAGATAGTCCAAGTGCCCCCTAAGAAACCTACATAGTCCAAGTGCACACTGGTTAAACCAGATAGTCCAAGTGTCCGCTAGTTAACCTAGATAGTCCAAGTGCCGCTAGGTAACCTACATAGTGCAAGTGTCCCCTAGTTAACCTACATAGTCCAAGTGCCCGCTAATTAACATAGATTGTCCAAGAGCCCCCTAGGGAAAGTACATAGTCCAAGTGCCCGCTAGGTAACCTAGATAGTGCAAGTGCCCGGTAGTTAACCTACATAGTCCAAGTGCCCGCTAGGTAACCTAGATAGTCTAAGGGCCCGCTAGTTAACCTACATAGTCCACGTGCCCGGTAGTTAACTTACATAGCTCAAGTGTCCGTAAGGAACATATATAGTCCAAGTGCCCGCTGGGGAACATACAGAGTCTAAGTGCCCGCTAGGGAACCTACGTAGCCCAAGTGCCCGCTAGGGAATCTACATAGTCCAAGGGCCATCTAGTTAACGTAGATAGTCCAAGTGCCGCTAGTTAATCTACATAGTTTAAGGGCCCGCTAGTTAAGCTACATAGTCCAACTACCCGCTAGTTAACCTAGATCGTCCACGTGTCCGCTAGTTAACCTACATAGTACAAGTGCCCGCTAGGGAACCTACATAGTCCAAGTGCCTGCTAGGGAACTTACATAGTCCAAGTGCCCGCTCTGGAACATACATAGTCCAAGTGCCCGCTAGGGAATCTACATAGTCCAAGGGCCTGCTACTTAACGTAGACAGTCCAAGTGCCGCTAGTTAATCAACATAGTCCAAGGGCCTGCTAGTTAACCTACATAGTCCAAGGGCCCGCTAGTTAACCTACATCGTCCAAGGGCCCGCTAGTTAATCTACAAGGTCCAAGTGCCCGCTAGGTAACTAATATACTCCAAATGCCCGCTAGGGACCCTAATAGTGCAAATGCCCGCTAGTTAACCTAGATAGTCCAAGTGCTCGCTAGTTAACATAGATAGTCCACGTGCCCGCTAGTTAACCTAGATAGACCGAATGCCCGCTAGGGAACCTATCTAGTCCAAGTGCCCGATAGGAAACCTACATAGTCCAAGTGCCCGCTAGTTAACATAGATAGTCCAAGTACCCGCTAGGAAACATACATAGTCCAAGTGCCCGCTAGGTAACGTACATTGTCCAAGTGCCCTCTAGGTAACCTAGACTGTCCAATTGCCCCCTAGTTAACCTATACAGTCCAAGTACCCGATAGGGAATCTACATAGTCCAAGTGCTCGCTAGGGAACCTACATAGTCCAAGTGCTCGCTAGGCAACCTACATAGTCCAAGTGCCCGCTATGTAACTTAGATTGTCCAATTGCCCGTTAGCTAACCTAGATAGTCGAAGTGTCCGCTAGTTAACCTACATATTCCAATTGCCCGTTCGTTAACGTAGATAGGCCAAGTGCCTGCTAGGTAACCTAGACAGTCGAAGTGCCCGCTAGGTTACCTACATAGTCCAAGTGCACGTTCGTTAACCTAGATAGTCAAAGTGCCTGCTAGGTAACCTAAATAGTCCAAGTGCCCGCTAGGTAACCTAGATAGTCCAATTGCCCGTTAGCTAACCTAGATAATCGAAGGGTCCGCTAATTAACCTACATAGTCCAAGTGCCCGTTCGTTAACGTAGATAGGCCAAGTGCCAGCTAGGTAACCTAGACAGTCCAAGTGCCTGCTAGGTAACCTAGATAGTCCAAATGCCCGCTAGGGTATGTACATAGTTCAATTGCCCGCTAGGAAACCTAGATTGTCCAAGTGTCCGCTAGTTAACCTACATAGTCCAAGTGCCCCCTAGGTAACCTAGATAGTCCAAGGTCCTGCTAGTTAACCTACATAGTCCAATGCCCGATAGGGAAACTACAAAGTCCAAGTGGCCCCTGAGGAACCTACATAGTCCAAGTGCCCGATAGGGAACCTACATATTCCAAGTGCCCGTTAGGGTACCTAGATAGTCCACGTGCCCGCTAGGGAACCTACATAGTCAAAGTGCCCGCTAGGGAACCTGCACTGTGCAAGTGCCCGCTAGTTAACCTAGATAGTCCAAGGTCAGCTAGTTAACCTAGATAGTCCAAGTGCCCGCTAGTTAACCTACATAGTCCAAAAACCTGCTAGTTAACCTAGATAGTCCAAGTGCCCGCTAGTTAACCTACATAATCCAAGGGCCCGCTAGTTAACCTAGATATTCCAAGTACCCGCTAGTTAAACTAGATCGTCCAAGTGTACGCTAGTTAACCTACATAGTCCAAGTTCCCGTTAGGTAACCGAGATAGTACAAGGGCCCGCAAGGTAACCTACATAGTCCAAGTGCCCGCTAGGTAACCTAGATATTCCAAGTTCCTGTTAGCTAACCTGGTTAGTCCAAGTGCCCGCTAGATAACCTACATAGTCCAAGCCCACTAGGTAACCTATATAGTCCAAGTGCCCGCTAAGAAACCAAGATAGTCCAAGTGCCCTTTGGTAACCTAGATAGTCCAAGTGCCTGCTAGGTAACCTACATAGTCCAAGTGCCCGCTAGGGAACCTACATAGTCAAAGTGCCCGCTAGGGAACCTGCATTGTGCATGTGCCCGCTAGTTAACCTAGATAGTCCTAGTGCCTGCTAGTTAACCTAGATAGTCCAAGTGCCCGCTAGTTAACCTTGATCATCCAAGTGCCCGCTAGTTAACCTACATAGTCCAAGTGCCTAATAGGGAACCTACATAGTCCAAGTGCCCGCAGAGGAACCTACATAGTCCAAGTGCCCGTTAGGGAACCTAGATAGTCCAAGTGCCCGTAGGGAACCTATATAGTCCAAGTGCCCGCTAGGGAACCTACATAGTCAAAGTGCCCGCTAGGGAACCTGCACTGTGCAAGTGCCCGCTAGTTATCCTAGATAGTCCTAGTGCCCGCTAGTTAACCTAGATAGTCGAAGTGCCCGATAGTTAACCTACATAGTCCAAGGTCAGCTAGTTAACCTAGATAGTCCAAGTGCCCACTAGTTAACCTACATAGTCCAAGGTCAGCTAGTTAACCTAGATAGTCCAAGTGCCCGCTATTTATCCTACATAGTCCAAGGGCCCGCTAGTTAACCTAGATATTCCAAGTACCCGCTAGTTAAACTAGATCGTCCAAGTGTACGCTAGTTAACCTACATAGTCCAAGTTCCCGTTAGGTTACCTAGATAGTACAAGTGCCCGCAAGGTAACCTACATAGTCCAAGCGCTCGCTAGGTAACCTAGGTATTCCAAGTTCCTGTTAGCTAACCTAGATAGTCCAAGTGCCCGCTAGGTAACCTACATAGTCCAAGCCCACTAGGTAACCTATATAGTCAAAGTGCCCGCTAAGAAACCAAGATAGTCCAAGTGCCCTTTGGTAACCTAGATAGTCCAAGTGCCTGCTAGGTAACCTACATAGTCCAAGTGCCCGCAAGGTAACCTATATAGTCCAAGTTACAGCTAAGTAACCTAGATAGTCCAAGGGCCCGCTAGTTAACCTACATAGTCCAAGTGCCCGCTAGGTAAACTAGATAGTCCAAGTGCCCGCTAAGAAACCTACATAGTCCAAGTGCACACTGGTTAAACCAGATAGTCCAAGTGTCCGCTAGTTAACCTAGATAGTCCAAGTGCCGCTAGGTAACCTACATAGTGCAAGTGTCCCCTAGTTAACCTACATAGTCCAAGTGCCCGCTAGTTTACATAGATAGTCCAAGAGCCCGCTAGGGAACGTACATAGTCCAAGTGCCCACTAGGTAACCTAGATAGTGCAAGTGCCCGGTAGTTAACCTACATAGTCCAAGAGCCCTATAGGTAACCTAGATAGTCTAAGGGCCCGCTAGTTAACCTACATAGTCCACGTGCCCAGTAGTTAACTTACATAGTTCAAGTGTCCGTAAGGAACATATATAGTCCAAGTGCCCGCTGGGGAACATACAGAGTCTAAGTGCCCGCTAGGGAACCTACGTAGCCCAAGTGCCCGCTAGGGAATCTACATAGTCCAAGGGCCCTCTAGTTAACGTAGATAGTCCAAGTGCCGCTAGTTAATCTACATAGTTTAAGGGCCCGCTAGTTAAGCTACATAGTCCAACTACCCGCTAGTTAACCTAGATTGTCCACGTGTCCGCTAGTTAACCTACATAGTACAAGTGCCCGCTAGGGAACCTACATAGTCCAAGTGCCTGCTAGGGAATCTACATAGTCCAAGTGCCCGCTCTGGAACATACATAGTCCAAGTGCCCGCTAGGGAATCTACATAGTCCAAGGGCCTGCTACTTAACGTAGATAGTCCAAGTGCCGCTAGTTAATCAACATAGTCCAAGGGCCTGCTAGTTAATCTACAAGGTCCAAGTGCCCGCTAGGTAACTAATATACTCCAAATGCCCGCTAGGGACCCTAATAGTCCAAATGCCCGCTAGTTAACCTAGATAGTCCAAGTGCTCGCTAGTTAACCTAGATAGTCCAAGTGCCCGCTACGGGACGTACATAGTCCAATTGCCCGCTAGGAAACCTAGATTGTCCAAGTGTCCGCTAGTTAACCTACATAGTCCAAGTGCCCCCTAGGTAACCTAGATAGTCCTAGGTCCTGCTAGTTAACCTACATAGTCCAAGTTCCCGCTAGGGAACCTACATATTCCACGTGCCCGTTAGGGAACCTAGATAGTCAAAGTGCCCGCAGGGAACCTATATAGTCCAAGTGCCCGCTAGGGAACCTACATAGTCAAAGTGCCCGCTAGGGAACCTGCATTGTGCAAGTGCCCGCTAGTTAACCTAGATAGTCCTAGTGCCCGCTAGTTAACCTTGATCATCCAAGTGCCCGCTAGTTAACCTACATAGTCCAAGTGCCTAATAGGGAACCTACATAGTCCAAGTGCCCGCAGATGAACCTACATAGTCCAAGTGCCCGTTAGGGAACCTAGATAGTCCAAGTGCCCGTAGGGAACCTATATAGTCCAAGTGCCCGCTAGGGAACCTACATAGTCAAAGTGCCCGCTAGGGAACCTGCACTGTGCAAGTGCCCGCTAGTTAACCTAGATAGTCCCAGTGCCCGCTAGTTAACCTAGATAGTCGAAGTGCCCGATAGTTAACCTACATAGTCCAAGGTCAGCTAGTTAACCTAGATAGTCCAAGTGCCCGCTAGTTAACCTACATAGTCCAAAAACCTGCTAGTTAACCTAGATAGTCCAAGTGCCCGCTAGTTAACCTACATAGTCCAAGGGCCCGCTAGTTAACCTAGATATTCCAAGTACCCGCTAGTTAAACTAGATCGTCCAAGTGTACGCTAGTTAACCTACATAGTCCAAGTTCCCGTTAGGTAACCTAGATAGTACAAGTGCCCGCAAGGTAACCTACATAGTCCAAGTGCCCGCTAGGTAACCTAGGTATTCCAAGTTCCTGTTAGCTAACCTAGATAGTCCAAGTGCCCGCTAGGTAACCTACATAGTCCAAGCCCGCTAGGTAACCTATATAGTCCAAGTGCCCGCTAAGAAACCAAGATAGTCCAAGTGCCCTTTGGTAACCTAGATAGTCCAAGTGCCTGCTAGGTAACCTACATAGTCCAAGTTCCCGCTAGGTAACCTAGATAGTTCAAGTACCCGTTACCTAACCTAGATAATACAATTGCCCACTATGCAACATACATAGTCCAAGTGCTCATTCGTTAACCTAGAAGTCCAAGTGCCCGCTAGGTAACCTACATAGTCCAAATGCCGATTCGGTAACCTAGATATTCCAAGTGCCCGCTAATTAACCTACATAGTCCAAGTGCCCGCAAGGTAACCTACATAGTCCAAGTGCCCGCTAGTTAACCTAGATAGTCCAAGTGCCCGTTCGTTAACCTAGATAGTCCAAGTGCCTGCTAGGTAACCTAGATAGTCCAAGTGCGTGCTAGGTAACTTACATAGTCCAAGTGCCCGCAAGGTAACCTATATAGTCCAAGTTACAGCTAAGTAACCTAGATAGTCCAAGGGCCCGCTAGTTAACCTACATAGTCCAAGTGCCCGCAAGGTAACCTATATAGTCCAAGTTACAGCTAAGTAACCTAGATAGTTCAAGGGCCCGCTAGTTAACCTACATAGTCCAAGTGCCCGCTAGGTAAACTAGATAGTCCAAGTGCCCCCTAAGAAACCTACATAGTCCAAGTGCACACTGGTTAAACCAGATAGTCCAAGTGTCCGCTAGTTAACCTAGATAGTCCAAGTGCCGCTAGGTAACCTACATAGTGCAAGTGTCCCCTAGTTAACCTACATAGTCCAAGTGCCCGCTAATTAACATAGATTGTCCAAGAGCCCCCTAGGGAAAGTACATAGTCCAAGTGCCCGCTAGGTAACCTAGATAGTGCAAGTGCCCGGTAGTTAACCTACATAGTCCAAGTGCCCGCTAGGTAACCTAGATAGTCTAAGGGCCCGCTAGTTAACCTACATAGTCCACGTGCCCGGTAGTTAACTTACATAGCTCAAGTGTCCGTAAGGAACATATATAGTCCAAGTGCCCGCTGGGGAACATACAGAGTCTAAGTGCCCGCTAGGGAACCTACGTAGCCCAAGTGCCCGCTAGGGAATCTACATAGTCCAAGGGCCATCTAGTTAACGTAGATAGTCCAAGTGCCGCTAGTTAATCTACATAGTTTAAGGGCCCGCTAGTTAAGCTACATAGTCCAACTACCCGCTAGTTAACCTAGATCGTCCACGTGTCCGCTAGTTAACCTACATAGTACAAGTGCCCGCTAGGGAACCTACATAGTCCAAGTGCCTGCTAGGGAACTTACATAGTCCAAGTGCCCGCTCTGGAACATACATAGTCCAAGTGCCCGCTAGGGAATCTACATAGTCCAAGGGCCTGCTACTTAACGTAGACAGTCCAAGTGCCGCTAGTTAATCAACATAGTCCAAGGGCCTGCTAGTTAACCTACATAGTCCAAGGGCCCGCTAGTTAACCTACATCGTCCAAGGGCCCGCTAGTTAATCTACAAGGTCCAAGTGCCCGCTAGGTAACTAATATACTCCAAATGCCCGCTAGGGACCCTAATAGTGCAAATGCCCGCTAGTTAACCTAGATAGTCCAAGTGCTCGCTAGTTAACATAGATAGTCCACGTGCCCGCTAGTTAACCTAGATAGACCGAATGCCCGCTAGGGAACCTATCTAGTCCAAGTGCCCGATAGGAAACCTACATAGTCCAAGTGCCCGCTAGTTAACATAGATAGTCCAAGTACCCGCTAGGAAACATACATAGTCCAAGTGCCCGCTAGGTAACGTACATTGTCCAAGTGCCCTCTAGGTAACCTAGACTGTCCAATTGCCCCCTAGTTAACCTATACAGTCCAAGTACCCGATAGGGAATCTACATAGTCCAAGTGCTCGCTAGGGAACCTACATAGTCCAAGTGCTCGCTAGGCAACCTACATAGTCCAAGTGCCCGCTATGTAACTTAGATTGTCCAATTGCCCGTTAGCTAACCTAGATAGTCGAAGTGTCCGCTAGTTAACCTACATATTCCAATTGCCCGTTCGTTAACGTAGATAGGCCAAGTGCCTGCTAGGTAACCTAGACAGTCGAAGTGCCCGCTAGGTTACCTACATAGTCCAAGTGCACGTTCGTTAACCTAGATAGTCAAAGTGCCTGCTAGGTAACCTAAATAGTCCAAGTGCCCGCTAGGTAACCTAGATAGTCCAATTGCCCGTTAGCTAACCTAGATAATCGAAGGGTCCGCTAATTAACCTACATAGTCCAAGTGCCCGTTCGTTAACGTAGATAGGCCAAGTGCCAGCTAGGTAACCTAGACAGTCCAAGTGCCTGCTAGGTAACCTAGATAGTCCAAATGCCCGCTAGGGTATGTACATAGTTCAATTGTCCGCTAGGAAACCTAGATTGTCCAAGTGTCCGCTAGTTAACCTACATAGTCCAAGTGCCCCCTAGGTAACCTAGATAGTCCAAGGTCCTGCTAGTTAACCTACATAGTCCAATGCCCGATAGGGAAACTACAAAGTCCAAGTGGCCCCTGAGGAACCTACATAGTCCAAGTGCCCGATAGGGAACCTACATATTCCAAGTGCCCGTTAGGGTACCTAGATAGTCCAAGTGCCCGCTAGGGAACCTACATAGTCAAAGTGCCCGCTAGGGAACCTCCACTGTACAAGTGCCCACTAATTAACCTAGATAGTCCAAGTGCCCGCTAGTTAACCTAGATAGTCCAAGTACCCGCTAGTTAACCTTGATCATCCAAGTGCCCGCTAGATAAACTACATAGTCCAAGTGCCTGATAGGGAACCTACATAGTCCAAGTGCCCGCAGAGGAACCTACTTAGTCCAAGTGCCCGTTAGGGAACCTAGATAGTCCAAGTGCCCGTAGGGAACCTATATAGTCCAAGTGCCCTCTAGGGACCCTACATAGTCAAAGTGCCCGCTAGGGAACCTGCATTCTGCAAGTGCCCGCTAAGAAACCAAGATAGTCCCAGTGCCCGCTAGTTAACCTAGATAGTCCAAGTGCTTGCTAGGTAACCTACATAGTCCAAGTGCCCGCTAGTTAACCTAGATAGTCCAAGTGCCCGTTCGTTAACCTAGATAGTCCAAGTGCCCGCTAGGTAACCTAGCCAGTCCAAGTGCCTGCTAGGGAACTTACATAGTCCAAGTGCCCGCTCTGGAACATACATAGTCCAAGTGCCCGCTAGGGAATCTACATAGTCCAAGGGCCTGCTACTTAACGTAGATAGTCCAAGTGCCGCTAGTTAATCAACATAGTCCAAGGGCCTGCTAGTTAATCTACAAGGTCCAGTGCCCGCTAGGTAACTAATATACTCCAAATGCCCGCTAGGGACCCTAATAGTGCAAATGCCCGCTAGTTAACCTAGATAGTCCAAGTGCTCGCTAGTTAACATAGATAGTCCAAGTGCCCGCTAGTTAACCTAGATAGACCGAATGCCCGCTAGGGAACCTATCTAGTCCAAGTGCCCGATAGGGAACCTACATAGTCCAAGTGCCCGCTAGTTAACATAGATAGTCCAAGTACCCGCTAGGAAACATACATAGTCCAAGTGCCCGCTAGGAAACGTACATTGTCCAAGTGCCCTCTAGGTAACCTAGACTGTCCAATTGCCCCCTAGTTAACCTATACAGTCCAAGTACCCGATAGGGAATCTACATAGTCCAAGTGCTCGCTAGGGAACCTACATAGTCCAAGTGCTCGCTAGGCAACCTACATAGTCCAAGTGCCCGCTATGTAACTTAGATTGTCCAATTGCCCGTTAGCTAACCTAGATAGTCGAAGTGTCCGCTAGTTAACCTACATATTCCAAGTGCCCGTTCGTTAACGTAGATAGGCCAAGTGCCTGCTAGGTAACCTAGACTGTCGAAGTGCCCGCTAGGTTACCTACATAGTCCAGGTGCACGTTCGTTAACCTAGATAGTCAAAGTGCCTGCTAGGTAACCTAAATAGTCCAAGTGCCCGCTAGGTAACCTAGATAGTCCAATTGCCCGTTAGCTAACCTAGATAATCGAAGGGTCCGCTAGTTAACCTACATAGTCCAAGTGCCCGTTCGTTAACGTAGATAGGCCAAGTGCCAGCTAGGTAACCTAGACAGTCCAAGTGCCCGCTAGGTAACCTAGATAGTCCAAATGCCCGCTAGGGTATGTACATAGTTCAATTGCCCGCTAGGAAACCTAGATTGTCCAAGTGTCCGCTAGTTAACCTACATAGTCCAAGTGCCCCCTAGGTAACCTAGATAGTCCAAGGTCCTGCTAGTTAACCTACATAGTCCAATGCCCGATAGGGAAACTACAAAGTCCAAGTGGCCCCTGAGGAACCTACATAGTCCAAGTGCCCGATAGGGAACCTACATATTCCAAGTGCCCGTTAGGGAACCTAGATAGTCCAAGTGCCCATAGGGAACCTATATAGTCCAAGTGCCCTCTAGGGAACCTACATAGTCAAAGTGCCCGCTAGGGAACCTCCACTGTACAAGTGCCCACTAATTAACCTAGATAGTCCAAGTGCCCGCTAGTTAACCTAGATAGTCCAAGTACCCGCTAGTTAACCTTGATCATCCAAGTGCCCGCTAGATAAACTACATAGTCCAAGTGCATGATAGGGAACCTACATCGTCCAAGTGCCCGCAGAGGAACCTACTTAGTCCAAGTGCCCGTTAGGGAACCTAGATAGTCCAAGTGCCCGTAGGGAACCTATATAGTCCATGTGCCCTCTAGGGACCCTACATAGTCAAAGTGCCCGCTAGGGAACCTGCATTCTGCACGTGCCCGCTAAGAAACCAAGATAGTCCCAGTGCCCGCTAGTTAACCTAGATAGTCCAAGTGCTTGCTAGGTAACCTACATAGTCCAAGTGCCCGCTAGTTAACCTAGATAGTCCAAGTGCCCGTTCGTTAACCTAGATAGTCCAAGTGCCCGCGAATTAACCTACATAGTCCAACTGCCCACTAGGGAACGTACATAGTCCAAGTGCCCGCTGGGTAACCTAGATAGTGCAAGTGCTTGTTAGGTAACCTACATAGTCCAAGTTCCCGCTAGGTAACCTAGATAGTCAAAGTGCCCGTTACCTAACCTAGACAATCCAATTGCCCGCTATGCAACATACATAGTCCAAGTGCCCATTCGTTAACCTAGAAGTCCAAGTGCCCGCTAGGTAACCTACATAGTCCAAATGCCCGTTCGGTAACCTAGATAGTCCAAGTGCCCGCGAATTAACCTACATAGTCCAACTGCCCACTAGGTAACCTAGATAGTGCAAGTGCCCGCTAGGTAACCTACATAGTCCAAGTGCCCGCTGGTTAACCTAGATAGTCCAAGTGCACGTTCATTAACCTAGATAGACCAAGTGCCCGCTAGGTAACCTAGACAGTCCAAGTGCCTGCTAGGTAACTTACATAGTCCAAATGCCCATTCGTTAACCTACATAGTCCAAGGGCCCACTATTTAACCTAGATCGTCCAAGTGTCTTTGGTTAACCTACATAGTCCAAGTGCCCGCAATGTAACCTATATAGTCCAAGTTCCAGCTATGTAACCTAGATAGTCCAAGGGCCCGCTAGTTAACCTACATAGTCCAAGTGCCCGCTAGGTAAACTAGATAGTCCAAGTGCCCGCTAAGGAACCTACTTGTCCAAGTGCACGCTGGTTAACCCAGATAGTCCAAGTGCCCGCTAGTTAACCTAGATAGTCCAAGTGCCGCTAGGTAACCTACATAGTGCAAGTGTCCCCTAGTTAACCTACATAGTCCAAGTGCCCTCTAGTTAACATAGCTAGTCCAAGTGCCCACTAGGGAACGTACATAGTCCAAGTGCCCGCTAGGTAACCTAGATAGTGCAAGTGTCCCCTAGTTAACCTACATAGTCCAAGTGCCCGCTAGGTAACCTAGATAGTCTAAGGGCCCGCTAGTTAACCTACATAGTCCAAGTGCACGTTAGTTAACTTACATAGTTCAAGTGTCCGTAAGGAACATATATACTCCAAGTGCCCGCTAGGGAACATACAGAGTCTAAGTGCCCGTTAGGGAACCTACGTAGTCCAAGTGCCCGCTAGGGAATCTACATAGGCCAAGGGCTCTCTAGTTAACGTAGATAGTCCAAGTGCCACTAGTTAATCTACATAGTTCAAGGGCCCGCTAGTTAACCTACATAGTCCAACTACCCGCTAGTTAACCTAGATCGTCCAAGTGTCCGCTAGTTAACCTACATAGTACAAGTGCCCGCTAGGGAACCTACATAGTCCAAGTGCCTGCTAGGGAACCTACATAGTCCAAGTGCCCACTCTGGAACATACATAGTCCAAGTGCCCGCTAGGGAATCTACATAGTCCAAGGGCCCGCTACTTAACATAGATAGTCCAAGTACCGCTAGTTAATCAACATAGTCCAAGGGCCCGCTAGTTAACCTACATAGTCCAAGGGCCCGCTAGTTAACGTACATCGTCCAAGGGCCCGCTAGTTAACCTAGATAGTCCAAGTGCCCCCTAGTTAACCTACATACTCCAAGTGCCCGCTAGGTAACCTAGACAGTTCAAGTGACCACTAGGTTACCTACATAGTCCAAGTGCCCGTTCGTTAACCTACATAGTCCAAGTGCCCGCTAGGTAACCAATATACTCCAAATGCCCGCTAGGGACCCTAATAGTCCAAATACCCGCTAGTTAACCTAGATAATCCAAGTGCTTGCTAGTTAACATAGATAGTCCAAGTGCCCGCTAGTTAACCTAGATCGTCCAAGTGTATGCTAGTTAACCTACATAGTCCAAGTTCCCGTTAGGTAATCTAGATAGTACAAGTGCCCGCAAGGTAACCTACATAGTCCAAGCGCCCACTAGGTAACCTAGATATTCCAAGTTCCTGTTAGCTAACCTAGATAATCCAAGTGCCCGCTAGGTAACCTACATAGTCCAAGTGCCCTTTCGTTAACCTAGATAGTCCAAGTGCCCGCTAGGTAACCTACATAGTCCAAGGGCCCGCTAGGTAACCTATATAGTCCAAGTGCCCGCTAAGAAACCAAGATAGTCCAAGTGCCCATTAGGCAACCTAGATAGTCCAAGTGCCCGCTAGGTAACCTACATAGTCCAAATGATCGTTCCGTAACCTAGATAGTCCAAGTGCCCGCGAATTAACCTACATAGTCCAAGTGCCCACTAGGTAACCTAGATAGTGCAAGTGCCCGCTAGGGAACCTACATAGTCCAAGTGCCCGCTAGTTAACCTAGATAGTCCAAGTGCCCGATAGTTAACCTACATAGTCCAAGTTCAGCTAGTTAACCTAGATAGTCGAAATGAACGATAGTTAACCTACATAGTCCAAGGTCAGCTCGTTAACCTAGATAGTCAAAGTGCCCGCTAGTTAACCTACATAGTCCAAGAACCTGCTAGTCAACCTAGATAGTCCAAGTGCCCGCTAGTTAACCTACATAGTCCAAGTGCCTGATAGGGAACCTACATAGTCCAAGTGCCCGCAGAGGAAACTACATAGTCCAAGAGACCGTTAGGGAACCTAGAAAGTCCAAGTGCCCGTAGAGAACCTATATAGTCCAAGTGCCCGCTAGGGAACCTACATAGTCAAAGTGCCCGCTAGGGAACCTGCACTGTGCAAGTGCCCGCTAGTTAACCTAGATAGTCCAAGTGCCCGCTAGTTAACCTAGATAGTCGAAATGAACGATAGTTAACCTACATAGTCCAAGGTCAGCTCGTTAACCTAGATAGTCAAAGTGCCCGCTAGTTAACCTACATAGTCCAAGAACCTGCTAGTCAACCTAGATAGTCCAAGTGCCCGCTAGTTAACCTACATAGTCCAAGGGCCCGCTAGTTAACCTAGATATTCCAAGTGCCGGCTAGTTAACGTAGATCGTCCAAGTGTACGCTAGTTAACCTACATAGTCCATGTTCCCGTTAGGTAACCTAGATAGTACAAGTGCCGGCAAGATAACCTACATAGTCCAAGTGCCCGCTAGGTAACCTAGATATTCCAAGTTCCTGTTAGCTAACCTAGATAATCCAAGTGCCCGCTAAGAAACCAAGATAGTCCAAGTGCCCGTTAGGTAACCTACATAGTCCAAGTGCCCGCTAGGTAACCTACATAGTCCAAGTTCCTGCTAGGTAACCTAGATAGTCCAAGTGCCCGTTACCTAACCTAGATAATCCAATTGCCCGCTATGCAACATACATAGTCCAAGTGCCCATTCGTTAACCTAGAAGTCCAAGTGCCCGCTAGGTAACCTACATAGTCCAAATGCCCGTTCGGTAACCTAGATAGTCCAAGTGCCCGCGAATTAACCTACATAGTCCAAGTGCCCACTAGGTAACCTAGATAGTGCAAGTGCCCGCTAGGTAACCTACATAGTCCAAGTGCCCGCTAGTTAACCTAGATAGTCCAAGTGCCAGTTCGTTAACCTAGATAGTCCAAGTGCCCGCTAGGTAACCTAGACAGTCCAAGTGCCTGCTAGGTAACTTACATAGTCCAAATGCCCGTTCGTTAACCTACATAGTCCAAGGGCCCACTATTTAACCTAGATCGTCCAAGTGTCTTTGGTTAACCTACATAGTCCAAGTGCCTGCAAGGTAACCTACATAGCCCAAGTTCCAGCTATGTAACCTAGATAGTCCAAGGGCCCGCTAGTTAACCTACATAGTCCAAGTGCCCGCTAGGTAAACTAGATAGTCCAAGTGCCCGCTAAGGAACCTACATAGTCCAAGTGCACGCTAGTTAACCCAGATAGTCCAAGTGCCCGCTAGTTAACCTAGATAGTCCAAGTGCCACTAGGTAACCTACATAGTGCAAGTGTCCCCTAGTTAACCTACATAGTCCAAGTGCCCGCTAGTTAACATAGATAGTCCAAGTGCCCGCTAGGGAACGTACATAGTCCAAGTGCCCGCTAGTTAACCTAGATAGTGCAAGTGCCCGGTAGTTAACCTACATAATCCAAGTGCCCGCTAGGTAACCTAGATAGTCTAAGGGCCCGCTAGTTATCCTACATAGTCCAAGTGCCCGGTAGTTAGCTTACATAGTTCAAGTGTCCATAAGGAACATATATAGTCCAAGTGCCCGCTAGGGAACATACAGAGTCTAAGTGCCCCCTAGGGAACCTACGTAGTCCAAGTGCCCGCTAGGGAATCTACATAGTCCAAGGGTCCTCTAGTTAACGTAGATTGTCCAAGTGCCCGCTCTGGAACTAACATAGTCCAAGTGCCCGCTAGGGAATCTACATAGTCCAAGGGCTAGCTACTTAATGTAGATAGTCCAAGTGCCGCTAGTTAGTCAACATAGTCCAAGGGCCTGCTAGTTAACCTACATAGTCCAAGTACTCGCTAGTTAACCTAGATCCTCCACGTGCCCGCTAGTTAACCTATATCGTCCAAGGGCCCGCTAGTTAACCTAGATAGTCCAAGTGCCCCCTAGTTAACCTACATACTCCAAGTGCCCGCTTGGTAATCTAGACAGTTCAAGTGACCACTAGGTTACCTACATAGTCCAAGTGCCCGTTCGTTAACCTACATAGTCCAAGTGCCCGCTAGGTAACCATTATACTCCAAATGCCCATTAGGGAAACTAATAGTCCAAATGTCCGCTAGTTAACCTAGATAGTCCAAGTGCTCGCTAGTTAACATAGAGAGTCCAAGTGCCCGCTAGTTAACCTAGATAGACCAAGTGCCCACTAGGGAACCTATCTAGTCCAAGTGCCCGATAGGGAACCTACATAGTCCAAGTGCCCGCTAGTTAACATAGATAGTCCAAGTACCCGCTAGGAAACGTACATAGTCCAAGTGCCCGCTAGGTAACCTAGATAGTCCAAGTGCCTGCTAGGTAACCTAAATAGTCCAAGTGCCCGCTAGGTAACCTAGATAGTCCAATTGCCCGTTAGCTAACCTAGATAATCGAAGGGTCCGCTAGTTAACATACATAGTCCAAGTGCCCGT
The DNA here is from genome assembly GCF_050624435.1 of Tenrec ecaudatus. Taxonomy (NCBI): domain Eukaryota; kingdom Metazoa; phylum Chordata; class Mammalia; order Afrosoricida; family Tenrecidae; genus Tenrec; species Tenrec ecaudatus. The sequence continues at coordinate 57,588,667 of NC_134532.1, forward strand.
TCGTTAACGTAGATAGGCCAAATGCCAGCTAGGTAACCTAGACAGTCCAAGTGCCCGCTAGGTAACCTAGATAGTCCAAATGCCCGCTAGGATATGTACATAGTTCAATTGCCCGCTAGGAAACCTAGATTGTCCAAGTGTCCGCTAGTTAACCTACATAGTCCAAGTGCCCCCTAGGTAAAATAGATAGTCCAAGGTCCTGCTAGTTAACCTACATAGTCCAATGCCCGATAGGGAAACTACAAAGTCCAAGTGGCCCCTGAGGAACCTACATAGTCCAAGTGCCCGATAGGGAACCTACATATTCCAAGTGCCCGTTAGGGAACCTAGATAGTCCAAGTGCCCGTAGGGAACCTATATAGTCCAAGTGCCCTCTAGGGAACCTACATAGTCAAAGTGCCCGCTAGGGAATCTCCACTGTACAAGTGCCCACTAATTAACCTAGATAGTCCAAGTGCCCGCTAGTTAACCTAGATAGTCCAAGTACCCGCTAGTTAACCTTGATCATCCAAGTGCCCGCTAGATAAACTACATAGTCCAAGTGCCTTATAGGGAACCTACATCGTCCAAGTGCCCGCAGAGGAACCTACTTAGTCCAAGTGCCCGTTAGGGAACCTAGATAGTCCAAGTGCCCGTAGGGAACCTAAATAGTCCAAGTGCCCTCTAGGGACCCTACATAGTCAAAGTGCCCGCTAGGGAACCTGCATTCTGCAAGTGCCCGCTAAGAAACCAAGATAGTCCCAGTGCCCGCTAGTTAACCTAGATAGTCCAAATGCTTGCTAGGTAACCTACATAGTCCAAGTGCCCGCTAGTTAACCTAGATAGTCCAAGTGCCCGTTCGTTAACCTAGATAGTCCAAGTGCCCGCTAGGTAACCTAGCCAGTCCAAGTGCCTGCTAGGTAACTTACATAGTCCAAATGCCCGTTCGTTAACCTACATAGTCCAAGGGCCCACTATTTAACCTAGATCGTCCAAGTGTCTTTGGTTAACCTACATAGTCCAAGTGCCCGCAAGGTAACCTATATAGTCCAAGTTCCAGCTATGTAACCTAGATAGTCCAAGGGCCCGCTAGTTAACCTACATAGTCCAAGTGCCCGCTAGGTAAACTAGATAGTCCAAGTGCCCGCTAAGAAACCTACATAGTCCAAGTGCACACTGGTTAAACCAGATAGTCCAAGTGTCCGCTAGTTAACCTAGATAGTCCAAGTGCCGCTAGGTAACCTACATAGTGCAAGTGTCCCCTAGTTAACCTACATAGTCCAAGTGCCCGCTAGTTAACATAGATAGTCCAAGAGCCCGCTAGGGAACGTACATAGTCCATGTGCCCGCTGGGTAACCTAGATAGTGCAAGTGCTTGTTAGGTAACCTACATAGTCCAAGTTCCCGCTAGGTAACCTAGATAGTCAAAGTGCCCGTTACCTAACCTAGACAATCCAATTGCCCGCTATGCAACATACATAGTCCAAGTGCCCATTCGTTAACCTAGAAGTCCAAGTGCCCGCTAGGTAACCTACATAGTCCAAATGCCCGTTCGGTAACCTAGATAGTCCAAGTGCCCGCGAATTAACCTACATAGTCCAACTGCCCACTAGGTAACCTAGATAGTGCAAGTGCCCGCTAGGTAACCAGCTATAGATAGTTCAGCTAGTTAACCTACATAGTCCAAGTGCCCGCTAGTTAACCTACATAGTCCAAGTGCCTGATAGGGAACCTACATAGTCCAAGTGCCCGCAGAGGAAACTACATAGTCCAAGAGCCCGTTAGGGAACCTAGATAGTCCAAGTGCCCGTAGAGAACCTATATCGTCCAAGTGCCCGCTAGGGAACCTACATAGTCAAAGTGCCCGCTAGGGAACCTGCACTGTGCAAGTGCCCGCTAGTTAACCTAGATAGTCCAAGTGCCCGCTAGTTAACCTAGATAGTCGAAATGAACGATAGTTAACCTACATAGTCCAAGGTCAGCTCGTTAACCTAGATAGTCAAAGTGCCCGCTAGTTAACCTACATAGTCCAAGAACCTGCTAGTCAACCTAGATAGTCCAAGTGCCCGCTAGTTAACCTACATAGTCCAAGGGCCCGCTAGTTAACCTAGATATTCCAAGTGCCGGCTAGTTAACGTAGATCGTCCAAGTGTACGCTAGTTAACCTACATAGTCCATGTTCCCGTTAGGTAACCTAGATAGTACAAGTGCCGGCAAGATAACCTACATAGTCCAAGTGCCCGCTAGGTAACCTAGATATTCCAAGTTCCTGTTAGCTAACCTAGATAATCCAAGTGCCCGCTAAGAAACCAAGATAGTCCAAGTGCCCGTTAGGTAACCTACATAGTCCAAGTGCCCGCTAGGTAACCTACATAGTCCAAGTTCCTGCTAGGTAACCTAGATAGTCCAAGTGCCCGTTACCTAACCTAGATAATCCAATTGCCCGCTATGCAACATACATAGTCCAAGTGCCCATTCGTTAACCTAGAAGTCCAAGTGCCCGCTAGGTAACCTACATAGTCCAAATGCCCGTTCGGTAACCTAGATAGTCCAAGTGCCCGCGAATTAACCTACATAGTCCAACTGCCCACTAGGTAACCTAGATAGTGCAAGTGCCCGCTAGGTAACCTACATAGTCCAAGTGCCCGCTGGTTAACCTAGATAGTCCAAGTGCACGTTCATTAACCTAGATAGACCAAGTGCCCGCTAGGTAACCTAGACAGTCCAAGTGCCTGCTAGGTAACTTACATAGTCCAAATGCCCATTCGTTAACCTACATAGTCCAAGGGCCCACTATTTAACCTAGATCGTCCAAGTGTCTTTGGTTAACCTACATAGTCCAAGTGCCCACAATGTAACCTATATAGTCCAAGTTCCAGCTATGTAACCTAGATAGTCCAAGGGCCCGCTAGTTAACCTACATAGTCCAAGTGCCCGCTAGGTAAACTAGATAGTCCAAGTGCCCGCTAAGGAACCTACTTGTCCAAGTGCACGCTGGTTAACCCAGATAGTCCAAGTGCCCGCTAGTTAACCTAGATAGTCCAAGTGCCGCTAGGTAACCTACATAGTGCAAGTGTCCCCTAGTTAACCTACATAGTCCAAGTGCCCTCTAGTTAACATAGCTAGTCCAAGTGCCCACTAGGGAACGTACATAGTCCAAGTGCCCGCTAGGTAACCTAGATAGTGCAAGTGTCCCCTAGTTAACCTACATAGTCCAAGTGCCCGCTAGGTAACCTAGATAGTCTAAGGGCCCGCTAGTTAACCTACATAGTCCAAGTGCACGTTAGTTAACTTACATAGTTCAAGTGTCCGTAAGGAACATATATACTCCAAGTGCCCGCTAGGGAACATACAGAGTCTAAGTGCCCGTTAGGGAACCTACGTAGTCCAAGTGCCCGCTAGGGAATCTACATAGGCCAAGGGCTCTCTAGTTAACGTAGATAGTCCAAGTGCCACTAGTTAATCTACATAGTTCAAGGGCCCGCTAGTTAACCTACATAGTCCAACTACCCGCTAGTTAACCTAGATCGTCCAAGTGTCCGCTAGTTAACCTACATAGTACAAGTGCCCGCTAGGGAACCTACATAGTCCAAGTGCCTGCTAGGGAACCTACATAGTCCAAGTGCCCACTCTGGAACATACATAGTCCAAGTGCCCGCTAGGGAATCTACATAGTCCAAGGGCCCGCTACTTAACATAGATAGTCCAAGTACCGCTAGTTAATCAACATAGTCCAAGGGCCCGCTAGTTAACCTACATAGTCCAAGGGCCCGCTAGTTAACCTACATCGTCCAAGGGCCCGCTAGTTAACCTAGATAGTCCAAGTGCCCCCTAGTTAACCTACATACTCCAAGTGCCCGCTAGGTAACCTAGACAGTTCAAGTGACCACTAGGTTACCTACATAGTCCAAGTGCCCGTTCGTTAACCTACATAGTCCAAGTGCCCGCTAGGTAACCAATATACTCCAAATGCCCGCTAGGGACCCTAATAGTCCAAATACCCGCTAGTTAACCTAGATAATCCAAGTGCTTGCTAGTTAACATAGATAGTCCAAGTGCCCGCTAGTTAACCTAGATCGTCCAAGTGTATGCTAGTTAACCTACATAGTCCAAGTTCCCGTTAGGTAATCTAGATAGTACAAGTTCCCGCAAGGTAACCTACATAGTCCAAGCGCCCACTAGGTAACCTAGATATTCCAAGTTCCTGTTAGCTAACCTAGATAATCCAAGTGCCCGCTAGGTAACCTACATAGTCCAAGTGCCCTTTCGTTAACCTAGATAGTCCAAGTGCCCGCTAGGTAACCTACATAGTCCAAGGGCCCGCTAGGTAACCTATATAGTCCAAGTGCCCGCTAAGAAACCAAGATAGTCCAAGTGCCCATTAGGCAACCTAGATAGTCCAAGTGCCCGCTAGGTAACCTACATAGTCCAAATGATCGTTCGGTAACCTAGATAGTCCAAGTGCCCGCGAATTAACCTACATAGTCCAAGTGCCCACTAGGTAACCTAGATAGTGCAAGTGCCCGCTAGGGAACCTACATAGTCCAAGTGCCCGCTAGTTAACCTAGATAGTCCAAGTGCCCGATAGTTAACCTACATAGTCCAAGTTCAGCTAGTTAACCTAGATAGTCGAAATGAACGATAGTTAACCTACATAGTCCAAGGTCAGCTCGTTAACCTAGATAGTCAAAGTGCCCGCTAGTTAACCTACATAGTCCAAGAACCTGCTAGTCAACCTAGATAGTCCAAGTGCCCGCTAGTTAACCTACATAGTCCAAGTGCCTGATAGGGAACCTACATAGTCCAAGTGCCCGCAGAGGAAACTACATAGTCCAAGAGACCGTTAGGGAACCTAGAAAGTCCAAGTGCCCGTAGAGAACCTATATAGTCCAAGTGCCCGCTAGGGAACCTACATAGTCAAAGTGCCCGCTAGGGAACCTGCACTGTGCAAGTGCCCGCTAGTTAACCTAGATAGTCCAAGTGCCCGCTAGTTAACCTAGATAGTCGAAATGAACGATAGTTAACCTACATAGTCCAAGGTCAGCTCGTTAACCTAGATAGTCAAAGTGCCCGCTAGTTAACCTACATAGTCCAAGAACCTGCTAGTCAACCTAGATAGTCCAAGTGCCCGCTAGTTAACCTACATAGTCCAAGGGCCCGCTAGTTAACCTAGATATTCCAAGTGCCGGCTAGTTAACGTAGATCGTCCAAGTGTACGCTAGTTAACCTACATAGTCCATGTTCCCGTTAGGTAACCTAGATAGTACAAGTGCCGGCAAGATAACCTACATAGTCCAAGTGCCCGCTAGGTAACCTAGATATTCCAAGTTCCTGTTAGCTAACCTAGATAATCCAAGTGCCCGCTAAGAAACCAAGATAGTCCAAGTGCCCGTTAGGTAACCTACATAGTCCAAGTGCCCGCTAGGTAACCTACATAGTCCAAGTTCCTGCTAGGTAACCTAGATAGTCCAAGTGCCCGTTACCTAACCTAGATAATCCAATTGCCCGCTATGCAACATACATAGTCCAAGTGCCCATTCGTTAACCTAGAAGTCCAAGTGCCCGCTAGGTAACCTACATAGTCCAAATGCCCGTTCGGTAACCTAGATAGTCCAAGTGCCCGCGAATTAACCTACATAGTCCAAGTGCCCACTAGGTAACCTAGATAGTGCAAGTGCCCGCTAGGTAACCTACATAGTCCAAGTGCCCGCTAGTTAACCTAGATAGTCCAAGTGCCAGTTCGTTAACCTAGACAGTCCAAGTGCCTGCTAGGTAACTTACATAGTCCAAATGCCCGTTCGTTAACCTACATAGTCCAAGGGCCCACTATTTAACCTAGATCGTCCAAGTGTCTTTGGTTAACCTACATAGTCCAAGTGCCCGCAAGGTAACCTACATAGCCCAAGTTCCAGCTATGTAACCTAGATAGTCCAAGGGCCCGCTAGTTAACCTACATAGTCCAAGTGCCCGCTAGGTAAACTAGATAGTCCAAGTGCCCGCTAAGGAACCTACATAGTCCAAGTGCACGCTAGTTAACCCAGATAGTCCAAGTGCCCGCTAGTTAACCTAGAAAGTTGAAGTGCCGCTAGGTAACCTACATAGTGCAAGTGTCCCCTAGTTAACCTACATAGTCCAAGTGCCCGCTAGTTAACATAGATAGTCCAAGTGCCCGCTAGGGAACGTACATAGTCCAAGTGCCCGCTAGTTAACCTAGATAGTGCAAGTGCCCGGTAGTTAACCTACATAATCCAAGTGCCCGCTAGGTAACCTAGATAGTCTAAGGGCCCGCTAGTTATCCTACATAGTCCAAGTGCCCGGTAGTTAGCTTACATAGTTCAAGTGTCCGTAAGGAACATATATAGTCCAAGTGCCCGCTAGGGAACATACAGAATCTAAGTGCCCCCTAGGGAACCTACGTAGTCCAAGTGCCCGCTAGGGAATCTACATAGTCCAAGGGTCCTCTAGTTAACGTAGATTGTCCAAGTGCCCGCTCTGGAACTAACATAGTCCAAGTGCCCGCTAGGGAATCTACATAGTCCAAGGGCTCGCTACTTAATGTAGATAGTCCAAGTGCCGCTAGTTAATCAACATAGTCCAAGGGCCCGCTAGTTAACCTAGATAGTCCAAGTGCCCCCTAGTTAACCTACATACTCCAAGTGCCCGCTTGGTAATCTAGACAGTTCAAGTGACCACTAGGTTACCTACATAGTCCAAGTGCCCGTTCGTTAACCTACATAGTCCAAGTGCCCGCTAGGTAACCATTATACTCAAAATGCCCATTAGGGAAACTAATAGTCCAAATGCCCGCTAGTTAACCTAGATAGTCCAAGTGCTCGCTAGTTAACATAGAGAGTCCAAGTGCCCGCTAGTTAACCTAGATAGACCAAGTGCCCGCTAGGGAACCTATCTAGTCCAAGTGCCCGATAGGGAACCTACATAGTCCAAGTGCCCGCTAGTTAACATAGATAGTCCAAGTACCCGCTAGGAAACGTACATAGTCCAAGTGCCCGCTAGGTAACGTACATACTCCAAGTGCCCGCTAAGTAACCTAGATAGTCCAAGTGCCTGCTAGGTAACCTAAATAGTCCAAGTGCCCGCTAGGTAACCTAGATAGTCCAATTGCCCGTTAGCTAACCTAGATAATCGAAGGGTCCGCTAGTTAACCTACATAGTCCAAGTGCCCGTTCGTTAACGTAGATAGGCCAAGTGCCAGCTAGGTAACCTAGACAGTCCAAGTGCCCGCTAGGTAACCTAGATAGTCCAAATGCCCGCTAGGATATGTACATAGTTCAATTGCCCGCTAGGAAACCTAGATTGTCCAAGTGTCCGCTAGTTAACCTACATAGTCCAAGTGCCCCCTAGGTAAAATAGATAGTCCAAGGTCCTGCTAGTTAACCTACATAGTCCAATGCCCGATAGGGAAACTACAAAGTCCAAGTGGCCCCTGAGGAACCTACATAGTCCAAGTGCCCGATAGGGAACCTACATATTCCAAGTGCCCGTTAGGGAACCTAGATAGTCCAAGTGCCCGTAGGGAACCTATATAGTCCAAGTGCCCTCTAGGGAACCTACATAGTCAAAGTGCCCGCTAGGGAATCTCCACTGTACAAGTGCCCACTAATTAACCTAGATAGTCCAAGTGCCCGCTAGTTAACCTAGATAGTCCAAGTACCCGCTAGTTAACCTTGATCATCCAAGTGCCCGCTAGATAAACTACATAGTCCAAGTGCCTGATAGGGAACCTACATCGTCCAAGTGCCCGCAGAGGAACCTACTTAGTCCAAGTGCCCGTTAGGGAACCTAGATAGTCCAAGTGCCCGTAGGGAACCTATATAGTCCAAGTGCCCTCTAGGGACCCTACATAGTCAAAGTGCCCGCTAGGGAACCTGCATTCTGCAAGTGCCCGCTAAGAAACCAAGATAGTCCCAGTGCCCGCTAGTTAACCTAGATAGTCCAAGTGCTTGCTAGGTAACCTACATAGTCCAAGTGCCCGCTAGTTAACCTAGATAGTCCCAGTGCCCGCTAGTTAACCTAGATAGTCCAAGTGCTTGCTAGGTAACCTACATAGTCCAAGTGCCCGCTAGTTAACCTAGATAGTCCAAATGCCCGTTCGTTAACCTACATAGTCCAAGGGCCCACTATTTAACCTAGATCGTCCAAGTGTCTTTGGTTAACCTACATAGTCCAAGTGCCCGCAAGGTAACCTATATAGTCCAAGTTCCAGCTATGTAACCTAGATAGTCCAAGGGCCCGCTAGTTAACCTACATAGTCCAAGTGCCCGCTAGGTAAACTAGATAGTCCAAGTGCCCGCTAAGAAACCTACATAGTCCAAGTGCACACTGGTTAAACCAGATAGTCCAAGTGTCCGCTAGTTAACCTAGATAGTCCAAGTGCCGCTAGGTAACCTACATAGTGCAAGTGTCCCCTAGTTAACCTACATAGTCCAAGTGCCCGCTAGTTAACATAGATAGTCCAAGAGCCCGCTAGGGAACGTACATAGTCCATGTGCCCGCTGGGTAACCTAGATAGTGCAAGTGCTTGTTAGGTAACCTACATAGTCCAAGTTCCCGCTAGGTAACCTAGATAGTCAAAGTGCCCGTTACCTAACCTAGACAATCCAATTGCCCGCTATGCAACATACATAGTCCAAGTGCCCATTCGTTAACCTAGAAGTCCAAGTGCCCGCTAGGTAACCTACATAGTCCAAATGCCCGTTCGGTAACCTAGATAGTCCAAGTGCCCGCGAATTAACCTACATAGTCCAACTGCCCACTAGGTAACCTAGATAGTGCAAGTGCCCGCTAGGTAACCTACATAGTCCAAGTGCCCGCTGGTTAACCTAGATAGTCCAAGTGCACGTTCATTAACCTAGATAGACCATGTGCCCGCTAGGTAACCTAGACAGTCCAAGTGCCTGTAAGGTAACTTACATAGTCCAAAGGCCCATTCGTTAACCTACATAGTCCAAGGGCCCACTATTTAACCTAGATCGTCCAAGTGTCTTTGGTTAACCTACATAGTCCAAGTGCCCACAATGTAACCTATATTGTCCAAGTTCCAGCTATGTAACCTAGATAGTCCAAGGGCCCGCTAGTTAACCTACATAGTCCAAGTGCCCGCTAGGTAAACTAGATAGTCCAAGTGCCCGCTAAGGAACCTACTTGTCCAAGTGCACGCTAGTTAACCCAGATAGTCCAAGTGCCCGCTAGTTAACCTAGATAGTCCAAGTGCCGCTAGGTAACCTACATAGTGCAAGTGTCCCCTAGTTAACCTACATAGTCCAAGTGCCCTCTAGTTAACATAGCTAGTCCAAGTGCCCACTAGGGAACGTACATAGTCCAAGTGCCCGCTAGGTAACCTAGATAGTGCAAGTGTCCCCTAGTTAACCTACATAGTCCAAGTGCCCGCTAGGTAACCTAGATAGTCTAAGGGCCCGCTAGGTAACCTACATAGTCCAAGTGCACGTTAGTTAACTTACATAGTTCAAGTGTCCGTAAGGAACATATATACTCCAAGTGCCCGCTAGGGAACATACAGAGTCTAAGTGCCCGTTAGGGAACCTACGTAGTCCAAGTGCCCGCTAGGGAATCTACATAGGCCAAGGGCTCTCTAGTTAACGTAGATAGTCCAAGTGCCACTAGTTAATCTACATAGTTCAAGGGCCCGCTAGTTAACCTACATAGTCCAACTACCCGCTAGTTAACCTAGATCGTCCAAGTGTCCGCTAGTTAACCTACATAGTACAAGTGCCCGCTAGGGAACCTACATGGTCCAAGTGCCTGCTAGGGAACCTACATAGTCCAAGTGCCCACTCTGGAACATACATAATCCAAGTGCCCGCTAGTTAACCTACATAGTCCAAGGGCCCGCTAGTTAACCTACATCGTCCAAGGGCCCGCTAGTTAACCTAGATAGTCCAAGTGCCCCCTAGTTAACCTACATACTCCAAGTGCCCGCTATGTAACCTAGAGAGTTCAAGTGACCACTAGGTTACCTACATAGTCCAAGTGCCCGTTCGTTAACCTACATAGTCCAAGTGCCCGCTAGGTAACCAATATACTCCAAATGCCCGCTAGGGACCCTAATAGTCCAAATACCCGCTAGTTAACCTAGATAATCCAAGTGCTTGCTAGTTAACATAGATAGTCCAAGTGCCCGCTAGTTAACCTAGATCGTCCAAGTGTATGCTAGTTAACCGACATAGTCCAAGTTCCCGTTAGGTAACCTAGATAGTACAAGTGCCCGCAAGGTAACCTACATAGTCCAAGTGCCCACTAGGTAACCTAGATATTCCAAGTTCCTGTTAGCTAACCTAGATAATCCAAGTGCCCGCTAGGTAACCTACATAGTCCAAGTGCCCTTTCGTTAACCTAGATAGTCCAAGTGCCCGCTAGGTAACCTACATAGTCCAAGGGCCCGCTAGGTAACCTATATAGTCCAAGTGCCCGCTAAGAAACCAAGATAGTCCAAGTGCCCATTAGGCAACCTAGATAGTCCAAGTGCCCGCTAGGTAACCTACATAGTCCAAATGATCGTTCGGTAACCTAGATAGTCCAAGTGCCCGCGAATTAACCTACATAGTCCAAGTGCCCACTAGGTAACCTAGATAGTGCAAGTGCCCGCTAGGGAACCTACATAGTCCAAGTGCCCGCTAGTTAACCTAGATAGTCCAAGTGCCCGATAGTTAACCTACATAGTCCAAGTTCAGCTAGTTAACCTAGATAGTCCAAGTGCCCGCTAGTTAACCTACATAGTCCAAGTGCCTGATAGGGAACCTACATAGTCCAAGTGCCCGCAGAGGAAACTACATAGTCCAAGAGCCCGTTAGGGAACCTAGATAGTCCAAGTGCCCGTAGAGAACCTATATCGTCCAAGTGCCCGCTAGGGAACCTACATAGTCAAAGTGCCCGCTAGGGAACCTGCACTGTGCAAGTGCCCGCTAGTTAACCTAGATAGTCCAAGTGCCCGCTAGTTAACCTAGATAGTCGAAATGAACGATAGTTAACCTACATAGTCCAAGGTCAGCTCGTTAACCTAGATAGTCAAAGTGCCCGCTAGTTAACCTACATAGTCCAAGAACCTGCTAGTCAACCTAGATAGTCCAAGTGCCCGCTAGTTAACCTACATAGTCCAAGGGCCCGCTAGTTAACCTAGATATTCCAAGTGCCGGCTAGTTAACGTAGATCGTCCAAGTGTACGCTAGTTAACCTACATAGTCCATGTTCCCGTTAGGTAACCTAGATAGTACAAGTGCCGGCAAGATAACCTACATAGTCCAAGTGCCCGCTAGGTAACCTAGATATTCCAAGTTCCTGTTAGCTAACCTAGATAATCCAAGTGCCCGCTAAGAAACCAAGATAGTCCAAGTGCCCGTTAGGTAACCTACATAGTCCAAGTGCCCGCTAGGTAACCTACATAGTCCAAGTTCCTGCTAGGTAACCTAGATAGTCCAAGTGCCCGTTACCTAACCTAGATAATCCAATTGCCCGCTATGCAACATACATAGTCCAAGTGCCCATTCGTTAACCTAGAAGTCCAAGTGCCCGCTAGGTAACCTACATAGTCCAAATGCCCGTTCGGTAACCTAGATAGTCCAAGTGCCCGCGAATTAACCTACATAGTCCAACTGCCCACTAGGTAACCTAGATAGTGCAAGTGCCCGCTAGGTAACCTACATAGTCCAAGTGCCCGCTGGTTAACCTAGATAGTCCAAGTGCACGTTCATTAACCTAGATAGACCAAGTGCCCGCTAGGTAACCTAGACAGTCCAAGTGCCTGCTAGGTAACTTACATAGTCCAAATGCCCATTCGTTAACCTACATAGTCCAAGGGCCCACTATTTAACCTAGATCGTCCAAGTGTCTTTGGTTAACCTACATAGTCCAAGTGCCCGCAATGTAACCTATATAGTCCAAGTTCCAGCTATGTAACCTAGATAGTCCAAGGGCCCGCTAGTTAACCTACATAGTCCAAGTGCCCGCTAGGTAAACTAGATAGTCCAAGTGCCCGCTAAGGAACCTACTTGTCCAAGTGCACGCTGGTTAACCCAGATAGTCCAAGTGCCCGCTAGTTAACCTAGATAGTCCAAGTGCCGCTAGGTAACCTACATAGTGCAAGTGTCCCCTAGTTAACCTACATAGTCCAAGTGCCCTCTAGTTAACATAGCTAGTCCAAGTGCCCACTAGGGAACGTACATAGTCCAAGTGCCCGCTAGGTAACCTAGATAGTGCAAGTGTCCCCTAGTTAACCTACATAGTCCAAGTGCCCGCTAGGTAACCTAGATAGTCTAAGGGCCCGCTAGTTAACCTACATAGTCCAAGTGCACGTTAGTTAACTTACATAGTTCAAGTGTCCGTAAGGAACATATATACTCCAAGTGCCCGCTAGGGAACATACAGAGTCTAAGTGCCCGTTAGGGAACCTACGTAGTCCAAGTGCCCGCTAGGGAATCTACATAGGCCAAGGGCTCTCTAGTTAACGTAGATAGTCCAAGTGCCACTAGTTAATCTACATAGTTCAAGGGCCCGCTAGTTAACCTACATAGTCCAACTACCCGCTAGTTAACCTAGATCGTCCAAGTGTCCGCTAGTTAACCTACATAGTACAAGTGCCCGCTAGGGAACCTACATAGTCCAAGTGCCTGCTAGGGAACCTACATAGTCCAAGTGCCCACTCTGGAACATACATAGTCCAAGTGCCCGCTAGGGAATCTACATAGTCCAAGGGCCCGCTACTTAACATAGATAGTCCAAGTACCGCTAGTTAATCAACATAGTCCAAGGGCCCGCTAGTTAACCTACATAGTCCAAGGGCCCGCTAGTTAACCTACATCGTCCAAGGGCCCGCTAGTTAACCTAGATAGTCCAAGTGCCCCCTAGTTAACCTACATACTCCAAGTGCCCGCTAGGTAACCTAGACAGTTCAAGTGACCACTAGGTTACCTACAGAGTCCAAGTGCCCGTTCGTTAACCTACATAGTCCAAGTGCCCGCTAGGTAACCAATATACTCCAAATGCCCGCTAGGGACCCTAATAGTCCAAATACCCGCTAGTTAACCTAGATAATCCAAGTGCTTGCTAGTTAACATAGATAGTCCAAGTGCCCGCTAGTTAACCTAGATCGTCCAAGTGTATGCTAGTTAACCGACATAGTCCAAGTTCCCGTTAGGTAACCTAGATAGTACAAGTGCCCGCAAGGTAACCTACATAGTCCAAGTGCCCACTAGGTAACCTAGATATTCCAAGTTCCTGTTAGCTAACCTAGATAATCCAAGTGCCCGCTAGGTAACCTACATAGTCCAAGTGCCCTTTCGTTAACCTAGATAGTCCAAGTGCCCGCTAGGTAACCTACATAGTCCAAGGGCCCGCTAGGTAACCTATATAGTCCAAGTGCCCGCTAAGAAACCAAGATAGTCCAAGTGCCCATTAGGCAACCTAGATAGTCCAAGTGCCCGCTAGGTAACCTACATAGTCCAAATGATCGTTCGGTAACCTAGATAGTCCAAGTGCCCGCGAATTAACCTACATAGTCCAAGTGCCCACTAGGTAACCTAGATAGTGCAAGTGCCCGCTAGGGAACCTACATAGTCCAAGTGCCCGCTAGTTAACCTAGATAGTCCAAGTGCCCGATAGTTAACCTACATAGTCCAAGTTCAGCTAGTTAACCTAGATAGTCCAAGTGCCCGCTAGTTAACCTACATAGTCCAAGTGCCTGATAGGGAACCTACATAGTCCAAGTGCCCGCAGAGGAAACTACATAGTCCAAGAGCCCGTTAGGGAACCTAGATAGTCCAAGTGCCCGTAGAGAACCTATATCGTCCAAGTGCCCGTTAGGGAACCTACATAGTCAAAGTGCCCGCTAGGGAACCTGCACTGTGCAAGTGCCCGCTAGTTAACCTAGATAGTCCAAGTGCCCGCTAGTTAACCTAGATAGTCGAAATGAACGATAGTTAACCTACATAGTCCAAGGTCAGCTCGTTAACCTAGATAGTCCAAGTGCCCGCTAGTTAACCTACATAGTCCAAGAACCTGCTAGTCAACCTAGATAGTCCAAGTGCCCGCTAGTTAACCTACATAGTCCAAGGGCCCGCTAGTTAACCTAGATATTCCAAGTGCCGGCTAGTTAACGTAGATCGTCCAAGTGTACGCTAGTTAACCTACATAGTCCATGTTCCCGTTAGGTAACCTAGATAGTACAAGTGCCGGCAAGATAACCTACATAGTCCAAGTGCCCGCTAGGTAACCTAGATATTCCAAGTTCCTGTTAGCTAACCTAGATAATCCAAGTGCCCGCTAAGAAACCAAGATAGTCCAAGTGCCCGTTAGGTAACCTACATAGTCCAAGTGCCCGCTAGGTAACCTACATAGTCCAAGTTCCTGCTAGGTAACCTAGATAGTCCAAGTGCCCGTTACCTAACCTAGATAATCCAATTGCCCGCTATGCAACATACATAGTCCAAGTGCCCATTCGTTAACCTAGAAGTCCAAGTGCCCGCTAGGTAACCTACATAGTCCAAATGCCCGTTCGGTAACCTAGATAGTCCAAGTGCCCGCGAATTAACCTACATAGTCCAAGTGCCCACTAGGTAACCTAGATAGTGCAAGTGCCCGCTAGGTAACCTACATAGTCCAAGTGCCCGCTAGTTAACCTAGATAGTCCAAGTGCCCTTTCGTTAACCTAGATAGTCCAAGTGCCCGCTAGGTAACCTAGACAGTCCAAGTGCCTGCTAGGTAACTTACATAGTCCAAATGCCCGTTCGTTAACCTACATAGTCCAAGGGCCCACTATTTAACCTAGATCGTCCAAGTGTCTTTGGTTAACCTACATAGTCCAAGTGCCCGCAAGGTAACCTACATAGCCCAAGTTCCAGCTATGTAACCTAGATAGTCCAAGGGCCCGCTAGTTAACCTACATAGTCCAAGTGCCCGCTAGGTAAACTAGATAGTCCAAGTGCCCGCTAAGGAACCTACATAGTCCAAGTGCACGCTAGTTAACCCAGATAGTCCAAGTGCCCGCTAGTTAACCTAGAAAGTTGAAGTGCCGCTAGGTAACCTACATAGTGCAAGTGTCCCCTAGTTAACCTACATAGTCCAAGTGCCCGCTAGTTAACATAGATAGTCCAAGTGCCCGCTAGGGAACGTACATAGTCCAAGTGCCCGCTAGTTAACCTAGATAGTGCAAGTGCCCGGTAGTTAACCTACATAATCCAAGTGCCCGCTAGGTAACCTAGATAGTCTAAGGGCCCGCTAGTTATCCTACATAGTCCAAGTGCCCGGTAGTTAGCTTACATAGTTCAAGTGTCCGTAAGGAACATATATAGTCCAAGTGCCCGCTAGGGAACATACAGAGTCTAAGTGCCCCCTAGGGAACCTACGTAGTCCAAGTGCCCGCTAGGGAATCTACATAGTCCAAGGATCCTCTAGTTAACGTAGATTGTCCAAGTGCCCGCTCTGGAACTAACATAGTCCAAATGCCCGCTAGGGAATCTACATAGTCCAAGGGCTCGCTACTTAATGTAGATACTCCAAGTGCCGCTAGTTAATCAACATAGTCCAAGGGCCCGCTAGTTAACCTACATAGTCCAAGTACTCGCTAGTTAACCTAGATCCTCCACGTGCCCGCTAGTTAACCTACATCGTCCAAGGGCCCGCTAGTTAACCTAGATAGTCCAAGTGCCCCCTAGTTAACCTACATACTCCAAGTGCCCGCTTGGTAATCTAGACAGTTCAAGTGACCACTAGGTTACCTACATAGTCCAAGTGCCCGTTCGTTAACCTACATAGTCCAAGTGCCCGCTAGGTAACCATTATACTCAAAATGCCCATTAGGGAAACTAATAGTCCAAATGCCCGCTAGTTAACCTAGATAGTCCAAGTGCTCGCTAGTTAACATAGAGAGTCCAAGAGCCCGCTAGTTAACCTAGATAGACCAAGTGCCCGCTAGGGAACCTATCTAGTCCAAGTGCCCGATAGGGAACCTACATAGTCCAAGTGCCCGCTAGTTAACATAGATAGTCCAAGTACCCGCTAGGAAACGTACATAGTCCAAGTGCCCGCTAGGTAACGTACATACTCCAAGTGCCCGCTAAGTAACCTAGATAGTCCAAGTGCCCGCTAGTTAATCTACATAGTTCAAGGGACCGCTAGTTAACCTACATAGTCCAAGTGCCCGCAGAGGAACCTACATAGTCCAAGTGCCCGATAGGGAACCTACATATTCCAAATTCCCGCTAGGTAACCTAGATAGTCCAAGTGTCGTTACCTAACCTAGATAATCCAATTGCCCGCTATGCAACATACATAGTCCAAGTGCCCATTCGTTAACCTAGAAGTCCAAGTGCCCGCTAGGTAACCTACATAGTCCAAATGCCCGTTCGGTAACCTAGATAGTCCAAGTGCCCGCTAATTAACCTACATAGTCCAAGTGCCCGCTAGGTTACCTAGATAGTGCAAGTGCCCGCTAGGTAACCTACATAGTCCAAGTACCCACTAGTTAACCTAGATCGTCCAAGTGTCTTTTGTTAACCTACATAGTCCAAGTGCCCGCAATGTAACCTATATAGTCCAAGTTCCAGCTATGTAACCTAGATAGTCCATGGGCCCGCTAGTTAACCTACATAGTCCAAGTGCCCGCTAGGTAAACTAGATAGTCCAAGTGCCCGCTAAGGAACCTACATAGTCCAAGTGCACGCTAGTTAACCCAGATAGTCCAAATGCCCGCTAGTTAACCTAGATAGTCCAAGTGCCACTAGGTAACCTACATAGTGCAAGTGTCCACTAGTTAACCTACATAGTCCAAGTGCCCGCTAGATAACATAGATAGTCCAAGTGCCCGCTAGGGAACGTACATAGTCCAAGTGCCCGCTAGGTAACCTAGATAGTGCAAGTGCCCGGTAGTTAACCTACATAGTCCAAGTGCCCGCTAGGTAACCTGGATAGTCTAAGGGCCCGCTAGTTAACCTACATAGTCCAAGTGCCCGGTAGTTAACTTACATAGTTCAAGTGTCCGTAAGGAACATATATAATCCTAGTGCCCGCTAGGGAACATACAGAGTCTAAGTGCCCGCTAGGGAAACTACGTAGTCGAAGTGCCCGCTAGGGAATGTACATAGTCCAAGGGCCCGCTAGTTAACGTAGATAGTCCAAGTGCCGCTAGTTAATCTACATAGTATAAGGGCCCGCTAGTTAACCTACATAGTCCAAGTGCCTGATAGGGAACCTACATAGTCCAAGTGCCCGCAGAGGAACCTACATAGTCCAAGTGCCCGATAGGGAACCTACATATTCCAAGTGCCCGTTAGGGAACCTAGATAGTCCAAGTGCCCGTAGGGAACCTATATATTCCAAGTGCCCGCTAGGGAACCTACATAGTCAAAGTGCACGCTAGGGATCCTGCATTGTGCAAGTGCCCGCTAGTTAACCTAGATAGTCCAAGTGCCCGCTAGTTAACCTACATAGTCAAAGAACCCGCTAGTTAACCTAGATAGTCCAAGTGCCCGCTAGTTAACCTACATAGTCCTAGGGCCCGCTAGTTAACCTAGATATTCCAAGTGCCCGCTAGTTAACCTAGATCGTACAAGTGTCCGCTAGCTAACCTTCATAGTCCAAGTGCCTGCTAGGTAACCTAGATATTCCAAGTTCCTATTAGCTAACCTAGATAATCCAAGTGCCCGCTAGGTAACCTACATAGTCCAAGTGCCCTTTCGTTAACCTAGATAGTCCAAGTGCCCGCTAGGTAACCTACATAGTCCAAGTGCCCGCTATTAACCTACATAGTCCAATTGACCGCTAGGTAACCTAGATAGTCCAAGTGCCCGCTAGGTAACTTACATAGTCCAAATGCCCGCTAGGCAACCTAGATAGTCCAAGTGCCCGTTCGTTAACCTAGATAGCCAAGTGCCCGCTAGGTAACCTAGAGAGTCCAAGTGTCTGCTAGGTAACCTACATAGTCCAAATGCCCGTGCGTTAACCTACATAGTCCAAGGGCCCACTAGTTAACCTAGATCGTCTAAGTGTCTTCTAGTTAACCTACATAGTCAAAATGCACGCTAGTTAACCTACATAGTCCAAGTGCCCCTAGGTAACCTACATAGTGCAAGTGTCCCCTAGTTAACCTACATAGTCCAAGTGGCCGGTAGTTAACATAGATAGTCCAAGTGCCCACTAGTTAACATAGATAGTCCAAGTGCCCGCTAGTTAACCTAGATAGTCCAAGTGCCCGCTAGTTAATCTAGATAGTCCAAGTGCCCGCTAGTTAACCAGGATCATCAAAATGCCATCTAGTTAACTTACATAGTCCATAGGCCTGCTAGTTAACCTACATAGAGCAAGGGCCCGCTAGTTAACCTTGATAGTCTAAGTGCCCGCTAGTTAACCTACATAGTCCAAGTCCCGCTAGGTAACCTAGACAGTCCAAGTGACCATTAGGTTACCTACATAGTCCAAGTGCCCGTTCGTTAACCTATATATTCCAAGTGCCCGCTAGGTAACGTAGATAGCCCAAGTGCCCGCTAGGGAACGTACATAGTCCAAGTGCCCGCTTGGTAACCTAGATAGTCCAAGTGCCCGTTAGTTAACCAACATAGTCCAAGTGCCTCCTAGGTAAACTACATAGTCCAAGTGCCCACTAGGTAACCTAGACTGTCCAATTGCCCCCTAGTTAACCTAGACAGTCCAAGTACCCGATAGGGAACCTACATAGTCCAAGTGCTCGCTAGGTAACCTACAAGGTCCAAGTGCTCGCTAGGCAACCTACATAGTCCAAGTGCAAGCTAGGTAACCTAGATAGTCCAATTGTCCGTTAGCTAACCTAGATAGTCGAAGTGTCCGCTAGTTAACCTACATAGTCCAAGTGCCCGTTCGTTAACGTAGATAGGCCAAGTGCCTGCTAGGTAACCTAGACAGTGCAAGTGCCCGCTGGTAACCTACATAGTCCAAGGGCCCGCTAGGTAACCTTGATAGTCCAAGTGTCTTCTAGTTAACCTACATAGTCCAAGTGCCCGCTAGGTAACCTACATAGTCCAAATGCCCACTAGGTAACCTAAATAATCCAAATGCCCGCTGGGAAACTATATAGTCCAAGTGCCCGCTAGTTAACCTAGATAGTCCAAGTGCCCGCTAGTAAACCTAGATAGTCCAAGGGCCCGCTAGTTAATCTAGATAGTCCAAGTGCCCGCTAGTTAACCTAGATAGTCCAAGTGCCCGCTAGTTAACCTAGATCGTCTAAGTGCCTGCTAGTTAACCTAGATAATCCAAGTGCCCGCTAGTTAACCTACATAGTCCAAGGGCCCTCTTGTTAAACTAGATAGTCCAAGTGCCCGCTAGGGGACGTACATAGTCCAAGTGCCCGCTAGGTAACCTAGATAGTCCAAGTGCCCGCTAGTAAACCTAGATAGTCCAAGGGCCCGCTAGTTAATCTAGATAGTCCAAGTGCCCGCTAGTTAACCTAGATAGTCCAAGTGCCCGCTAGTTAACCTAGATAGTCCAAGTGCCCGCTAGTTAACCAGGATCATCAAAATGCCCTCTAGTTAACTTACATAGTCCAAAGGCCAGCTAGTTAACCTACATAGAGCAAGGGCCCACTAGTTAACCTTGATAGTCCAAGTGCCCGCTAGTTAACCTACATAGTCCAAGTCCCCGCTAGATAACCTAGACAGTCCAAGTGACCATTAGGTTACCTACATAGTCCAAGTGCCCGTTCGTTAACCTACATAGTCCAAGTGCCCGCTAGGGAACGTAGATAGCCCAAGTGCCCGCTAGGGAACGTACATAGTCCACGTGCCCGCTAGGTAGCCTAGATAGTCCAAGTGCCCGCTAGTTAACCAACATAGTCCAAGTGCCTCCTAGGTAAACTACATAGTCCAAGTGCCCACTAGGTAACCTAGACTGTCCAATTGCCCCCTAGTTAACATAGCCAGTCCAAGTACCCGATAGGGAACCTACATAGTCCAAGTGCTCGCTAGGCAACCTACATAGTCCAAGTGCCCGCTAGGTAACCTAGATAGTCCAATTGCCCATTAGCTAACCTAGATAGTCGAAGTGTCCGCTAGTTAACCTACATAGTCCAAGTGCCCGTTCATTAACGTAGATAGGCCAAGTGCCTGCTAGGTAACCTAGACAGTCCAAGTGCCCGCTAGGTTACCTACATAGTCCAAGTGCACGTTTGTTAACCTAGATAGTCAAAGTGCCTGCTAGGTAACCTAAATAGTCCAAGTGCCCGCTAGGGAACCTACATAGTCCAAGTGCCCGCTAGGTAACCTAGATAGTCCAATTGCCCGTTAGCTAACCTAGATAATCGAAGTGTCCGCTAGTTAACGTACATATTCCAAGTGCCCGTTCGTTAACGTAGATAGGCCAAGTGCCTGCTAGGTAACCTAGACATTCCAAGTGCCCGCTAGGTTACCTACATAGTCCAAGTGCACGTTCGTTAACCTAGATAGTCCAAGTGCACGCCGGTAACCTACATAGTCCAAGGGCCCGCTAGGTAACCTTGATAGTCCAAGTGCCTTCTAGTTAACCTACATATTCCAAGTGCCCGCTAGGTAACCTACATAGTCCAAGTGCCCACTAGGTAACCTAAATAATCCAAATGCCCGCTAGGGAAACTACATAGTCAAAGTGCCCGCTAGGGAAACTACATAGTCAAAGTGCCCGCTAGTTAAGCTAGATAGTCGAAGTGCCTGTTAGTTAACCTACATAGTCCAAGGTCAGCTAGTTAACCTAGATAGTCCAAGTGCCCGCTAGTTAACCTACATAGTCCAAGGACCCGCTAGTTAACCTAGATATTCCAAGTTCCCGCTAGTTAACCTAGATCGTCCAAGTGTATGCTAGTTAACCTACATAGTCCAAGTTCCCGTTAGGTAACCTACATAGTACAAGTGCCCGCAAGATAACCTACATAGTCCAAGTGCCCGCTAGGTAACCTAGATATTCCAAGTTCTAGTTAGCTAACCTAGATAATCCAAGTGCCCGCTATGTAACCTACATAGTCCAAGTGCCCTTTCGTTAACCTAGATAGTCCAAGTGCCCGATAGGTAACCTACATAGTCCAAGGGCCCGCTAGGTAACCTATATAGTCCAAGTGCCCGCTAAGAAACCAAGATAGTCCAAGTGCCCGTTAGGTAACCTAGATAGTCCAAGTGCCTGCTAGGTAACCTACATAGTCCAAGTTCCCGCTAAGTAACCTAGATAGTCCAAGTGCCGGTTACCTAACCTAGATAATCTAATTCCCCGCTATGCAACATACATAGTCCAAGTGCCCATTCGTTAACCTAGAAGTCCAAGTGCCCGCTATGTAACCTACGTAGTCCAAGTGCCCTTTCGTTAACCTAGATAGTCCAAGTGCCCGCTAGGTAACCTACATAGTCCAAGTGCCCGCTAGGTAACTTACATAGTCCATATGCCCGCTAGGCAACCTAGATAGTCCAAGTGCCCGTTCGTTAACCTAGATAGCCAAGTGCCCGCTAGGTAACCTAGAGAGTCCAAGTGTCTGCTAGGTAACCTACATAGTCCAAATGCCCGTGCGTTAACCTACATAGTCCAAGGGCCCACTAGTTAACCTAGATCGTCTAAGTGTCTTCTAGTTAACCTACATAGTCAAAATGCACGCTAGTTAACCTACATAGTCCAAGTGCCCCTAGGTAACCTACATAGTGCAAGTGTCCCCTAGTTAACCTACATAGTCCAAGTGGCCGGTAGTTAACATAGATAGTCCAAGTGCCCACTAGTTAACATAGATAGTCCAAGTGCCCGCTAGTTAACCTAGATAGTCCAAGTGCCCGCTAGTTAACCTAGATAGTCCAAGTGCCCGCTAGTTAACCAGGATCATCAAAATGCCATCTAGTTAACTTACATAGTCCATAGGCCTGCTAGTTAACCTACATAGAGCAAGGGCCCGCTAGTTAACCTTGATAGTCTAAGTGCCCGCTAGTTAACCTACATAGTCCAAGTCCCGCTAGGTAACCTAGACAGTCCAAGTGACCATTAGGTTACCTACATAGTCCAAGTGCCCGTTCGTTAACCTATATATTTCAAGTGCCCGCTAGGTAACGTAGATAGCCCAAGTGCCCGCTAGGGAACGTACATAGTCCAAGTGCCCGCTTGGTAACCTAGATAGTCCAAGTGCCCGTTAGTTAACCAACATAGTCCAAGTGCCTCCTAGGTAAACTACATAGTCCAAGTGCCCACTAGGTAACCTAGACTGTCCAATTGCCCCCTAGTTAACCTAGACAGTCCAAGTACCCGATAGGGAACCTACATAGTCCAAGTGCTCGCTAGGTAACCTACATAGTCCAAGTGCTCGCTAGGCAACCTACATAGTCCAAGTGCAAGCTAGGTAACCTAGATAGTCCAATTGTCCGTTAGCTAACCTAGATAGTCGAAGGGTCCGCTAGTTAACCTACATAGTCCAAGTGCCCGTTAGTTAACGTAGATAGGCCAAGTGCCTGCTAGGTAACCTAGACAGTCCAAGTGCCCGCTGGTAACCTACATAGTCCAAGGGCCCGCTAGGTAACCTTGATAGTCCAAGTGTCTTCTAGTTAACCTACATAGTCCAAGTGCCCGCTAGGTAACCTACATAGTCCAAATGCCCACTAGGTAACCTAAATAATCCAAATGCCCGCTGGGAAACTATATAGTCCAAGTGCCCGCTAGTTAACCTAGATAGTCCAAGTGCCCGCTAGTAAACCTAGATAGTCCAAGGGCCCGCTAGTTAATCTAGATAGTCCAAGTGCCCGCTAGTTAACCTAGATCGTCTAACTGCCTGCTAGTTAACCTAGATAATCCAAGTGCCCGCTAGTTAACCTACATAGTCCAAGGGCCCTCTTGTTAAACTAGATAGTCCAAGTGCCCGCTAGGGGACGTACATAGTCCAAGTGCCCGCTAGGTAACCTAGATAGTCCAAGTGCCCGCTAGTAAACCTAGATAGTCCAAGGGCCCGCTAGTTAATCTAGATAGTCCAATGCCCGCTAGTTAACCTAGATAGTCCAAGTGCCCGCTAGTTAACCTAGATAGTCCAAGTGCCCGCTAGTTAACCAGGATCATCAAAATGCCCTCTAGTTAACTTACATAGTCCAAAGGCCAGCTAGTTAACCTACATAGAGCAAGGGCCCACTAGTTAACCTTGATAGTCCAAGTGCCCGCTAGTTAACCTACATAGTCCAAGTCCCCGCTAGATAACCTAGACAGTCCAAGTGACCATTAGGTTACCTACATAGTCCAAGTGCCCGTTCGTTAACCTACATAGTCCAAGTGCCCGCTAGGGAACGTAGATAGCCCAAGTGCCCGCTAGGGAACGTACATAGTCCACGTGCCCGCTAGGTAACCTAGATAGTCCAAGTGCCCGCTAGTTAACCAACATAGTCCAAGTGCCTCCTAGGTAAACTACATAGTCCAAGTGCCCACTAGGTAACCTAGACTGTCCAATTGCCCCCTAGTTAACATAGCCAGTCCAAGTACCCGATAGGGAACCTACATAGTCCAAGTGCTCGCTAGGCAACCTACATAGTCCAAGTGCCCGCTAGGTAACCTAGATAGTCCAATTGCCCATTAGCTAACCTAGATAGTCGAAGTGTCCGCTAGTTAACCTACATAGTCCAAGTGCCCGTTCATTAACGTAGATAGGCCAAGTGCCTGCTAGGTAACCTAGACAGTCCAAGTGCCCGCTAGGTTACCTACATAGTCCAAGTGCACGTTTGTTAACCTAGATAGTCAAAGTGCCTGCTAGGTAACCTAAATAGTCCAAGTGCCCGCTAGGTTACCTACATAGTCCAAGTGCACGTTCGTTAACCTAGATAGTCCAAGTGCACGCCGGTAACCTACATAGTCCAAGGGCGCGCTAGGTAACCTTGATAGTCCAAGTACCTTCTAGTTAACCTACATATTCCAAGTGCCCGCTAGGTAACCTACATAGTCCAAGTGCCCACTAGGTAACCTAAATAATCCAAATGCCCGCTAGGGAAACTACATAGTCAAAGTGCCCGCTAGGGAACCTGCATTGTGCAAGTGCCCGCTAGTTAAGCTAGATAGTCGAAGTGCCTGTTAGTTAACCTACATAGTCCAAGGTCAGCTAGTTAACCTAGATAGTCCAAGTGCCCGCTAGTTAACCTACATAGTCCAAGGGCCCGCTAGTTAACCTAGATATTCCAAGTTCCCGCTAGTTAACCTAGATCGTCCAAGTGTATGCTAGTTAACCTACATAGTCCAAGTTCCCGTTAGGTAACCTACATAGTACAAGTGCCCGCAAGATAACCTACATAGTCCAAGTGCCCGCTAGGTAACCTAGATATTCCAAGTTCTTGTTAGCTAACCTAGATAATCCAAGTGCCCGCTATGTAACCTACATAGTCCAAGTGCCCTTTCGTTAACCTAGATAGTCCAAGTGCCCGCTAGGTAACCTACATAGTCCAAGGGCCCGCTAGGTAACCTATATAGTCCAAGTGCCCGCTAAGAAACCAAGATAGTCCAAGTGCCCGTTAGGTAACCTAGATAGTCCAAGTGCCTGCTAGGTAACCTACATAGTCCAAGTTCCCGCTAGGTAACCTAGATAGTCCAAGTGCCCGTTACCTAACCTAGATAATCTAATTCCCCGCTATGCAACATACATAGTCCAAGTGCCCATTCGTTAACCTAGAAGTCCAAGTGCCCGCTATGTAACCTACATAGTCCAAGTGCCCTTTCGTTAACCTAGATAGTCCAAGTGCCCGCTACGTAACCTACATAGTCCAAGGGCCCGCTAGGTAACCTATATAGTCCAAGTACCCGCTAAGAAACCAAGATAGTCCAAGTGCCCGTTAGGTAACCTAGATAGTCCAAGTGCCCGTTCGTTAACCTAGATAGTACAAGTGCCCGCTAGGTAACCTAGACAGTCCAAGTGCCTGCTAGGTAACTTACATAGTCCAAATGCCCGTTCGTTAACCTACATAGTCCAAGGGCCCACTATTTAACCAAGATCGTCCAAGTGTCTTTGGTTAACCTACATAGTCCAAGTGCCCGCAAGGTAACCTAGATAGTCCATGTTCCAGCTATGTAACCTAGATAGTCCAAGGGCCCGCTAGTTAACCTACATAGTCCAAGTGCCCTCTAGGTAAACTAGATAGTCCAAGTGCCCGCTAAGGAACCTACATAGTCCAAGTGCACGCTAGTTAACCCAGATAGTCCAAGTGCCCGCTAGTTAACCTAGATAGTCCAAGTGCCACTAGGTAACCTACATAGTGCAAGTGTCCCCTAGTTGACCTACATAGCCCAAGTGCCCGCCTGTTAACATAGATAGTCCAAGTGCCCGCTAGGGAACGTACATAGTCCAAGTGCCCGATAGGTATCCTAGATAGTGCAAGTGCCCGGTAGTTAACCTACATAGTCCAATTGACCGCTAGGTAACCTAGATAGTCTAAGGGCCCGCTACTTATCCTACATAGTCCAAGTGCCCGGTAGTTAACTTACATAGTTCAAGTGTCCGTAAGGAACATATATAGTCCAAGTGCCCGCTGGGGAACATACAGAGTCTAAGTGCCCGCTAGGTAACCTATGTAGTCCAAGTCCCCGCTAGGGAATCTACATAGTCCAAGGGCCCTCTAGTTAACGTAGATAGTCCAAGTGCCGCTAGTTAATCTACATAGTTCAAGGGCCCGCTAGTTAACCTACATAGTCCAACTACCCTCTAGTTAACCTAGATCGTCCAAGTGTCCGCTAGTTAACCTTCATAGTACAAGTGCCCGCTAGGGAACCTACATAGTCCAAGTGCCTGCTAGGGAACCTACATAGTCCAAGTGCCCGCGCTGGAACATACATAGTCCAAGTGCCCGCTAGGGACTCTACATAGTCCAAGGGCCAGCTACTTAACGTAGATAGTCCAAGTGCCGCTAGTTAATCAACATAGTCCAAGGGCCCGCTAGTTAACCTACATAGTCCAAGGGCCCGCTAGTTAACCTACATCGTCCAAGGGCCCGCTAGTTAACCTAGATAGTCCAAGTGACCCCTAGTTAACCTCCATACTCCAAGTGCCCGCTAGGTAACCTAGACAGTTCAAGTGACCATTAGGTTACCTACATAGTCCAAGTGCCCGTTCGTTAACCTACATAGTCCAAGTTCCCGCTAGTTAACCTAGATATTCCAAGTGCCCGCTAGTTAACCTAGAACGTCCAAGTGTACTCTAGTTAACCTACATAGTCCAAGTTCCCGTTAGGTAACCTAGATAGTCCAAGTGCCCGCTAAGGAACCTACGTAGTCCAAGTGCACGCTAGTTAACCCAGATAGTCCAAGTGCCCGC
Organism: Tenrec ecaudatus; assembly: GCF_050624435.1. Lineage (NCBI taxonomy): Eukaryota > Metazoa > Chordata > Mammalia > Afrosoricida > Tenrecidae > Tenrec > Tenrec ecaudatus. The sequence goes on from NC_134532.1 coordinate 57,614,909, forward strand.
TAGTTAACCTAGATAGTCCAAGTGCCGCTAGGTAACCTACATAGTGCAAGTGTCCCCTAGTTAACCTACATAGTCCAAGTGCCTGCTAGTTAACATAGATAGTCCAAGTGCCCGCTAGGGGACGTACATAGTCCAAGTGCCCGCTAGGTAACCTAGATAGTCTAAGGGCCCGCTAGTTAACCTACATAGTCCAAGTGCCCGGTAGTTAACTTACATATTTCAAGTGTCCGTAAGGAACATATATAGTCCAAGTGCCCGCTAGGGAACATACAGAGTCTAAGTGCCCGCTAGGGAACCTACGTTGTCCAATCCCCGCTAGGGAATCTACATAGTCCAAGGGCCCTCTAGTTAACGTAGATACTCCAAGTGCCGCTAGTTAATCTACATAGTTCAAGGGCCCGCTAGTTAAGCTACATAGTCCAACTATCCGCTAGTTCACCTAGATCGTTCAAGTGTCCGCTAGTTAACCTACATAGTCCAAGTGCCTGCTAGGGAACCTACATAGTCCAAGTGCCCGCTCTGGAACATACATAGTCCAAGTGCCCGCTAGGGAATCTACATAGTCCAAGGGCCCGCTACTTAACATACATAGTCCAAGTGCCGCTAGTTAATCAACATAGTCCAAGGGCCCGCTACTTAACCTACATAGTCCAAGGGCCCGCTAGTTAACCTACATCGTCCAAGGGCCCGCTAGTTAACCTAGATAGTCCAAGTGCCCCCTAGTTAACCTACATACTCCAAGTGCCCGCTAGGTAACCTAGACAGTTCAAGTGACCATTAGGTTACCTACATAGTCTAAGTGCCCGTTCGTTAACCTACATAGTCCAAGTGCCCGCTAGGTAACCAATATACTCCAAATGCCCGCTAGGGACCCTAATAGTCCAAATGCCCGCTAATTAACCTAGATAGTCCAAGTGCTCGCTAGTTAACCTAGATAGTCCAAGTGCCCGTTACCTAACCTAGATAATCTAATTCCCCGCTATGCAACATACATAGTCCAAGTGCCCATTCGTTAACCTAGAAGTCCAAGTGCCCGCTATGTAACCTACGTAGTCCAAGTGCCCTTTCGTTAACCTAGATAGTCCAAGTGCCCGCTAGGTAACCTACATAGTCCATATGCCCGCTAGGCAACCTAGATAGTCCAAGTGCCCGTTCGTTAACCTAGATAGCCAAGTGCCCGCTAGGTAACCTAGAGAGTCCAAGTGTCTGCTAGGTAACCTACATAGTCCAAATGCCCGTGCGTTAACCTACATAGTCCAAGGGCCCACTAGTTAACCTAGATCGTCTAAGTGTCTTCTAGTTAACCTACATAGTCAAAATGCACGCTAGTTAACCTACATAGTCCAAGTGCCGCTAGGTAACCTACATAGTGCAAGTGTCCCCTAGTTAACCTACATAGTCCAAGTGGCCGGTAGTTAACATAGATAGTCCAAGTGCCCACTAGTTAACATAGATAGTCCAAGTGCCCGCTAGTTAACCTAGATAGTCCAAGTGCCCGCTAGTTAACCTAGATAGTCCAAGTGCCCGCTAGTTAACCAGGATCATCAAAATGCCATCTAGTTAACTTACATAGTCCATAGGCCTGCTAGTTAACCTACATAGAGCAAGGGCCCGCTAGTTAACCTTGATAGTCTAAGTGCCCGCTAGTTAACCTACATAGTCCAAGTCCCGCTAGGTAACCTAGACAGTCCAAGTGACCATTAGGTTACCTACATAGTCCAAGTGCCCGTTCGTTAACCTATATATTTCAAGTGCCCGCTAGGTAACGTAGATAGCCCAAGTGCCCGCTAGGGAACGTACATAGTCCAAGTGCCCGCTTGGTAACCTAGATAGTCCAAGTGCCCGTTAGTTAACCAACATAGTCCAAGTGCCTCCTAGGTAAACTACATAGTCCAAGTGCCCACTAGGTAACCTAGACTGTCCAATTGCCCCCTAGTTAACCTAGACAGTCCAAGTACCCGATAGGGAACCTACATAGTCCAAGTGCTCGCTAGGTAACCTACATAGTCCAAGTGCTCGCTAGGCAACCTACATAGTCCAAGTGCAAGCTAGGTAACCTAGATAGTCCAATTGTCCGTTAGCTAACCTAGATAGTCGAAGGGTCCGCTAGTTAACCTACATAGTCCAAGTGCCCGTTAGTTAACGTAGATAGGCCAAGTGCCTGCTAGGTAACCTAGACAGTCCAAGTGCCCGCTGGTAACCTACATAGTCCAAGGGCCCGCTAGGTAACCTTGATAGTCCAAGTGTCTTCTAGTTAACCTACATAGTCCAAGTGCCCGCTAGGTAACCTACATAGTCCAAATGCCCACTAGGTAACCTAAATAATCCAAATGCCCGCTGGGAAACTATATAGTCCAAGTGCCCGCTAGTTAACCTAGATAGTCCAAGTGCCTGCTAGTAAACCTAGATAGTCCAAGGGCCCGCTAGTTAATCTAGATAGTCCAAGTGCCCGCTAGTTAACCTAGATCGTCTAACTGCCTGCTAGTTAACCTAGATAATCCAAGTGCCCGCTAGTTAACCTACATAGTCCAAGGGCCCTCTTGTTAAACTAGATAGTCCAAGTGCCCGCTAGGGGACGTACATAGTCCAAGTGCCCGCTAGGTAACCTAGATAGTCCAAGTGCCCGCTAGTAAACCTAGATAGTCCAAGGGCCCGCTAGTTAATCTAGATAGTCCAATGCCCGCTAGTTAACCTAGATAGTCCAAGTGCCCGCTAGTTAACCTAGATAGTCCAAGTGCCCGCTAGTTAACCAGTATCATCAAAATGCCCTCTAGTTAACTTACATAGTCCAAAGGCCAGCTAGTTAACCTACATAGAGCAAGGGCCCACTAGTTAACCTTGATAGTCCAAGTGCCCGCTAGTTAACCTACATAGTCCAAGTCCCCGCTAGATAACCTAGACAGTCCAAGTGACCATTAGGTTACCTACATAGTCCAAGTGCCCGTTCGTTAACCTACATAGTCCAAGTGCCCGCTAGGGAACGTAGATAGCCCAAGTGCCCGCTAGGGAACGTACATAGTCCACGTGCCCGCTAGGTAACCTAGATAGTCCAAGTGCCCGCTAGTTAACCAACATAGTCCAAGTGCCTCCTAGGTAAACTACATAGTCCAAGTGCCCACTAGGTAACCTAGACTGTCCAATTGCCCCCTAGTTAACATAGCCAGTCCAAGTACCCGATAGGGAACCTACATAGTCCAAGTGCTCGCTAGGCAACCTACATAGTCCAAGTGCCCGCTAGGTAACCTAGATAGTCCAATTGCCCATTAGCTAACCTAGATAGTCGAAGTGTCCGCTAGTTAACCTACATAGTCCAAGTGCCCGTTCATTAACGTAGATAGGCCAAGTGCCTGCTAGGTAACCTAGACAGTCCAAGTGCCCGCTAGGTTACCTACATAGTCCAAGTGCACGTTTGTTAACCTAGATAGTCAAAGTGCCTGCTAGGTAACCTAAATAGTCCAAGTGCCCGCTAGGTTACCTACATAGTCCAAGTGCACGTTCGTTAACCTAGATAGTCCAAGTGCACGCCGGTAACCTACATAGTCCAAGGGCGCGCTAGGTAACCTTGATAGTCCAAGTACCTTCTAGTTAACCTACATATTCCAAGTGCCCGCTAGGTAACCTACATAGTCCAAGTGCCCACTAGGTAACCTAAATAATCCAAATGCCCGCTAGGGAAACTACATAGTCAAAGTGCCCGCTAGGGAACCTGCATTGTGCAAGTGCCCGCTAGTTAAGCTAGATAGTCGAAGTGCCTGTTAGTTAACCTACATAGTCCAAGGTCAGCTAGTTAACCTAGATAGTCCAAGTGCCCGCTAGTTAACCTACATAGTCCAAGGGCCCGCTAGTTAACCTAGATATTCCAAGTTCCCGCTAGTTAACCTAGATCGTCCAAGTGTATGCTAGTTAACCTACATAGTCCAAGTTCCCGTTAGGTAACCTACATAGTACAAGTGCCCGCAAGATAACCTACATAGTCCAAGTGCCCGCTAGGTAACCTAGATATTCCAAGTTCTTGTTAGCTAACCTAGATAATCCAAGTGCCCGCTATGTAACCTACATAGTCCAAGTGCCCTTTCGTTAACCTAGATAGTCCAAGTGCCCGCTAGGTAACCTACATAGTCCAAGGGCCCGCTAGGTAACCTATATAGTCCAAGTGCCCGCTAAGAAACCAAGATAGTCCAAGTGCCCGTTAGGTAACCTAGATAGTCCAAGTGCCTGCTAGGTAACCTACATAGTCCAAGTTCCCGCTAGGTAACCTAGATAGTCCAAGTGCCCGTTACCTAACCTAGATAATCTAATTCCCCGCTATGCAACATACATAGTCCAAGTGCCCATTCGTTAACCTAGAAGTCCAAGTGCCCGCTATGTAACCTACATAGTCCAAGTGCCCTTTCGTTAACCTAGATAGTCCAAGTGCCCGCTACGTAACCTACATAGTCCAAGGGCCCGCTAGGTAACCTATATAGTCCAAGAACCCGCTAAGAAACCAAGATAGTCCAAGTGCCCGTTAGGTAACCTAGATAGTCCAAGTGCCCGTTCGTTAACCTAGATAGTACAAGTGCCCGCTAGGTAACCTAGACAGTCCAAGTGCCTGCTAGGTAACTTACATAGTCCAAATGCCCGTTCGTTAACCTACATAGTCCAAGGGCCCACTATTTAACCAAGATCGTCCAAGTGTCTTTGGTTAACCTACATAGTCCAAGTGCCCGCAAGGTAACCTAGATAGTCCATGTTCCAGCTATGTAACCTAGATAGTCCAAGGGCCCGCTAGTTAACCTACATAGTCCAAGTGCCCTCTAGGTAAACTAGATAGTCCAAGTGCCCGCTAAGGAACCTACATAGTCCAAGTGCACGCTAGTTAACCCAGATAGTCCAAGTGCCCGCTAGTTAACCTAGATAGTCCAAGTGCCACTAGGTAACCTACATAGTGCAAGTGTCCCCTAGTTGACCTACATAGCCCAAGTGCCCGCCTGTTAACATAGATAGTCCAAGTGCCCGCTAGGGAACGTACATAGTCCAAGTGCCCGATAGGTATCCTAGATAGTGCAAGTGCCCGGTAGTTAACCTACATAGTCCAATTGACCGCTAGGTAACCTAGATAGTCTAAGGGCCCGCTACTTATCCTACATAGTCCAAGTGCCCGGTAGTTAACTTACATAGTTCAAGTGTCCGTAAGGAACATATATAGTCCAAGTGCCCGCTAGGGAACATACAGAGTCTAAGTGCCCGCTAGGTAACCTATGTAGTCCAAGTCCCCGCTAGGGAATCTACATAGTCCAAGGGCCCTCTAGTTAACGTAGATAGTCCAAGTGCCGCTAGTTAATCTACATAGTTCAAGGGCCCGCTAGTTAACCTACATAGTCCAACTACCCTCTAGTTAACCTAGATCGTCCAAGTGTCCGCTAGTTAACCTTCATAGTACAAGTGCCCGCTAGGGAACCTACATAGTCCAAGTGCCTGCTAGGGAACCTACATAGTCCAAGTGCCCGCGCTGGAACATACATAGTCCAAGTGCCCGCTAGGGACTCTACATAGTCCAAGGGCCAGCTACTTAACGTAGATAGTCCAAGTGCCGCTAGTTAATCAACATAGTCCAAGGGCCCGCTAGTTAACCTACATAGTCCAAGGGCCCGCTAGTTAACCTACATCGTCCAAGGGCCCGCTAGTTAACCTAGATAGTCCAAGTGACCCCTAGTTAACCTCCATACTCCAAGTGCCCGCTAGGTAACCTAGACAGTTCAAGTGACCATTAGGTTACCTACATAGTCCAAGTGCCCGTTCGTTAACCTACATAGTCCAAGTTCCCGCTAGTTAACCTAGATATTCCAAGTGCCCGCTAGTTAACCTAGAACGTCCAAGTGTACTCTAGTTAACCTACATAGTCCAAGTTCCCGTTAGGTAACCTAGATAGTCCAAGTGCCCGCTAAGGAACCTACGTAGTCCAAGTGCACGCTAGTTAACCCAGATAGTCCAAGTGCCCGCTAGTTAACCTAGATAGTCCAAGTGCCGCTAGGTAACCTACATAGTGCAAGTGTCCCCTAGTTAACCTACATAGTCCAAGTGCCTGCTAGTTAACATAGATAGTCCAAGTGCCCGCTAGGGGACGTACATAGTCCAAGTGCCCGCTAGGTAACCTAGATAGTCTAAGGGCCCGCTAGTTAACCTACATAGTCCAAGTGCCCGGTAGTTAACTTACATATTTCAAGTGTCCGTAAGGAACATATATAGTCCAAGTGCCCGCTAGGGAACATACAGAGTCTAAGTGCCCGCTAGGGAACCTACGTTGTCCAATCCCCGCTAGGGAATCTACATAGTCCAAGGGCCCTCTAGTTAACGTAGATACTCCAAGTGCCGCTAGTTAATCTACATAGTTCAAGGGCCCGCTAGTTAAGCTACATAGTCCAACTATCCGCTAGTTCACCTAGATCGTTCAAGTGTCCGCTAGTTAACCTACATAGTCCAAGTGCCTGCTAGGGAACCTACATAGTCCAAGTGCCCGCTCTGGAACATACATAGTCCAAGTGCCCGCTAGGGAATCTACATAGTCCAAGGGCCCGCTACTTAACATACATAGTCCAAGTGCCGCTAGTTAATCAACATAGTCCAAGGGCCCGCTACTTAACCTACATAGTCCAAGGGCCCGCTAGTTAACCTACATCGTCCAAGGGCCCGCTAGTTAACCTAGATAGTCCAAGTGCCCCCTAGTTAACCTACATACTCCAAGTGCCCGCTAGGTAACCTAGACAGTTCAAGTGACCATTAGGTTACCTACATAGTCTAAGTGCCCGTTCGTTAACCTACATAGTCCAAGTGCCCGCTAGGTAACCAATATACTCCAAATGCCCGCTAGGGACCCTAATAGTCCAAATGCCCGCTAATTAACCTAGATAGTCCAAGTGCTCGCTAGTTAACATAGATAGTCCAAGTGCCCGCTAGTTAAACTAGATAGACCAAGTGCCCGCTAGGGAACTTATCTAGTCCAAGTGCCCGATAGGGAACCTATATAGTCCAAGTGCCCGCTAGTTAACATAGATAGTCCAAGTACCCGCTAGGAAACGTACATAGTCCAAGTGCCCGCTAGGTAACGTACATAGTCCAAGTGCCCGCTTGGTAACCTAGATAGTCCAAATGCCCGCTAGGGAACCCACATAGTCCAAGTGCACGTTAGGTAACCTAGATAGTCCAAATGCCCGCTAAGGAATCTACCTAGTCCAAGTGCCCGATAGGGAACTTACATAGTCCAAGGGCCCGCTAGGGAACCTACATAGTCAAAGTGCCCGTTAGTTAACCTAGATCGTCTAAGTGCCCGCTAGTTAACCTAGATATTCCAAGTGCACCCTAGTTAACCTACATAGTCCAAGGGTCCACTAGTTAACCTAGATAGTCCAAATGCCTGCTAGGGGATGTACATAGTCCAAGTGCCCGCTAGGTAACCTACATAGTCCAAGTGCCACTAGGTAACCTAAATAATCCAAATGCCCGCTAGGGAAACTACATAGTTCAAGTGCCCGCTAGTTAACCTAGATAGTCCAAGTGCCCGGTAGTAAACCTAGATAGTCCAAGGGCCCGCTAGTTAATCTAGATAGTCCAAGTGCCCGCTAGTTAACCTAGATAGTCCAAGTGCCCGCTAGTTAACCTAGATAGTCCAAGGGCCCGCTAGTTAATCTAGATAGTCCAAGTGCGCGCTAGGTAACCTAGATAGTCAAAAGGCCTGCTAGTTAACCTACATAGTCCAATGCCCGATAGGGAACCTAAAAAGTCCAAGTGCCCGCTGAGGAACCTACATAGACCAAGTGCCCGATAGGGAACCTACATATTCCAAGTGCCCGTTAGGGAACCTAGATAGTCCAAGTGCCCATAGGTAACCTATATAGTCCAATGCCCGCTAGGGAACCTACATAGTCAAAGTGCCCGCTAGGGAACCTGCATTGAACAAGTGCCCGCTAATTAACCTAGATAGTCCAAGTGCCCGCTAGTTAACCTTGATCATCCAAGTGCCCGCTAGTTAACCTACATAGTCCATGTGCCTGATAGGAAACCTACATAGTCCAATTGCCCGCAGAGGAACCTACATAGTCCAAGTGCCCGTTAGGGAACCTAGATAGTCCAAGTGCCCGGAGGGAACCTATATAGTCAAAGTTCCCACTAGGGAACCTATATAGTCAAAGTGCCCGCTAGGGAACCTGTATTGTGCAAGTGCCCGCTAGTTAACCTAGGTAGTCCAAGTGCCCGCTAGTTAACCTAGATAGTCGAAGTGCCCGATAGTTAACCTACATAGTCCAAGGTCAGCTAGTTAACCTAGATAGTCCAAGTGCCCGCTAGTTAACTTACATAGTCCAAGAACCTGCTAGTTAACCTAGATAGTCCAAGTGCCCGCTAGTTAACCTACATAGTCCAAGGGCCCGCTAGTTAACCTAGATATTCAAAGTGCCCGCTAGTTAACCTAGATCGTCCAAGTGTACGCTAGTTAACCTACATAGTCCAAGTTCCCGTTAGGTAACCTAGATAGTACAAGTGCCCGCACGGTAACCTACATAGTCCAAGTGCCCACTAGGTAACCTAGATATTCCAAGTTCCTGTTAGCTAACCTAGATAATCCAAGTGCCCGCTAGGTAACCTACATAGTCCAAGGGCCCATTCATTAACGTAGAAGTCCAAGTGCCCCCTAGGTAACCTACATAGTCCAAATGCCCCTTCGGTAACCTAGATAGTCCATGTGCCCGCTAATTAACCTACATAGTCCAAGTGCCCGCTAGGTAACCTAGATAGTGCAAGTGCCCGCTAGATAACCTACAAAGTCCAACTGCCCGCTAGTTAACCGAGATAGTCCAAGTGCCCGTTCGTTAACCTAGATAGTCCAAGTGCCTGCTAGGTAACCTAGACAGCCAAGTGCCTGCTAGGTAACTTACATAGTCCAAATGCCCGTTCGTTAACCTACATAGTCCAAGGGCCCACTATTTAACCTAGATCGTCCAAGTGTCTTTGGTTAACCTACATAGTCCAAGTGCCCGCAGGTAACCTATATAGACCAAGTTCCAGCTATGTAACCTAGATAGTCCAAGGGCCCTCTAGTTAACCTACATAGTCCAAGTGCCCCCTAGTTAAACTAGATAGTCCAAGTGCCCTCTAAGGAACCTACATAGTCCAAGTGCACGCTAGTTAACCCAGATAGTCCAAGTGCCCGCTAGGTAACCTACATAGTGCAAGTGTCCCCTAGTTAACCTACATAGTCCAAGTGCCCTCTAGTTAACATAGATAGTCCAAGTGCCCGCTAGGGAACGTACATAGTCCAAGTTCCCGCCAGGTAACCTAGATAGTGCAAGTGCCTGCTAGTTAACCTACATAGTCCAAGTGCCCGCTAGGTCACCTAGATAGTCTAAGGGCCCGCTAGTTAACCTACATAGTCCAAGTGCCCGGTAGTTAACTCACATAGTTCAAGTGTCCGTAAGGAACATATATAGTCCAAGTGCCCGCTTGGGAACATACGGAGTCTAAGTGCCCGCTAGGGAACCTACGTAGTCCAAGTGCCCGCTAGGGAATCTACATAGTCCAAGGGCCCACTAGTTAACGTAGATAGTCCAAGTGCCCGCTCTGGAACATACATAGTCCAAGTGACCGCTATGGAATCTACATAGTCAAAGGGCCTGCTACTTAATGTAGATAGTCCATGTGCCGCTAGTTAATCAACATAGTCCAAGGGCCCGCTAGTTAACCTACATATTCCAAGGACCCTCTAGTTAACCTAGATCGTCCAAGTGCCCGCTAGTTAACCTACATAGTCCAAGGGCCCGCTTGTTAACCTACATAGTCCAAGGGCCCGCTAGTTAACCAACATCGTCCAAGGGCCCGCTAGTTAACCTAGATAGTACAAGTGCCCCCTAGTTAACCTACATACTCCAAGTGCCCGCTAGGTAACCTAGACAGTTCAAGTGACCACTAGGTTACCTACATAGTCCAAGTGCCCCCTAGGTAAACTAGATAGTCCAAGTGCCCTCTAAGGAACCTACATAGTCCAAGTGCACGCTAGTTAACCCAGATTGTCCAAGTGCCCGCTAGTTAACCTAGATAGTCCAAGTGCCGCTAGGTAACCTACATAGTGCAAGTGTCCCCTAGTTAACCTACATAGTCCAAGTGCCCTCTAGTTAACATAGATAGTCCAAGTGCCCGCTAGGGAACGTGCATAGTTCAAGTGCCCGCTAGGTAACCTAGATAGTGCAAGTGCCCGCTAGTTAACCTACATAGTCCAAGTGCCCGCTAGGTAACCTAGATAGTCTAAGGGCCCGCTAGTTAACCTACATACTCCCAGTGCCCGGTAGTTAACTCACATAGTTCAAGTGTCCGTAAGGAACATATATAGTCCAAGTGCCCGCTAGGGAACATACGGAGTCTAAGTGCCCGCTAGGGAACCTACGTAGTCCAAGTGCCCGCTAGGGAATCTACATAGTCCAAGGGCCCGCTAGTTAACGTAGATAGTCCAAGTGCCCGCTCTGGAACATACATAGTCCAAGTGCCCGCTAGGGAATCTACATAGTCCAAGGGCCCGCTACTTAATGTAGATAGTCCATGTGCCGCTAGTTAATCAACATAGTCCAAGGGCCCGCTAGTTAACCTACATAGTCCAAGGACCCTCTAGTTAACCTAGATCGTCCAAGTGCCCGCTAGTTAACCTAGATAGTCCAAGTGCCCCCTAGTTAACCTACATACTCCAAGTGCCCGCTAGGTAACCTAGACAGTTCAAGTGACCACTAGGTTACCTACATAGTCCAAGTGCCCCGTAGGTAAACTAGATAGTCCAAGTGCCCTCTAAGGAACCTACATAGTCCAAGTGCACGCTAGTTAACCCAGATAGTCCAAGTGCCCGCTAGTTAACCTAGATAGTCCAAGTGCCGCTAGGTAACCTACATAGTGCAAGTGTCCCCTAGTTAACCTACATAGTCTAAGTGCCCTCTAGTTAACATAGATAGTCCAAGTGCCCGCTAGGGAACGTACATAGTCCAAGTGCCCGCTAGGTAACCTAGATAGTGCAAGTGCCCGCTAGTTAACCTACATAGTCCAAGTGCCCGCTAGGTCACCTAGATAGTCTAAGGGCCCGCTAGTTAACCTACATAGTCCAAGTGCCCGGTAGTTAACTCACATAGTTCAAGTGTCCGTAAGGAACATATATAGTCCAAGTGTCCGCTAGGGAACATACGGAGTCTAAGTGCCCGCTAGGGAACCTACGTAGTCCAAGTGCCCGCTAGGGAATCTACATAGTCCAAGGGCCCGTTAGTTAACGTAGATAGTCCAAGTGCCCGCTCTGGAACATACATAGTCCAAGTGCCCGCTAGGGAATCTACATAGTCCAAGGGCCCGCTACTTAATGTAGATAGTCCATGTGCCGCTAGTTAATCAACATAGTCCAAGGGCCCGCTAGTTAACCTACATAGTCCAAGGGCCCGCTAGTTAACCAACATCGTCCAAGGGCCCGCTAGTTAACCTAGATAGTCCAAGTGCCCCCTAGTTAACCTACATACTCCAAGTGCCCGCTAGGTAACCTAGACAGTTCAAGTGACCACTAGGTTACCTACATAGTCCAAGTGCCCGTTCGTTAACCTACATAGTCCAAGTGCCCGCTAGGTAACCAATATACTCCAAGTGCCCGCTAGGTAACCAATATACTCCAAATGACCGCTAGGGACCCTAATAGTCCAAATGCCCGCTAGTTAACCTAGATAGTCCAAGTGCTCGCTAGTTAACATAGATAGTCCAAGTGCCCGCTAGTTAACCTAGATAGACCCAGTGCCCGCTAGGGAACCTATCTAGTCCAAGTGCCCGATAGGGAACCTACATTGTCCAAGTGCCCGCTAGTTAACATAGATAGTCCAAGTATCCGCTTGGTAACCTAGATAGTCCAACAGCCCGGTAGGTAACCTACATACTCCAAGTACCCGCTAGGTAACGTAGATAGTTCAAGTGACAGCTAGGTAACCTAGATAGTCCAAGTGCCTCTAGGTAACCTACATAGTGCAAGTGTCCCCTAGTTAACCTACATAGTCCAAGTGCCTGATAGTTAACATAGATAGTCCAAGTGCCCGCTAGGGAACGTACATAGTCCAAGTGCCCGCTAGGTAACCTAGATAGTGCAAGTGCCCGGTAGTTAACCTACATAGTCCAAGTGCCCGCTAGGTAACCTAGATAGTCTAAGGGCCCGCTAGTTAACCTACATAGTCCAAGTGCCCAGTAGTTAACTTACATAGTTCAAGTGTCTGTAAGGAACATATATAGTCCAAGTACCCGCTAGGGAACATACAGAGTCTAAGTGCCCGCTAGTGAACCTACTTAGTCCAAGTCCCCGCTAGGGAATCTACATAGTCCAAGGGCCCTCTAGTTAACGTAGATAGTCCAAGTGCCGCTAGTTAATCTACATAGATCAAGGGCCCGATAGTTAACCTACATTGTCCAACTACCCGCTAGTTAACCTAGATCGTCCAAGTGTCCGCTAGTTAACCTATATAGTACAAGTGCCCGCTAGGGAACCCACATAGTCCAAGTGCCTGCTAGGGAACCTACATAGTCCAAGTGCCCGCTCTGGAACATACATAGTCCAAGTGCCCGCTAGGGAATCTCCATACTCCAAGTGCCCGCTAGGTAACCTAGACAATTCAAGTGACCACTAGGTTACCTACATAGTCCAAGTGCCCGTTCGTTAACCTACATAGTCCAAGTGCCCGCTAGGTAACCAATATACTCCAAGTGCCCGCTAGGTAACCAATATACTCTAAATGACCGCTAGGGACCCTAATAGTCCAAATGCCCGCTAGTTAACCTAGATAGTCCAAGTGCTCGCTAGTTAACATAGATAGTCCAAGTGCCCGCTAGTTAACCTAGATAGACCCAGTGCCCGCTAGGGAACCTATCTAGTCCAAGTGCCCGATAGGGAACCTACATTGTCCAAGTGCCCGCTAGTTAACATAGATAGTCCAAGTATCCGCTTGGTAACCTAGATAGTCCAACAGCCCGGTAGGTAACCTACATACTCCAAGTACCCGCTAGGTAACGTAGATAGTTCAAGTGACAGCTAGGTAACCTAGATAGTCCAAGTGCCTCTAGGTAACCTACATAGTGCAAGTGTCCCCTAGTTAACCTACATAGTCCAAGTGCCTGATAGTTAACATAGATAGTCCAAGTGCCCGCTAGGGAACGTACATAGTCCAAGTGCCCGCTAGGTAACCTAGATAGTGCAAGTGCCCGGTAGTTAACCTACATAGTCCAAGTGCCCGCTAGGTAACCTAGATAGTCTAAGGGCCCGCTAGTTAACCTACATAGTCCAAGTGCCCAGTAGTTAACTTACATAGTTCAAGTGTCTGTAAGGAACATATATAGTCCAAGTGCCCGCTAGGGAACATACAGAGTCTAAGTGCCCGCTAGTGAACCTACTTAGTCCAAGTCCCCGCTAGGGAATCTACATAGTCCAAGGGCCCTCTAGTTAACGTAGATAGTCCAAGTGCCGCTAGTTAATCTACATAGATCAAGGGCCCGATAGTTAACCTACATTGTCCAACTACCCGCTAGTTAACCTAGATCGTCCAAGTGTCCGCTAGTTAACCTATATGGTACAAGTGCCCGCTAGGGAACCTACATAGTCCAAGTGCCTGCTAGGGAACCTACATAGTCCAAGTGCCCGCTCTGGAACATACATAGTCCAAGTGCCCGCTAGGGAATCTCCATAGTCCAAGGGCCCGCTACTTAACGTAGATAGTCCAAGTTCCGCTAGTTAATCAACATAGTCCAAGGGCCCGCTAGTTAACCTACATAGTCCAAGGGCCCGCTAGTTAACCTACATCATCCAAGTGCCCGCTAGTTAACCTAGATAGTCCAAGTGCCCGCTAGTTAACCTAGATCGTCTAAGTGCCCGCTAGTTAACCCAGATAATCCAAGTGCCCGCTAATTAACCTACATAGTTCAAGGGCCCTCTAGTTAACCTAGATAGTCCAAGTGCCCGCTAGGGGACGTACATAGTCCAAGTGCCCGCTAGGTAACCTAGATAGTCCAAGTGCCCGCTAGGGTATGTACATAGTTCAATTGCCCGCTGGGTAACCTAGATTTTCCAAGTGTCCGCTAGTTAACCTACATAGTCCAAGTGGCCCCTAGGTAACCTAGATAGTCCAAAGTCCTGCTAGTTAACCTTCATAGTCCAATGCCCGATAGGGTACCAACAAAGTCCAAGTGCCCGCTGAGGAACCTACATAGACCAAGTGCCCGATAGGGAACCTTCATATTTCAAGTGCCCGTTAGGGAACCTAGATAGTCCAAGTGCCCGCAGGGAACCTATATAGTCCAAGTGCCCGCTAGGGAACCTACATAGTCAAAGTGTCCGCTAGGGAACCTGCATTGTACAAGTACCCGCTAATTAACCTAGATAGTCCAAGTGCCGGCTAGTTAACCTAGATAGTCCAAGTACCCGCTAGTTAACCTAGATCATCCAAGTTCCCGCTAGTTATCCTACATAGTCCTAGTGCCTGATAGGGAACCTACATAGTCCAATTGCCCGCAGAGGAACCTACATAGTCCAAGTGCCCGTTAGGGAACCTAGATAGTCCAAGTGCCCGTAGGGAACCTATATAGTCCAAGTGCCCGCTAGGGAACCTATATAGTCAAAGTGCCCGCTAGGGAACCTGTATTGTGCAAGTTCCCGCTAGTTAACCTAGATAGTCCAAGTGCCCGCTAGTTAACCTAGATAGTCGAAGTGCCGGATAGTTAACCTACATAGTCCAAGGTCAGCTAGTTAACCTAGATAGTCCAAGTGCCCGCTAGTTAACCTACATAGTCCAAGAACCTGCTAGTTAACCTAGATAGTCCCATTGCCTGCTAGTTAACCTACATAGTCCAAGGGCCCGCTAGTTAACCTAGATATTCCAAGTGCCCGCTAGTTAACCTAGAACGTCCAAGTGTACGCTAGTTAACCTACATAGTCCACGTTCCCGTTAGGTAACCTAGATAGTACAAGTGCCCGCAAGGTAACCTACATAGTCCAAGTGCCCACTAGGTAACCTAGATATTCCAAGTTCCTGTTAGTTAACCTAGATAATCCAAGTGCCCGCTAGGTAACCTACATAGTCCAAGTGCCCTTTCGTTAACCTAGATAGGCCAAGTGCCCGCTAGGTAACCTACATAGTCCAAGTGCACGCTAGGTACCCTAGATAGTGCAAGTGCCCGCTAGGTAACCTACATAGTCCAAGTGCCCGCTAGTTAACCTATATAGTCCAAGTGCCCGTTCGTTAACCTAGATAGTCCAAGTGCCTGCTAGGTAACCTAGACAGTCCAAGTGCCTGCTAGGTAACTTACATAGTCCAAATGCTGTTCGTTAACCTACATAGTCCAATGGCCCACTATTTAACCTAGATCGTCCAAGTGTCTTTGGTTAACCTACATAGTCCAAGTGCCCGCAAGGTAACCTATATAGTCCAAGTTCCAGCTATGTAACCTAGATAGTCCAAGGGCCCGCTAGTTAACTTACGTAGTCCAAGTGCCCGCTAGGTAAACTAGATAGTCCAAGTGCCCGCTAAGGAACCTACATAGTCCAAGTGCACGCTAGTTAACCCAGATAGTCCAAGTGCCCGCTAGTTAACCTAGATAGTCCAAGTGCCACTAGGTAACCTACATAGTGCAAGTGCCCGGTAGTTAACCTACATAGTCCAAGTGCCCGCAAGGTAACCTATATAGTCCAAGTTCCAGCTATGTAACCTAGATAGTCCAAGGGCCCGCTAGTTAACTTACGTAGTCCAAGTGCCCGCTAGGTAAACTAGATAGTCCAAGTGCCCGCTAAGGAACCTACATAGTCCAAGTGCCCACTAGGTAACCTAGATAGTCTAAGGGCCCGCTAGTTAACCTACATAATCCAAGTGCCCGGTAGTTAACTCACATAGTTCAAGTGTCCGTAAGGAACATATATAGTCCAAGTGCCCGCAAGGGAACATACGGAGTCTAAGTGCCCGCTAGGGAACCTACGTAGTCCAAGTGCCCGCTAGGGAATCTACATAGTCCAAGCGCCCGCTAGTTAACGTAAATAGTCCAAGTGCCCGCTCTGGAACATACATAGTCCAAGTGCCCGCTAGGGAATCTACATAGTCCAAGGGCCCGCTACTTAATGTAGATAGTCCATGTGCCGCTAGTTAATCAACATAGTCCAAGGGCCTGCTAGTTAACCTACGTAGTCCAAACACCCTCTAGTTAACCTAGATCGTCCAAGTGCCCGCTAGTTAACCTACATAGTCCAAGGGCCCGCTAGTTAACCTACATAGTCCAAGGGCCCGCTAGTTAACCAACATCGTCCAAGGGCCCGCTAGTTAACCTAGATAGTCCAAGTGCCCCCTAGTTAACCTACATACTCCAAGTGCCCGCTAGGTAACCTAGACAGTTCAAGTGAGCACTAGGTTACCTACATAGTCCAAGTGCCCGTTCGGTAACCTACATAGTCCAAATGCCCGCTAGTTAACCTACATAGTCCAAGTGCTCGCTAGTTAACATAGATAGTCTAAGTGCCCGCTAGTTAACCTAGATAGACCCAGTGCCCGCTAGGGAACCTATCTAGTTCAAGTGCCCGATAGGGAACCTACATTGTCCAAGTGCCCGCTAGTTAACATAGATAGTCCAAGTATCCGCTAGGAAACATACATAGTCCAAGTGCCCGCTAGGTAACATACATACTTCAAATGCCCGCTAAGTAACCTAGATAGTCCAATTGCCCGCTAGGGAACGTACATAGTCCAAGTGCCCCCTAGGTAACCGAGATAGTCCAAATGCCCGCTAGGGAACCCACATAGTCCAAGTGCCCGTTAGGTAACCTAGATAGTCCAAGTGCCCGCTTCTTAACCTAGATAGTCCAACAGCCCGGTAGGTAACCTACATACTCCAAGTACCCGCTAGGTAACCTAGATAGTCCAAGTGCCCGCTAGGTAACCTACAAAGTCTAAGTGCCCACTAGGTAAACTATATAGTCCACATGCCCGTTAGGGAGCCTACATAGTCCAAATGCCCGCTAGGTAACCTGGATAGTCCCAGGGCCCGCTAGGTAACCTACATAGTCCTAGTGCCCCCTAGTTAACCTACATTCTCTATGTGCCCGATAAGGAACCTACATAGTACAAGTTCCCGCTAGGTAACCTACATAATCCAAATGCCCGCTAGGGAACCTACATAGTCCAAGTGCCCGTTAGGTAACCTAGATCGTCCAAATGCTCGCCAGGAAACCCACATAGTCCAAGTGCCCGCTAGGGAACTTACATAGTCCAAGGGCCCGCTAGGGAACCTACATAGTCCAAGTGCCCTTTATTTAACCTAGATAGTCCAAGTGCCCGCTTGGTAACCTAGATAGTCCAACAGACCGCAAGGTAACCTACATACTCCAAGAACCCGCTAGGTAACGTAGATATTTCAAGTGCTAGCTAGGCAACCTACATAGTGCAAGTGTACCCTAGTTAACCTAAATAGTCCAAGTGCCCGCTAGTTAACATAGATAGTCCAAGTGCCCGCTAGGGAACGTACATAGTCCAAGTGCTCGCTAGGTAACCTAGATAGTGCAAGTGCCCGGTAGTTAACCTACATAGTCCAAGTGCCCGCTAGGTCACCTAGATAGTCTAAGGGCCCGCTAGTTAACCTACATAGTCCAAGTGCCCGGTAGTTAACTTACATAGTTCAAGTGTCCGTAAGGAACATATATAGTCCAAGTGCCCACTAGGGAACATACAGAGTCTAAGTGCCCGCTAGGGAACCTACGTAGTCCAAGTGCCCGCTACTTAATGTAGATAGTCCAAGTGCCGCTAGTTAATCAACATAGTGCAAGGGCCCGCTAGTTAACCTACATAGTCCAAGTACCCACTAGTTAACCTAGATCGTCCAAGTGCCCGCTAGTTAACCTACATAGTCCAAGGGCCCGCTAGTTAACCTACATAGTCCAAGGGCCCGCTAGTTAACCAACATCGTCCAAGGGCCCGGTAGTTAACCTAGATAGTCCAAGTGCCCCCTAGTTAACCTACATACTCCAAGTGCCCGCTAGGTAACCTAGACAGTTCAAGTGACCACTAGGTTACCTACATAGTCCAAGTGCCCGATAGGTAAACTAAATAATCCAAATGCCCGCTAGGGAAACTACATAGTCCAAGTGCCCGCTAGTTAACCTAGATAGTCCAAGGGCCCGCTAGTTAATCTAGAGAGTCCAAGTGTCCATTAGTTAACCTACATAGTCCAAGGGCCCTCAAGGTAACATAGATAGTCCAAGTGCCTGCTAGGGGACGTACATAGTCCAAGTGCCCGCTAGGCAACCTAGATAGTCCAAGTGCCCACTAGGGTATGTACATAGTTCAAGTGCCCGCTAGGTAACCTAGATAGTCCAAGGTCCTGCTAGTTAACCTACATAGTCCAATGCCCGATAGGGAACCTACATAGTCCAAGTGCCCGCTAGTTAACCTACATGGTCAAAGTGCCCTTAGGGAACCTATATAGTCCAAGTGCCCGCTAGGGAACCTACATAGTCAAATTGTCCGCTAGAGAACCTGCATTGTACAAGTGCCCGCTAATCAACCTAGATAGTCCAAGTGCCCGCTAGGTAACCTAGACAGTCCAAGTGTCTGCTAGGTAACCTACATAGTCCAAATGCCCGTTCGTTAACCTACATAGTCCAAGGGCCCACTAGTTAACCTAGATCGTCTAAGTGTCCTCTAGTTAACCTATATAGTCCAAATGCACGCTAGTTAACCTACATACTCCAAGTGCCGCTAGGTAACCTAGACAGTCCAAGTGACCATTAGGTTACCTACATAGTCCAAGTGCCCGTTCGTTAACCTACATAGTCCAAGTGCCCGCTAGGTAACGTAGATAGCCCAAGTGCACGCTAGGGAACGTACATAGGCCAAGTGCCCGCTAGGTAACCTAGATAGTCCAAGTGCCCTCTTGTTAACCAACATAGTCCAAGTGCCTCCTAGGTAAACTACATAGTCCAAGTGCCCACTAGGCAACCTAGACTGTCCAATTGCCTCCTAGTTAACCTAGACAGTCCAAGTACCCGATAGGTAACCTACATAGTCCAAGTGTTCTCTAGGGAACCTACATAGTCCAAGTGCTCGCTAGGCAACCTACATAGTCCAAGTGTCCGCTAAGTAAGCTAGATAGTCCAATTGCCCGTTAGCTAACCTAGATAGTCGAAGTGTCCGCTAGTTAACCTACATAGTCCAAGTGCCCGTTCGTTAACGTAGATAGGCCAAGTGCCTGCTAGGTAACCTAGACAGTCCAAGTGCCCGCTAGATTACCTACATAGTCCAAGTGCACGTTCGTTAACCTAGATAGTCAAAGTGCCTCCTAGGTAACCTAAATAGTCCAAGTGCCCGCTAGGGAAACTACATAGTCCAAGCGCCCGCTAGGTAACCTAGATAGTCCAATTGCCCGTTAGCTAACCTAGATAGTCGAAGTGTCCGCTAGTTAACCTACATAGTCCAAGTGCCCGTTCGTTAACGTAGATAGGCCAAGTGCCTGCTAGGTTACCTAGACCGTCCAAGTGCCCGCAAGGTTACCTACATAGTCCAAGGGCACGTTCGTTAACCTAGATATTCCAAGTCCCGCTGGTAACCTACATAGTCCAAGGGCCCGCTAGGTAACCTTCATAGTCCAAGTGCCTTCTAGTTAACCTACATAATCCAAGTGCCCGATAGGTAACCTACATAGTCCAAGTGCCCGATAGGGAACCTACATAATTCAAGTGCCCGCTAGGGAACCTACATAGTCCAGGTGCCCATTAGGTAACTTAGATAGTCCAAATGCCCGCCAGGAAACCTACATAGTCCAAGTGCCCACTAGGGAACTTACATAGTCCAAGGGCCCGCTAGGGAACCTACATAATCCAAGGGCCCGTTAGTTAACCTAGATAGTCCAAGTGCCCGCTTGGTAACCTAGATAGTCCAAGTGCCCGCTAGGGAACCTACATAGTCAAATTGTCCGCTAGAGAACCTGCATTGTACAAGTGCCCGCTAATCAACCTAGATAGTCCAAGTGCCCGCTAGGTAACCTAGACAGTCCAAGTGTCTGCTAGGTAACCTACATAGTCCGAATGCCCGTTCGTTAACCTACATAGTCCAAGTGCCCGCTAGGTAACCTAGATAGTCTAAGGGCCCGCTAGTTAACCTACATAGTCCCAGTGCCCGGTAGTTAACTCACATAGTTCAAGTGTCCGTAAGGAACATATATAGTCCAAGTGCCCGCTAGGGAACATACGGAGTCTAAGTGCCCGCTAGGGAACCTACGTAGTCCAAGTGCCCGCTAGGGAATCTACATAGTCCAAGGGCCCGCTAGTTAACGTAGATAGTCCAAGTGCCCGCTCTGGAACATACATAGTCCAAGTGCCCGCTAGGGAATCTACATAGTCCAAGGGCCCGCTACTTAATGTAGATAGTCCATGTGCCGCTAGTTAATCAACATAGTCCAAGGGCCCGCTAGTTAACCTACATAGTCCAAGGACCCTCTAGTTAACCTAGATCGTCCAAGTGCCCGCTAGTTAACCTAGATAGTCCAAGTGCCCCCTAGTTAACCTACATACTCCAAGTGCCCGATAGGTAACCTAGACAGTTCAAGTGACCACTAGGTTACCTACATAGTCCAAGTGCCCCGTAGGTAAACTAGATAGTCCAAGTGCCCTCTAAGGAACCTACATAGTCCAAGTGCACGCTAGTTAACCCAGATAGTCCAAGTGCCCGCTAGTTAACCTAGATAGTCCACGTGCCGCTAGGTAACCTACATAGTGCAAGTGTCCCCTAGTTAACCTACATAGTCCAAGTGCCCTCTAGTTAACATAGATAGTCCAAGTGCCCGCTAGGGAACGTACATAGTCCAAGTGCCCGCTAGGTAACCTAGATAGTGCAAGTGCCCGCTAGTTAACCTACATAGTCCAAGTGCCCGCTAGGTCACCTAGATAGTCTAAGGGCCCGCTAGTTAACCTACATAGTCCAAGTGCCCGGTAGTTAACTCACATAGTTCAAGTGTCCGTAAGGAACATATATAGTCCAAGTGTCCGCTAGGGAACATACGGAGTCTAAGTGCCCGCTAGGGAACCTACGTAGTCCAAGTGCCCGCTAGGGAATCTACATAGTCCAAGGGCCCGTTAGTTAACGTAGATAGTCCAAGTGCCCGCTCTGGAACATACATAGTCCAAGTGCCCGCTAGGGAATCTACATAGTCCAACGGCCCGCTACTTAATGTAGATAGTCCATGTGCCGCTAGTTAATCAACATAGTCCAAGGGCCCGCTAGTTAACCTACATAGTCCAAGGGCCCGCTAGTTAACCAACATCGTCCAAGGGCCCGCTAGTTAACCTAGATAGTCCAAGTGCCCCCTAGTTAACCTACATACTCCAAGTGCCCGCTAGGTAACCTAGACTGTTCAAGTGACCACTAGGTTACCTACATAGTCCAAGTGCCCGCTCGTTAACCTACATAGTCCAAGTGCCCGCTAGGTAACCAATATACTCCAAGTGCCCGCTAGGTAACCAATATACTCCAAATGACCGCTAGGGACCCTAATAGTCCAAATGCCCGCTAGTTAACCTAGATAGTCCAAGTGCTCGCTAGTTAACATAGATAGTCCAAGTGCCCGCTAGTTAACCTAGATAGACCCAGTGCCCGCTAGGGAACCTATCTAGTCCAAGTGCCCGATAGGGAACCTACATTGTCCAAGTGCCCGCTAGTTAACATAGATAGTCCAAGTATCCGCTTGGTAACCTAGATAGTCCAACAGCCCGGTAGGTAACCTACATACTCCAAGTACCCGCTAGGTAACGTAGATAGTTCAAGTGACAGCTAGGTAACCTAGATAGTCCAAGTGCCTCTAGGTAACCTACATAGTGCAAGTGTCCCTTAGTTAACCTACATAGTCCAAGTGCCTGATAGTTAACATAGATAGTCCAAGTGCCCGCTAGGGAACGTACATAGTCCAAGTGCCCGCTAGGTAACCTAGATAGTGCAAGTGCCCGGTAGTTAACCTACATAGTCCAAGTGCCCGCTAGGTAACCTAGATAGTCTAAGGGCCCGCTAGTTAACCTACATAGTCCAAGTGCCCAGTAGTTAACTTACATAGTTCAAGTGTCTGTAAGGAACATATATAGTCCAAGTGCCCGCTAGGGAACATACAGAGTCTAAGTGCCCGCTAGTGAACCTACTTAGTCCAAGTCCCCGCTAGGGAATCTACATAGTCCAAGGGCCCTCTAGTTAACGTAGATAGTCCAAGTGCCGCAAGTTAATCTACATAGATCAAGGGCCCGATAGTTAACCTACATTGTCCAACTACCCGCTAGTTAACCTAGATCGTCCAAGTGTCCGCTAGTTAACCTATATAGTACAAGTGCCCGATAGGGATCCTACATAGTCCAAGTGCCTGCTAGGGAACCTACATAGTCCAAGTGCCCGCTCTGGAACATACATAGTCCAAGTGCCCGCTAGGGAATCTCCATAGTCCAAGGGCCCGCTACTTAACGTAGATAGTCCAAGTTCCGCTAGTTAATCAACATAGTCCAAGGGCCCGCTAGTTAACCTACATAGTCCAAGGGCCCGCTAGTTAACCTACATCGTCCAAGTGCCCGCTAGTTAACCTAGATAGTCCAAGTGCCCGCTAGTTAACCTAGACCGTCTAAGTGCCCGCTAGTTAACCCAGATAATCCAAGTGCCCGCTAATTAACCTACATAGTTCAAGGGCCCTCTAGTTAACCTAGATAGTCCAAGTGCCCGCTAGGGGACGTACATAGTCCAAGTGCCCGCTAGGTAACCTAGATAGTCCAAGTGCCCGCTAGGGTATGTACATAGTTCAATTGCCCGCTGGGTAACCTAGATTGTCCAAGTGTCCGCTAGTTAACCTACATAGTCCAAGTGGCCCCTAGGTAACCTAGATAGTCCAAAGTCCTGCTAGTTAACCTACATAGTCCAATGCCCGATAGGGTACCTACAAAGTCCAAGTGCCCGCTGAGGAACCTACATAGACCAAGTGCCCGATAGGGAACCTTCATATTCCAAGTGCCCGTTAGGGAACCTAGATAGTCCAAGTGCCCGCAGGGAACCTATATAGTCCAAGTGCCCGCTAGGGAACCTATATAGTCAAAGTGCCCGCTAGGGAACCTGCATTGTACAAGTGCCCGCTAATTAACCTAGATAGTCCAAGTGCCCGCTAGTTAACCTAGATAGTCCAAGTGCCCGCTAGTTAACCTAGATCATCCAAGTGCCCGCTAGTTAACCTACATAGTCCTAGTGCCTGATAGGGAACCTACATAGTCCAATTGCCCGCAGAGGAACCTACATAGTCCAAGTGCCCGTTAGGGAACCTAGATAGTCCAAGTGCCCGTAGGGAACCTATATAGTCCAAGTGCCCGCTAGGGAACCTATATAGTCAAAGTGCCCGCTAGGGAACCTGTATTGTGCAAGTTCCCGCTAGTTAACCTAGATAGTCCAAGTGCCCACTAGTTAACCTAGATAGTCGAAGTGCCGGATAGTTAACCTACATAGTCCAAGGTCAGCTAGTTAACCTAGATAGTCCACGTGCCCGCTAGTTAACCTACATAGTCCAAGAACCTGCTAGTTAACCTAGATAGTCCCATTGCCCGCTAGTTAACCTACATAGTCCAAGGGCCCGCTAGTTAACCTAGATATTCCAAGTGCCCGCTAGTTAACCTAGAACGTCCAAGTGTACGCTAGTTAACCTACATAGTCGCGCGTTCCCGTTAGGTAACCTAGATAGTACAAGTGCCCGCAAGGTAACCTACATAGTCACAGGTGCCCACTAGGTAACCTAGATATTCCAAGTTCCTGTTAGTTAACCTAGATAATCCAAGTGCCCGCTAGGTAACCTACATAGTCCAAGTGCCCTTTCGTTAACCTAGATAGGCCAAGTGCCCGCTAGGTAACCTACATAGTCCAAGTGCACGCTAGGTACCCTAGATAGTGCAAGTGCCCGCTAGGTAACCTACATAGTCCAAGTGCCCGCTAGTTAACCTATATAGTCCAAGTGCCCGTTCGTTAACCTAGATAGTCCAAGTGCCTGCTAGGTAACCTAGACAGTCCAAGTGCCTGCTAGGTAACTTACATAGTCCAAATGCTGTTCGTTAACCTACATAGTCCAATGGCCCACTATTTAACCTAGGTCGTCCAAGTGTCTTTGGTTAACCTACATAGTCCAAGTGCCCGCAAGGTAACCTATATAGTCCAAGTTCCAGCTATGTAACCTAGATAGTCCAAGGGCCCGCTAGTTAACTTATGTAGTCCAAGTGCCCGCTAGGTAAACTAGATAGTCCAAGTGCCCGCTAAGGAACCTACATAGTCCAATTGCACGCTAGTTAACCCAGATAGTCCAAGTGCCCGCTAGTTAACCTAGATGGTCCAAGTGCCACTAGGTAACCTACATAGTGCAAGTGTCCCCTAGTTAACCTACATAGCCCAAGTGCCCGCCTGTTAACATAGATAGTCCAAGTGCCCGCTAGGGAACGTACATAGTCCAAGTGCCCGATAGGTATCCTAGATAGTGCAAGTGCCCGGTAGTTAACCTACATAGTCCAAGTGCCCGCAAGGTAACCTATATAGTCCAAGTTCCAGCTATGTAACCTAGATAGTCCAAGGGGCCGCTAGTTAACTTACGTAGTCCAAGTGCCCGCTAGGTAAACTAGATAGTCCAAGTGCCCGCTAAGGAACCTACATAGTCCAAGTGCCCACTAGGTAACCTAGATAGTCTAAGGGCCCGCTAGTTAACCTACATAGTCCAAGTGCCCGGTAGTTAACTCACATAGTTCAAGTGTCCGTAAGGAACATATATAGTCCAAGTGCCCGCTAGGGAACATACGGAGTCTAAGTGCCCGCTAGGGAACCTACGTAGTCCAAGTGCCCGCTAGGGAATCTACATAGTCCAAGGGCCCGCTAGTTAACTTAAATAGTCCAAGTGCCCGCTCTGGAACATACATAGTCCAAGTGCCCGCTAGGGAATCTACATAGTCCAAGGGCCCGCTACTTAATGTAGATAGTCCATGTGCCGCTAGTTAATCAACATAGTCCAAGGGCCCGCTAGTTAACCTACATAGTCCAAGGGCCCGCTAGTTAACCAACATCGTCCAAGGGCCCGCTAGTTAACCTAGATAGTCCAAGTGCCCCCTAGTTAACCTACATACTCCAAGTGCCCGCTAGGTAACCTAGACAGTTCAAGTGACCACTAGGTTACCTACATAGTCCAAGTGCCCGTTCGTTAACCTACATAGTCCAAGTGCCCGCTAGGTAACCAATATACTCCAAGTGCCCGCTAGGTAACCAATATACTCCAAATGACCGCTAGGGACCCTAATAGTCCAAATGCCCGCTAGTTAACCTAGATAGTCCAAGTGCTCGCTAGTTAACATAGATAGTCCAAGTGCCCGCTAGTTAACCTAGATAGACCCAGTGCCCGCTAGGGAACCTATCTAGTCCAAGTGCCCGATAGGGAACCTACATTGTCCAAGTGCCCGCTAGTTAACATAGATAGTCCAAGTATCCGCTTGGTAACCTAGATAGTCCAACAGCCCGGTAGGTAACCTACATACTCCAAGTACCCGCTAGGTAACGTAGATAGTTCAAGTGACAGCTAGGTAACCTAGATAGTCCAAGTGCCTCTAGGTAACCTACATAGTGCAAGTGTCCCTTAGTTAACCTACATAGTCCAAGTGCCTGATAGTTAACATAGATAGTCCAAGTGCCCGCTAGGGAACGTACATAGTCCAAGTGCCCGCTAGGTAACCTAGATAGTGCAAGTGCCCGGTAGTTAACCTACATAGTCCAAGTGCCCGCTAGGTAACCTAGATAGTCTAAGGGCCCGCTAGTTAACCTACATAGTCCAAGTGCCCAGTAGTTAACTTACATAGTTCAAGTGTCTGTAAGGAACATATATAGTCCAAGTGCCCGCTAGGGAACATACAGAGTCTAAGTGCCCGCTAGTGAACCTACTTAGTCCAAGTCCCCGCTAGGGAATCTACATAGTCCAAGGGCCCTCTAGTTAACGTAGATAGTCCAAGTGCCGCAAGTTAATCTACATAGATCAAGGGCCCGATAGTTAACCTACATTGTCCAACTACCCGCTAGTTAACCTAGATCGTCCAAGTGTCCGCTAGTTAACCTATATAGTACAAGTGCCCGATAGGGATCCTACATAGTCCAAGTGCCTGCTAGGGAACCTACATAGTCCAAGTGCCCGCTCTGGAACATACATAGTCCAAGTGCCCGCTAGGGAATCTCCATAGTCCAAGGGCCCGCTACTTAACGTAGATAGTCCAAGTTCCGCTAGTTAATCAACATAGTCCAAGGGCCCGCTAGTTAACCTACATAGTCCAAGGGCCCGCTAGTTAACCTACATCGTCCAAGTGCCCGCTAGTTAACCTAGATAGTCCAAGTGCCCGCTAGTTAACCTAGACCGTCTAAGTGCCCGCTAGTTAACCCAGATAATCCAAGTGCCCGCTAATTAACCTACATAGTTCAAGGGCCCTCTAGTTAACCTAGATAGTCCAAGTGCCCGCTAGGGGACGTACATAGTCCAAGTGCCCGCTAGGTAACCTAGATAGTCCAAGTGCCCGCTAGGGTATGTACATAGTTCAATTGCCCGCTGGGTAACCTAGATTGTCCAAGTGTCCGCTAGTTAACCTACATAGTCCAAGTGGCCCCTAGGTAACCTAGATAGTCCAAAGTCCTGCTAGTTAACCTACATAGTCCAATGCCCGATAGGGTACCTACAAAGTCCAAGTGCCCGCTGAGGAACCTACATAGACCAAGTGCCCGATAGGGAACCTTCATATTCCAAGTGCCCGTTAGGGAACCTAGATAGTCCAAGTGCCCGCAGGGAACCTATATAGTCCAAGTGCCCGCTAGGGAACCTATATAGTCAAAGTGCCCGCTAGGGAACCTGCATTGTACAAGTGCCCGCTAATTAACCTAGATAGTCCAAGTGCCCGCTAGTTAACCTAGATAGTCCAAGTGCCCGCTAGTTAACCTAGATCATCCAAGTGCCCGCTAGTTAACCTACATAGTCCTAGTGCCTGATAGGGAACCTACATAGTCCAATTGCCCGCAGAGGAACCTACATAGTCCAAGTGCCCGTTAGGGAACCTAGATAGTCCAAGTGCCCGTAGGGAACCTATATAGTCCAAGTGCCCGCTAGGGAACCTATATAGTCAAAGTGCCCGCTAGGGAACCTGTATTGTGCAAGTTCCCGCTAGTTAACCTAGATAGTCCAAGTGCCCACTAGTTAACCTAGATAGTCGAAGTGCCGGATAGTTAACCTACATAGTCCAAGGTCAGCTAGTTAACCTAGATAGTCCACGTGCCCGCTAGTTAACCTACATAGTCCAAGAACCTGCTAGTTAACCTAGATAGTCCCATTGCCCGCTAGTTAACCTACATAGTCCAAGGGCCCGCTAGTTAACCTAGATATTCCAAGTGCCCGCTAGTTAACCTAGAACGTCCAAGTGTACGCTAGTTAACCTACATAGTCGCGCGTTCCCGTTAGGTAACCTAGATAGTACAAGTGCCCGCAAGGTAACCTACATAGTCACAGGTGCCCACTAGGTAACCTAGATATTCCAAGTTCCTGTTAGTTAACCTAGATAATCCAAGTGCCCGCTAGGTAACCTACATAGTCCAAGTGCCCTTTCGTTAACCTAGATAGGCCAAGTGCCCGCTAGGTAACCTACATAGTCCAAGTGCACGCTAGGTACCCTAGATAGTGCAAGTGCCCGCTAGGTAACCTACATAGTCCAAGTGCCCGCTAGTTAACCTATATAGTCCAAGTGCCCGTTCGTTAACCTAGATAGTCCAAGTGCCTGCTAGGTAACCTAGACAGTCCAAGTGCCTGCTAGGTAACTTACATAGTCCAAATGCTGTTCGTTAACCTACATAGTCCAATGGCCCACTATTTAACCTAGGTCGTCCAAGTGTCTTTGGTTAACCTACATAGTCCAAGTGCCCGCAAGGTAACCTATATAGTCCAAGTTCCAGCTATGTAACCTAGATAGTCCAAGGGCCCGCTAGTTAACTTATGTAGTCCAAGTGCCCGCTAGGTAAACTAGATAGTCCAAGTGCCCGCTAAGGAACCTACATAGTCCAATTGCACGCTAGTTAACCCAGATAGTCCAAGTGCCCGCTAGTTAACCTAGATGGTCCAAGTGCCACTAGGTAACCTACATAGTGCAAGTGTCCCCTAGTTAACCTACATAGCCCAAGTGCCCGCCTGTTAACATAGATAGTCCAAGTGCCCGCTAGGGAACGTACATAGTCCAAGTGCCCGATAGGTATCCTAGATAGTGCAAGTGCCCGGTAGTTAACCTACATAGTCCAAGTGCCCGCAAGGTAACCTATATAGTCCAAGTTCCAGCTATGTAACCTAGATAGTCCAAGGGGCCGCTAGTTAACTTACGTAGTCCAAGTGCCCGCTAGGTAAACTAGATAGTCCAAGTGCCCGCTAAGGAACCTACATAGTCCAAGTGCCCACTAGGTAACCTAGATAGTCTAAGGGCCCGCTAGTTAACCTACATAGTCCAAGTGCCCGGTAGTTAACTCACATAGTTCAAGTGTCCGTAAGGAACATATATAGTCCAAGTGCCCGCTAGGGAACATACGGAGTCTAAGTGCCCGCTAGGGAACCTACGTAGTCCAAGTGCCCGCTAGGGAATCTACATAGTCCAAGGGCCCGCTAGTTAACTTAAATAGTCCAAGTGCCCGCTCTGGAACATACATAGTCCAAGTGCCCGCTAGGGAATCTACATAGTCCAAGGGCCCGCTACTTAATGTAGATAGTCCATGTGCCGCTAGTTAATCAACATAGTCCAAGGGCCCGATAGTTAACCTACGTAGTCCAAACACCCTCTAGTTAACCTAGATCGTCCAAGTGCCCGCTAGTTAACCTACATAGTCCAAGGGCCCGCTAGTTAACCTACATAGTCCAAGGGCCCGCAAGTTAACCAACATCGGCCAAGGGCCCGCTAGTTAACCTAGATAGTCCAAGTGCCCCCTAGTTAACCTACATACTCCAAGTGCCCGCTAGGTAACCTAGACAGTTCAAGTGACCACTAGGTTACCTACATAGTCCAAGTGCCCGTTCGTTAACCTACATAGTCCAAATGCCCGCTAGTTAACCTACATAGTCCAAGTGCTCGCTAGTTAACATAGATAGTCTAAGTGCCCGCTAGTTAACCTAGATAGACCCAGTGCCCGCTAGGGAACCTATCTAGTTCAAGTGCCCGATAGGGAACCTACATTGTCCAAGTGCCCGCTAGTTAACATAGATAGTCCAAGTATCCGCTAGGAAACATACATAGTCCAAGTGCCCGCTAGGTAACATACATACTTCAAATGCCCGCTAAGTAACCTAGATAGTCCAATTGCCCGCTAGGGAACGTACATAGTCCAAGTGCCCCCTAGGTAACCGAGATAGTCCAAATGCCCGCTAGGGAACCCACATAGTCCAAGTGCCCGTTAGGTAACCTAGATAGTCCAAATGCCCGCTAGGGAACCCACATAGTCCAAGTGCCTGCTAGGGAATTTACATAGTCCAAGGGCCCGCTAGGGAACCTACATAGTCAAAGTGCCCGTTAGTTAACCTAGATAGTCCAAGTGCCCGCTTCTTAACCTAGATAGTCCAACAGCCCGGTAGGTAACCTACATACTCCAAGTACCCGCTAGGTAACCTAGATAGTCCAAGTGCCCGCTAGGTAACCTACAAAGTCTAAGTGCCCACTAGGTAAACTATATAGTCCACATGCCCGTTAGGGAGCCTACATAGTCCAAATGCCCGCTAGGTAACCTGGATAGTCCAAGGGCCCGCTAGGTAACCTACATAGTCCTAGTGCCCCCTAGTTAACCTACATTCTCTATGTGCCCGATAAGGAACCTACATAGTACAAGTTCCCGCTAGGTAACCGACATAATCCAAATGCCCTCTAGTTAACCTACATTGTCCAAGTGCCCAATAGGGAACCTACATAATCCAAATGCCCGCTAGGGAACCTACATAGTCCAAGTGCCCGTTAGGTAACCTAGATCGTCCAAATGCTCGCCAGGAAACCCACATAGTCCAAGTGCCCGCTAGGGAACTTACATAGTCCAAGGGCCCGCTAGGGAACCTACATAGTCCAAGTGCCCTTTATTTAACCTAGATAGTCCAAGTGCCCGCTTGGTAACCTAGATAGTCCAACAAACCGCAAGGTAACCTACATACTCCAAGAACCCGCTAGGTAACGTAGATATTTCAAGTGCTAGCTAGGCAACCTACATAGTGCAAGTGTACCCTAGTTAACCTACATAGTCCAAGTGCCCGCTAGTTAACATAGATAGTCCAAGTGCCCGCTAGGGAACGTACATAGTCCAAGTGCTCGCTAGGTAACCTAGATAGTGCAAGTGCTCGGTAGTTAACCTACATAGTCCAAGTGCCCGCTAGGTAACCTAGATAGTCTAAGGGCCCGCTAGTTAACCTACATAGTCCAAGTGCCCGGTAGTTAACTTACATAGTTCAAGTGTCCGTAAGGAACATATATAGTCCAAGTGCCCACTAGGGAACATACAGAGTCTAAGTGCCCGCTACTTAATGTAGATAGTCCAAGTGCCGCTAGTTAATCAACATAGTGCAAGGGCCCGCTAGTTAACCTACATAGTCCCAGTGCCCGGTAGTTAACTCACATAGTTCAAGGGTCCGTAAGGAACATATATAGTCCAAGTGCCCGCTAGGGAACATACGGAGTCTAAGTGCCCGCTAGGGAACCTACGTAGTCCAAGTGCCCGCTAGGGAATCTACATAGTCCAAGGGCCCGCTAGTTAACGTAGATAGTCCAAGTGCCCGCTCTGGAACATACATAGTCCAAGTGCCCGCTAGGGAATCTACATAGTCCAAGGGCCCGCTACTTAATGTAGATAGTCCATGTGCCGCTAGTTAATCAACATAGTCCAAGGGCCCGCTAGTTAACCTACATAGTCCAAGGACCCTCTAGTTAACCTAGATCGTCCAAGTGCCCGCTAGTTAACCTAGATAGTCCAAGTGCCCCCTAGTTAACCTACATACTCCAAGTGCCCGATAGGTAACCTAGACAGTTCAAGTGACCACTAGGTTACCTACATAGTCCAAGTGCCCCGTAGGTAAACTAGATAGTCCAAGTGCCCTCTAAGGAACCTACATAGTCCAAGTGCACGCTAGTTAACCCAGATAGTCCAAGTGCCCGCTAGTTAACCTAGATAGTCCACGTGCCGCTAGGTAACCTACATAGTGCAAGTGTCCCCTAGTTAACCTACATAGTCCAAGTGCCCTCTAGTTAACATAGATAGTCCAAGTGCCCGCTAGGGAACGTACATAGTCCAAGTGCCCGCTAGGTAACCTAGATAGTGCAAGTGCCCGCTAGTTAACCTACATAGTCCAAGTGCCCGCTAGGTCACCTAGATAGTCTAAGGGCCCGCTAGTTAACCTACATAGTCCAAGTGCCCGGTAGTTAACTCACATAGTTCAAGTGTCCGTAAGGAACATATATAGTCCAAGTGTCCGCTAGGGAACATACGGAGTCTAAGTGCCCGCTAGGGAACCTACGTAGTCCAAGTGCCCGCTAGGGAATCTACATAGTCCAAGGGCCCGTTAGTTAACGTAGATAGTCCAAGTGCCCGCTCTGGAACATACATAGTCCAAGTGCCCGCTAGGGAATCTACATAGTCCAACGGCCCGCTACTTAATGTAGATAGTCCATGTGCCGCTAGTTAATCAACATAGTCCAAGGGCCCGCTAGTTAACCTACATAGTCCAAGGGCCCGCTAGTTAACCAACATCGTCCAAGGGCCCGCTAGTTAACCTAGATAGTCCAAGTGCCCCCTAGTTAACCTACATACTCCAAGTGCCCGCTAGGTAACCTAGACAGTTCAAGTGACCACTAGGTTACCTACATAGTCCAAGTGCCCGTTCGTTAACCTACATAGTCCAAGTGCCCGCTAGGTAACCAATATACTCCAAGTGCCCGCTAGGTAACCAATATACTCCAAATGACCGCTAGGGACCCTAATAGTCCAAATGCCCGCTAGTTAACCTAGATAGTCCAAGTGCTCGCTAGTTAACATAGATAGTCCAAGTGCCCGCTAGTTAACCTAGATAGACCCAGTGCCCGCTAGGGAACCTATCTAGTCCAAGTGCCCGATAGGGAACCTACATTGTCCAAGTGCCCGCTAGTTAACATAGATAGTCCAAGTATCCGCTTGGTAACCTAGATAGTCCAACAGCCCGGTAGGTAACCTACATACTCCAAGTACCCGCTAGGTAACGTAGATAGTTCAAGTGACAGCTAGGTAACCTAGATAGTCCAAGTGCCTCTAGGTAACCTACATAGTGCAAGTGTCCCTTAGTTAACCTACATAGTCCAAGTGCCTGATAGTTAACATAGATAGTCCAAGTGCCCGCTAGGGAACGTACATAGTCCAAGTGCCCGCTAGGTAACCTAGATAGTGCAAGTGCCCGGTAGTTAACCTACATAGTCCAAGTGCCCGCTAGGTAACCTAGATAGTCTAAGGGCCCGCTAGTTAACCTACATAGTCCAAGTGCCCAGTAGTTAACTTACATAGTTCAAGTGTCTGTAAGGAACATATATAGTCCAAGTGCCCGCTAGGGAACATACAGAGTCTAAGTGCCCGCTAGTGAACCTACTTAGTCCAAGTCCCCGCTAGGGAATCTACATAGTCCAAGGGCCCTCTAGTTAACGTAGATAGTCCAAGTGCCGCAAGTTAATCTACATAGATCAAGGGCCCGCTAGTTAACCTACATTGTCCAACTACCCGCTAGTTAACCTAGATCGTCCAAGTGTCCGCTAGTTAACCTATATAGTACAAGTGCCCGATAGGGATCCTACATAGTCCAAGTGCCTGCTAGGGAACCTACATAGTCCAAGTGCCCGCTCTGGAACATACATAGTCCAAGTGCCCGCTAGGGAATCTCCATAGTCCAAGGGCCCGCTACTTAACGTAGATAGTCCAAGTTCCGCTAGTTAATCAACATAGTCCAAGGGCCCGCTAGTTAACCTACATAGTCCAAGGGCCCGCTAGTTAACCTACATCGTCCAAGTGCCCGCTAGTTAACCTAGATAGTCCAAGTGCCCGCTAGTTAACCTAGACCGTCTAAGTGCCCGCTAGTTAACCCAGATAATCCAAGTGCCCGCTAATTAACCTACATAGTTCAAGGGCCCTCTAGTTAACCTAGATAGTCCAAGTGCCCGCTAGGGGACGTACATAGTCCAAGTGCCCGCTAGGTAACCTAGATAGTCCAAGTGCCCGCTAGGGTATGTACATAGTTCAATTGCCCGCTGGGTAACCTAGATTGTCCAAGTGTCCGCTAGTTAACCTACATAGTCCAAGTGGCCCCTAGGTAACCTAGATAGTCCAAAGTCCTGCTAGTTAACCTACATAGTCCAATGCCCGATAGGGTACCTACAAAGTCCAAGTGCCCGCTGAGGAACCTACATAGACCAAGTGCCCGATAGGGAACCTTCATATTCCAAGTGCCCGTTAGGGAACCTAGATAGTCCAAGTGCCCGCAGGGAACCTATATAGTCCAAGTGCCCGCTAGGGAACCTATATAGTCAAAGTGCCCGCTAGGGAACCTGCATTGTACAAGTGCCCGCTAATTAACCTAGATAGTCCAAGTGCCCGCTAGTTAACCTAGATAGTCCAAGTGCCCGCTAGTTAACCTAGATCATCCAAGTGCCCGCTAGTTAACCTACATAGTCCTAGTGCCTGATAGGGAACCTACATAGTCCAATTGCCCGCAGAGGAACCTACATAGTCCAAGTGCCCGTTAGGGAACCTAGATAGTCCAAGTGCCCGTAGGGAACCTATATAGTCCAAGTGCCCGCTAGGGAACCTATATAGTCAAAGTGCCCGCTAGGGAACCTGTATTGTGCAAGTTCCCGCTAGTTAACCTAGATAGTCCAAGTGCCCACTAGTTAACCTAGATAGTCGAAGTGCCGGATAGTTAACCTACATAGTCCAAGGTCAGCTAGTTAACCTAGATAGTCCACGTGCCCGCTAGTTAACCTACATAGTCCAAGAACCTGCTAGTTAACCTAGATAGTCCCATTGCCCGCTAGTTAACCTACATAGTCCAAGGGCCCGCTAGTTAACCTAGATATTCCAAGTGCCCGCTAGTTAACCTAGAACGTCCAAGTGTACGCTAGTTAACCTACATAGTCGCGCGTTCCCGTTAGGTAACCTAGATAGTACAAGTGCCCGCAAGGTAACCTACATAGTCACAGGTGCCCACTAGGTAACCTAGATATTCCAAGTTCCTGTTAGTTAACCTAGATAATCCAAGTGCCCGCTAGGTAACCTACATAGTCCAAGTGCCCTTTCGTTAACCTAGATAGGCCAAGTGCCCGCTAGGTAACCTACATAGTCCAAGTGCACGCTAGGTACCCTAGATAGTGCAAGTGCCCGCTAGGTAACCTACATAGTCCAAGTGCCCGCTAGTTAACCTATATAGTCCAAGTGCCCGTTCGTTAACCTAGATAGTCCAAGTGCCTGCTAGGTAACCTAGACAGTCCAAGTGCCTGCTAGGTAACTTACATAGTCCAAATGCTGTTCGTTAACCTACATAGTCCAATGGCCCACTATTTAACCTAGGTCGTCCAAGTGTCTTTGGTTAACCTACATAGTCCAAGTGCCCGCAAGGTAACCTATATAGTCCAAGTTCCAGCTATGTAACCTAGATAGTCCAAGGGCCCGCTAGTTAACTTATGTAGTCCAAGTGCCCGCTAGGTAAACTAGATAGTCCAAGTGCCCGCTAAGGAACCTACATAGTCCAAGTGCACGCTAGTTAACCCAGATAGTCCAAGTGCCCGCTAGTTAACCTAGATGGTCCAAGTGCCACTAGGTAACCTACATAGTGCAAGTGTCCCCTAGTTAACCTACATAGCCCAAGTGCCCGCCTGTTAACATAGATAGTCCAAGTGCCCGCTAGGGAACGTACATAGTCCAAGTGCCCGATAGGTATCCTAGATAGTGCAAGTGCCCGGTAGTTAACCTACATAGTCCAAGTGCCCGCAAGGTAACCTATATAGTCCAAGTTCCAGCTATGTAACCTAGATAGTCCAAGGGGCCGCTAGTTAACTTACGTAGTCCAAGTGCCCGCTAGGTAAACTAGATAGTCCAAGTGCCCGCTAAGGAACCTACATAGTCCAAGTGCCCACTAGGTAACCTAGATAGTCTAAGGGCCCGCTAGTTAACCTACATAGTCCAAGTGCCCGGTAGTTAACTCACATAGTTCAAGTGTCCGTAAGGAACATATATAGTCCAAGTGCCCGCTAGGGAACATACGGAGTCTAAGTGCCCGCTAGGGAACCTACGTAGTCCAAGTGCCCGCTAGGGAATCTACATAGTCCAAGGGCCCGCTAGTTAACTTAAATAGTCCAAGTGCCCGCTCTGGAACATACATAGTCCAAGTGCCCGCTAGGGAATCTACATAGTCCAAGGGCCCGCTACTTAATGTAGATAGTCCATGTGCCGCTAGTTAATCAACATAGTCCAAGGGCCCGCTAGTTAACCTACGTAGTCCAAACACCCTCTAGTTAACCTAGATCGTCCAAGTGCCCGCTAGTTAACCTACATAGTCCAAGGGCCCGCTAGTTAACCTACATAGTCCAAGGGCCCGCAAGTTAACCAACATCGGCCAAGGGCCCGCTAGTTAACCTAGATAGTCCAAGTGCCCCCTAGTTAACCTACATACTCCAAGTGCCCGCTAGGTAACCTAGACAGTTCAAGTGACCACTAGGTTACCTACATAGTCCAAGTGCCCGTTCGTTAACCTACATAGTCCAAATGCCCGCTAGTTAACCTACATAGTCCAAGTGCTCGCTAGTTAACATAGATAGTCTAAGTGCCCGCTAGTTAACCTAGATAGACCCAGTGCCCGCTAGGGAACCTATCTAGTTCAAGTGCCCGATAGGGAACCTACATTGTCCAAGTGCCCGCTAGTTAACATAGATAGTCCAAGTATCCGCTAGGAAACATACATAGTCCAAGTGCCCGCTAGGTAACATACATACTTCAAATGCCCGCTAAGTAACCTAGATAGTCCAATTGCCCGCTAGGGAACGTACATAGTCCAAGTGCCCCCTAGGTAACCGAGATAGTCCAAATGCCCGCTAGGGAACCCACATAGTCCAAGTGCCCGTTAGGTAACCTAGATAGTCCAAATGCCCGCTAGGGAACCCACATAGTCCAAGTGCCTGCTAGGGAATTTACATAGTCCAAGGGCCCGCTAGGGAACCTACATAGTCAAAGTGCCCGTTAGTTAACCTAGATAGTCCAAGTGCCCGCTTCTTAACCTAGATAGTCCAACAGCCCGGTAGGTAACCTACATACTCCAAGTACCCGCTAGGTAACCTAGATAGTCCAAGTGCCCGCTAGGTAACCTACAAAGTCTAAGTGCCCACTAGGTAAACTATATAGTCCACATGCCCGTTAGGGAGCCTACATAGTCCAAATGCCCGCTAGGTAACCTGGATAGTCCAAGGGCCCGCTAGGTAACCTACATAGTCCTAGTGCCCCCTAGTTAACCTACATTCTCTATGTGCCCGATAAGGAACCTACATAGTACAAGTTCCCGCTAGGTAACCGACATAATCCAAATGCCCTCTAGTTAACCTACATTGTCCAAGTGCCCAATAGGGAACCTACATAATCCAAATGCCCGCTAGGGAACCTACATAGTCCAAGTGCCCGTTAGGTAACCTAGATCGTCCAAATGCTCGCCAGGAAACCCACATAGTCCAAGTGCCCGCTAGGGAACTTACATAGTCCAAGGGCCCGCTAGGGAACCTACATAGTCCAAGTGCCCTTTATTTAACCTAGATAGTCCAAGTGCCCGCTTGGTAACCTAGATAGTCCAACAAACCGCAAGGTAACCTACATACTCCAAGAACCCGCTAGGTAACGTAGATATTTCAAGTGCTAGCTAGGCAACCTACATAGTGCAAGTGTACCCTAGTTAACCTACATAGTCCAAGTGCCCGCTAGTTAACATAGATAGTCCAAGTGCCCGCTAGGGAACGTACATAGTCCAAGTGCTCGCTAGGTAACCTAGATAGTGCAAGTGCTCGGTAGTTAACCTACATAGTCCAAGTGCCCGCTAGGTAACCTAGATAGTCTAAGGGCCCGCTAGTTAACCTACATAGTCCAAGTGCCCGGTAGTTAACTTACATAGTTCAAGTGTCCGTAAGGAACATATATAGTCCAAGTGCCCACTAGGGAACATACAGAGTCTAAGTGCCCGCTACTTAATGTAGATAGTCCAAGTGCCGCTAGTTAATCAACATAGTGCAAGGGCCCGCTAGTTAACCTACATAGTCCAAGTACCCACTAGTTAACCTAGATCGTCCAAGTGCCCGCTAGTTAACCTACATAGTCCAAGGGCCCGCTAGTTAACCAACATCGTCCAAGGGCCCGGTAGTTAACCTAGATAGTCCAAGTGCCCCCTAGTTAACCTACATACTCCAAGTGCCCGCTAGGTAACCTAGACAGTTCAAGTGACCACTATGTTACCTACATAGTCCAAGTGCCCGTTCGTTAACCTACATAGTCCAAGTGCCCGATACGTAAACTAAATAATACAAATGCCCGCTAGGGAAACTACATAGTCCAAGTGCCCGCTAGTTAACCTAGATAGTCCAAGGGCCCGCTAGTTAATCTAGAGAGTCCAAGTGTCCATTAGTTAACCTACATAGTCCAAGGGCCCTCAAGGTAACATAGATAGTCCAAGTGCCTGCTAGGGGACGTACATAGTCCAAGTGCCCGCTAGGTAACCTAGATAGTCCAAGTGCCCACTAGGGTATGTACATAGTTCAAGTGCCCGCTAGGTAACCTAGATAGTCCAAGGTCCTGCTAGTTAACCTACATAGTCCAATGCCCGATAGGGAACCTACATAGTCCAAGTGCCCGCTAGTTAACCTACATGGTCAAAGTGCCCTTAGGGAACCTATATAGTCCAAGTGCCCGCTAGGGAACCTACATAGTCAAATTGTCCGCTAGAGAACCTGCATTGTACAAGTGCCCGCTAATCAACCTAGATAGTCCAAGTGCCCGCTAGGTAACCTAGACAGTCCAAGTGTCTGCTAGGTAACCTACATAGTCCGAATGCCCGTTCGTTAACCTACATAGTCCAAGTGCCCGCTAGGTAACCTAGATAGTCTAAGGGCCCGCTAGTTAACCTACATAGTCCCAGTGCCCGGTAGTTAACTCACATAGTTCAAGTGTCCGTAAGGAACATATATAGTCCAAGTGCCCGCTAGGGAACATACGGAGTCTAAGTGCCCGCTAGGGAACCTACGTAGTCCAAGTGCCCGCTAGGGAATCTACATAGTCCAAGGGCCCGCTAGTTAACGTAGATAGTCCAAGTGCCCGCTCTGGAACATACATAGTCCAAGTGCCCGCTAGGGAATCTACATAGTCCAAGGGCCCGCTACTTAATGTAGATAGTCCATGTGCCGCTAGTTAATCAACATAGTCCAAGGACCCTCTAGTTAACCTAGATCGTCCAAGTGCCCGCTAGTTAACCTAGATAGTCCAAGTGCCCCCTAGTTAACCTACATACTCCAAGTGCCCGATAGGTAACCTAGACAGTTCAAGTGACCACTAGGTTACCTACATAGTCCAAGTGCCCCGTAGGTAAACTAGATAGTCCAAGTGCCCTCTAAGGAACCTACATAGTCCAAGTGCACGCTAGTTAACCCAGATAGTCCAAGTGCCCGCTAGTTAACCTAGATAGTCCACGTGCCGCTAGGTAACCTACATAGTGCATGTGTCACCTAGTTAACCTACATAGTCCAAGTGCCCTCTAGTTAACATAGATAGTCCAAGTGCCCGCTAGGGAACGTACATAGTCCAAGTGCCCGCTAGGTAACCTAGATAGTGCAAGTGCCCGCTACTTAACCTACATAGTCCAAGTGCCCGCTAGGTCACCTAGATAGTCTAAGGGCCCGCTAGATAACCTACATAGTCCAAGTGCCCGGTAGTTAACTCACATAGTTCAAGTGTCCGTAAGGAACATATATAGTCCAAGTGTCCGCTAGGGAACATACGGAGTCTAAGTGCCCGCTAGGGAACCTACGTAATCCAAGTGCCCGCTAGGGAATCTACATAGTCCAAGGGCCCGCTACTTAATGTAGATAGTCCATGTGCCGCTAGTTAATCAACATAGTCCAAGGGCCCGCTAGTTAACCTACATAGTCCAAGGGCCCGCTAGTTAACCAACATCGTCCAAGGGCCCGCTAGTTAACCTAGATAGTCCAAGTGCCCCCTAGTTAACCTACATACTCCAAGTGCCCGCTAGGTAACCTAGACAGTTCAAGTAACCACTAGGTTACCTACATAGTCCAAGTGCCCGTTCGTTAACCTACATAGTCCAAGTGCCCGCTAGGTAACCAATATACTCCAAGTGCCCGCTAGGTAACCAATATACTCCAAATGACCGCTAGGGACCCTAATAGTCCAAATGCCCGCTAGTTAACCTAGATAGTCCAAGTGCTCGCTAGTTAACATAGATAGTCCAAGTGCCCGCTAGTTAACCTAGATAGACCCAGTGCCCGCTAGGGAACCTATCTAGTCCAAGTGCCCGATAGGGAACCTACATTGTCCAAGTGCCCGCTAGTTAACATAGATAGTCCAAGTATCCGCTTGGTAACCTAGATAGTCCAACAGCCCGGTAGGTAACCTACATACTCCAAGTACCCGCTAGGTAACGTAGATAGTTCAAGTGACAGCTAGGTAACCTAGATAGTCCAAGTGCCTCTAGGTAACCTACATAGTGCAAGTGTCCCCTAGTTAACCTACATAGTCCAAGTGCCTGATAGTTAACATAGATAGTCCAAGTGCCCGCTAGGGAACGTACATAGTCCAAGTGCCCGCTAGGTAACCTAGATAGTGCAAGTGCCCGGTAGTTAACCTACATAGTCCAAGTGCCCGCTAGGTAACCTAGATAGTCTAAGGGCCCGCTAGTTAACCTACATAGTCCAAGTGCCCAGTAGTTAACTTACATAGTTCAAGTGTCTGTAAGGAACATATATAGTCCAAGTGCCCGCTAGGGAACATACAGAGTCTAAGGGCCCGCTAGTGAACCTACTTAGTCCAAGTCCCCGCTAGGGAATCTACATAGTCCAAGGGCCCTCTAGTTAACGTAGATAGTCCAAGTGCCGCTAGTTAATCTACATAGATCAAGGGCCCGAAAGTTAACCTACATTGTCCAACTACCCGCTAGTTAACCTAGATCGTCCAAGTGTCCGCTAGTTAACCTATATAGTACAAGTGCCCGCTAGGGTACCTACATAGTCCAAGTGCCTGCTAGGGAACCTACATAGTCCAAGTGCCCGCTCTGGAACATACATAGTCCAAGTGCCCGCTAGGGAATCTCCATAGTCCAAGGGCCCGCTACTTAACGTAGATAGTCCAAGTTCCGCTAGTTAATCAACATAGTCCAAGGGCCCGCTAGTTAACCTACATAGTCCAAGGGCCCGCTAGTTAACGTACATCGTCCAAGTGCCCGCTAGTTAACCTAGATAGTCCAAGTGCCCGCTAGTTAACCTAGATCGTCTAAGTGCCCGCTAGTTAACCCAGATAATCCAAGTGCCCGCTAATTAACCTACATAGTTCAAGGGCCCTCTAGTTAACCTACATAGTCCAACTGCCCGCTAGGGGACGTACATAGTCCAAGTGCCCGCTAGGTAACCTAGATAGTCCAAGTGCCCGCTAGGGTATGTACATAGTTCAATTGCCCGCTGGGTAACCTAGATTGTCCAAGTGTCCGCTAGTTAACCTACATAGTCCAAGTGGCCCCTAGGTAACCTAGATAGTCCAAAGTCCTGCTAGTTAACCTACATAGTCCAATGCCCGATAGGGTACCTACAAAGTCCAAGTGCCCGCTGAGGAACCTACATAGACCAAGTGCCCGATAGGGAACCTTCATATTCCAAGTGCTCGTTAGGGAACCTAGATAGTCCAAGTGCCCGCAGGGAACCTATATAGTCCAAGTGCCCGCTAGGGAACCTATATAGTCAAAGTGCCCGCTAGGGAACCTGCATTGTACAAGTGCCCGCTAATTAACCTAGATAGTCCAAGTGCCCGCTAGTTAACCTAGATAGTCCAAGTGCCCGCTAGTTAACCTAGATCATCCAAGTGCCCGCTAGTTAACCTACATAGTCCTAGTGCCTGATAGGGAACCTACATAGTCCAATTGCCCGCAGAGGAACCTACATAGTCCAAGTGCCCGTTAGGGAACCTAGATAGTCCAAGTGCCCGTAGGGAACCTATATAGTCCAAGTGTCCGCTAGGGAACCTATATAGTCAAAGTGCCCGCTAGGGAACCTGTATTGTGCAAGTGCCCGCTAGTTAACCTAGATAGTCGAAGTGCCGGATAGTTAACCTACATAGTCCAAGGTCAGCTAGTTAACCTAGATAGTCCAAGTGCCCGCTAGTTAACCTACATAGTCCAAGAACCTGCTAGTTAACCTAGATAGTCCCATTGCCCGCTAGTTAACCTACATAGTCCAAGGGCCCGCTAGTTAACCTAGATATTCCAAGTGCCCGCTAGTTAACCTGGAACGTCCAAGTGTACGCTAGTTAACCTACATAGTCCACGTTCCCGTTAGGTAACCTAGATAGTACAAGTGCCCGCAAGGTAACCTACATAGTCCAAGTGCCCACTAGGTAACCTAGATATTCCAAGTTCCTGTTAGTTAACCTAGATAATCCAAGTGCCCGCTAGGTAACCTACATAGTCCAAGTGCCCTTTCGTTAACCTAGATAGGCCAAGTGCCCGCTAGGTAACCTACA
This sequence comes from Tenrec ecaudatus, assembly GCF_050624435.1. Lineage (NCBI taxonomy): Eukaryota > Metazoa > Chordata > Mammalia > Afrosoricida > Tenrecidae > Tenrec > Tenrec ecaudatus. Next base: position 57,656,749 of record NC_134532.1, read on the forward strand.
TAGTCCAAGTGCACGCTAGGTACCCTAGATAGTGCAAGTGCCCGCTAGGTAACCTACATAGTCCAAGTGCCCGCTAGTTAACCTATATAGTCCAAGTGCCCGTTCGTTAACCTAGATAGTCCAAGTGCCTGCTAGGTAACCTAGACAGTCCAAGTGCCTGCTAGGTAACTTACATAGTCCAAATGCTGTTCGTTAACCTACATAGTCCAATGGCCCACTATTTAACCTAGATCGTCCAAGTGTCTTTGGTTAACCTACATAGTCCAAGTGCCCGCAAGGTAACCTATATAGTCCAAGTTCCAGCTATGTAACCTAGATAGTCCAAGGGCCCGCTAGTTAACTTATGTAGTCCAAGTGCCCGCTAGGTAAACTAGATAGTCCAAGTGCCCGCTAAGGAACCTACATAGTCCAAGTGCACGCTAGTTAACCCAGATAGTCCAAGTGCCCGCTAGTTAACCTAGATGGTCCAAGTGCCACTAGGTAACCTACATAGTGCAAGTGTCCCCTAGTTAACCTACATAGCCCAAGTGCCCGCCTGTTAACATAGATAGTCCAAGTGCCCGCTAGGGAACGTACATAGTCCAAGTGCCCGATAGGGAATCTACATAGTCCAAGGGCCCGCTAGTTAACTTAAATAGTCCAAGTGCCCGCTCTGGAACATACATAGTCCAAGTGCCCGCTAGGGAATCTACATAGTCCAAGGGCCCGCTACTTAATGTAGATAGTCCATGTGCCGCTAGTTAATCAACATAGTCCAAGGGCCCGCTAGTTAACCTACGTAGTCCAAACACCCTCTAGTTAACCTAGATCGTCCAAGTGCCCGCTAGTTAACCTACATAGTCCAAGGGCCCGCTAGTTAACCTACATAGTCCAAGGGCCCGCTAGTTAACCAACATCGTCCAAGGGCCCGCTAGTTAACCTAGATAGTCCAAGTGCCCCCTAGTTAACCTACATACTCCAAGTGCCCGCTAGGTAACCTAGACAGTTCAAGTGACCACTAGGTTACCTACATAGTCCAAGTGCCCGTTCGTTAACCTACATAGTCCAAATGCCCGCTAGTTAACCTACATAGTCCAAGTGCTCGCTAGTTAACATAGATAGTCTAAGTGCCCGCTAGTTAACCTAGATAGACCCAGTGCCCGCTAGGGAACCTATCTAGTTCAAGTGCCCGATAGGGAACCTACATTGTCCAAGTGCCCGCTAGTTAACATAGATAGTCCAAGTATCCGCTAGGAAACATACATAGTCCAAGTGCCCGCTAGGTAACATACATACTTCAAATGCCCGCTAAGTAACCTAGATAGTCCAATTGCCCGCTAGGGAACGTACATAGTCCAAGTGCCCCCTAGGTAACCGAGATAGTCCAAATGCCCGCTAGGGAACCCACATAGTCCAAGTGCCCGTTAGGTAACCTAGATAGTCCAAATGCCCGCTAGGGAACCCACATAGTCCAAGTGCCTGCTAGGGAATTTACATAGTCCAAGGGCCCGCTAGGGAACCTACATAGTCAAAGTGCCCGTTAGTTAACCTAGATAGTCCAAGTGCCCGCTTCTTAACCTAGATAGTCCAACAGCCCGGTAGGTAACCTACATACTCCAAGTACCCGCTAGGTAACCTAGATAGTCCAAGTGCCCGCTAGGTAACCTACAAAGTCTAAGTGCCCACTAGGTAAACTATATAGTCCACATGCCCGTTAGGGAGCCTACATAGTCCAAATGCCCGCTAGGTAACCTGGATAGTCCAAGGGCCCGCTAGGTAACCTACATAGTCCTAGTGCCCCCTAGTTAACCTACATTCTCTATGTGCCCGATAAGGAACCTACATAGTACAAGTTCCCGCTAGGTAACCGACATAATCCAAATGCCCTCTAGTTAACCTACATTGTCCAAGTTCCCAATAGGGAACCTACATAATCCAAATGCCCGCTAGGGAACCTACATAGTCCAAGTGCCCGTTAGGTAACCTAGATCGTCCAAATGCTCGCCAGGAAACCCACATAGTCCAAGTGCCCGCTAGGGAACTTACATAGTCCAAGGGCCCGCTAGGGAACCTACATAGTCCAAGTGCCCTTTATTTAACCTAGATAGTCCAAGTGCCCGCTTGGTAACCTAGATAGTCCAACAGACCGCAAGGTAACCTACATACTCCAAGAACCCGCTAGGTAACGTAGATATTTCAAGTGCTAGCTAGGCAACCTACATAGTGCAAGTGTACCCTAGTTAACCTACATAGTCCAAGTGCCCGCTAGTTAACATAGATAGTCCAAGTGCCCGCTAGGGAACGTACATAGTCCAAGTGCTCGCTAGGTAACCTAGATAGTGCAAGTGCCCGGTAGTTAACCTACATAGTCCAAGTGCCCGCTAGGTCACCTAGATAGTCTAAGGGCCCGCTAGTTAACCTACATAGTCCAAGTGCCCGGTAGTTAACTTACATAGTTCAAGTGTCCGTAAGGAACATATATAGTCCAAGTGCCCACTAGGGAACATACAGAGTCTAAGTGCCCGCTAGGGAACCTACGTAGTCCAAGTGCCCGCTACTTAATGTAGATAGTCCAAGTGCCGCTAGTTAATCAACATAGTGCAAGGGCCCGCTAGTTAACCTACATAGTCCAAGTACCCACTAGTTAACCTAGATCGTCCAAGTGCCCGCTAGTTAACCAACATCGTCCAAGGGCCCGGTAGTTAACCTAGATAGTCCAAGTGCCCCCTAGTTAACCTACATACTCCAAGTGCCCGCTAGGTAACCTAGACAGTTCAAGTGACCACTAGGTTACCTACATAGTCCAAGTGCCCGTTCGTTAACCTACATAGTCCAAGTGCCCGATAGGTAAACTAAATAATCCAAATGCCCGCTAGGGAAACTACATAGTCCAAGTGCCCGCTAGTTAACCTAGATAGTCCAAGGGCCCGCTAGTTAATCTAGAGAGTCCAAGTGTCCATTAGTTAACCTACATAGTCCAAGGGCCCTCAAGGTAACATAGATAGTCCAAGTGCCTGCTAGGGGACGTACATAGTCCAAGTGCCCGCTAGGTAACCTAGATAGTCCAAGTGCCCACTAGGGTATGTACATAGTTCAAGTGCCCGCTAGGTAACCTAGATAGTCCAAGGTCCTGCTAGTTAACCTACATAGTCCAATGCCCGATAGGGAACCTACATAGTCCAAGTGCCCGCTAGTTAACCTACATGGTCAAAGTGCCCTTAGGGAACCTATATAGTCCAAGTGCCCGCTAGGGAACCTACATAGTCAAATTGTCCGCTAGAGAACCTGCATTGTACAAGTGCCCGCTAATCAACCTAGATAGTCCAAGTGCCCGCTAGGTAACCTAGACAGTCCAAGTGTCTGCTAGGTAACCTACATAGTCCAAATGCCCGTTCGTTAACCTACAGAGTCCAAGGGCCCACTAGTTAACCTAGATCGTCTAAGTGTCCTCTAGTTAACCTATATAGTCCAAATGCACGCTAGTTAACCTACATACTCCAAGTGCCGCTAGGTAACCTAGACAGTCCAAGTGTCTGCTAGGTAACCTACATAGTCCAAGTGCCCGTTCGTTAACCTACATAGTCCAAGTGCCCGCTAGGTAACGTAGATAGCCCAAGTGCACGCTAGGGAACGTACATAGGCCAAGTGCCCGCTAGGTAACCTAGATAGTCCAAGTGCCCTCTTGTTAACCAACATAGTCCAAGTGCCTCCTAGGTAAACTACATAGTCCAAGTGCCCACTAGGCAACCTAGACTGTCCAATTGCCTCCTAGTTAACCTAGACAGTCCAAGTACCCGATAGGTAACCTACATAGTCCAAGTGTTCTCTAGGGAACCTACATAGTCCAAGTGCTCGCTAGGCAACCTACATAGTCCAAGTGCCCGCTAGGTAAGCTAGATAGTCCAATTGCCCGTTAGCTAACCTAGATAGTCGAAGTGTCCGCTAGTTAACCTACATAGTCCAAGTGCCCGTTCGTTAACGTAGATAGGCCAAGTGCCTGCTAGGTAACCTAGACAGTCCAAGTGCCCGCTAGATTACCTACATAGTCCAAGTGCACGTTCGTTAACCTAGATAGTCAAAGTGCCTCCTAGGTAACCTAAATAGTCCAAGTGCCCGCTAGGGAAACTACATAGTCCAAGCGCCCGCTAGGTAACCTAGATAGTCCAATTGCCCGTTAGCTAACCTAGATAGTCGAAGTGTCCGCTAGTTAACCTACATAGTCCAAGTGCCCGTTCGTTAACGTAGATAGGCCAAGTGCCTGCTAGGTTACCTAGACCGTCCAAGTGCCCGCTAGGTTACCTACATAGTCCAAGGGCACGTTCGTTAACCTAGATATTCCAAGTCCCGCTGGTAACCTACATAGTCCAAGGGCCCGCTAGGTAACCTTCATAGTCCAAGTGCCTTCTAGTTAACCTACATAATCCAAGTGCCCGATAGGTAACCTACATAGTCCAAGTGCCCGATAGGGAACCTACATAATTCAAGTGCCCGCTAGGGAACCTACATAGTCCAGGTGCCCATTAGGTAACTTAGATAGTCCAAATGCCCGCCAGGAAACCTACATAGTCCAAGTGCCCACTAGGGAACTTACATAGTCCAAGGGCCCGCTAGGGAACCTACATAATCCAAGGGCCCGTTAGTTAACCTAGATAGTCCAAGTGCCCGCTTGGTAACCTAGATAGTCCAAGTGCCCGCTAGGTAACCTACAAAATCTAAGGGCCCGCTAGGTTATCTATATAGTCCAAATGCCCACTAGGGTATCTACATAGTCCAAGGGCCCTCTGGTTAACGTAGATAGTCCAAGTGCCGCTAGTTAATCTACATAGTCCAAGGGCCTGCTAGTTAACCTACATAGTCCAAGTACCCGCTAGTTAACCTAGATCGTCCAAGTGCCCGCTAGGTAACCTATATAATCCAAGGGCCCACGAGTTAACCTAGATCGTCCAAGTGCCCGCTAGGTAACCTACAAAGTCTACGTGCCCGCTAGGTTATCTATATAGTCCAAATGCCCGCTAGGGAACCTACATAGTCCAAGTGCCCGCTAGTTAACCTACATCGTCCAAGTGCCCGCTAGTTAACCAACATAGTCAATGGGCCCACTAGTTAACCTACATAGTGCAAGAGCCCGCTAGTTAACCTAGATCGTGCAAGTGTCTGCTAGTTAACCTACATAGTCCAAGTGCCAGTTAGCTAACCTAGATAGTCCAAGGGCCCGCTAGTTGACTTACATAGTCCAAGTGCCCGCTAGTTAACCTAGGTAGTCCCAGTGACCGTTAGTTAACCTAGAGTGTCCAAGTGCCCACTAGTTAACATTGATCATCCAAGTGCCCGCTAGTTAACCTAGATAGTCCAAGTGCACGCTAGTTAACCTAGATAGTCCAAGTGCCCTCTAGTTAACCTAGATCATCCAAGTGCCCGCTAGTTAAACTACATAGTCCAAGGGCCCGCTAGTGAACCTACGTAGTCCAAGGTCCTCAAGTTAACCTAGATAGTCCAAGTGCCCGCTAGGTAACCTAAGTAGTCCAAATGTCCGATAGGAATCCTACATAGTCCAAGTGCCCACTAGGTAACCTACATAGTCCAAGTGCCCGTTCGTTAACCTAGACAGTCCAAGTGCCCGCTAGGAAATCTACATAGTCCAATAGCTCGCTAGTTAACCTACATAGTCCAAGTGCCCGCTATGTAACCTAGATAGTCAAAGTGCCCGTTAGGTAACCTAGATAGTCCAAGTGCCCGCTAGGTAACTTATATTGTCCAAGTTCCCGCTAGGTAACCTACATACTCATATTGCCCGTTACCTAACCTAGATAGTCCAAGTGCCCGCTGAGCAACCTACATAGTCCAAGTGCCCGTTCGTTAACCTAGAAGTCCAAGTGCCCGCTAGGTAACCTAGACAGTCCAAGTGCCCGCTAGGTTACCTGCATATTCCAAGTGCCCGTTCGTTAACTTAGAGAGTCCAAGTGCCCACTAGGTAACCTATATAGTCCAAGTGCCCGCTAGGTAACCTAGATAGTACAAGGGCCCGCTAGTTAACCTACATAGTCCAAGGGCTCACTTGTTAACTTTGATAGTCCAAGTGCCCGCTAGTTAACCTAGATCGTCCAAGTGCCCGCTAGTTAACCTAGATTGTCCAAGTGCCCGCTAGGGATCCTTCATAATCCAAGTGCCTGCTAGGTAACCTAGATAGTCCAAGTGCTCGCTAGTTAACCTAGATAGTCCTAGTGGCCTTTAGTTAACCTAGATGTTCCAATTGCCCACTAGGGGACGTAAAAAATCCAAGTGCCCGCCAGGTAACCTAGATAGTCCAAGTGCGCGCTAGGGTATGTACATAGTCAAAGTGCCTGCTAGGAAACTCAGATAGTCCAAGTGCCCGCTATTTAACCTACATAGTCAAATTGCCCGCTACTTAACCTAAGTAGTACAAATGTCTGATAGTGATCCTACATAGTCCAAGTGCCCGCTAGGTAACCTACATAGTCCAAGTTCCCATTCGTTAACCTAGATAGTTAAAGTGCCCGCTAGGTAACCTAGACTGTCCAAGTGCAGGCTAGGTTACCTACATAGTCCAAGTGCCCGTTCGTTAACCTAGATAGTCCAAGTGCCCGCTAGGTGACCTAGACAGTCCAAGTGCCCGCTGGTTAACCTACATAGTCCAAGTGCCCGATAGGGAACCAATATAATCCAAGTGCCCAATAGGGAACCTACATAATCCAAGGGCCCGCTAAGGAACCTACATAGTCCATGTGCCCGCTAGGCAACCTACATATTCCAAGGGCCCTTTAGTTAACCTAGATTGTCAAAGTGCCTGCTAGTTAACCTAGATAGTCCAAGTGCCCGCTAGGTAACCTACATAGTCCATGTTACCGCTTGGTAACCTTAATAGTCCAAATGCCCGCTAGGGAAACTACATAGTCCATGTGCCCGCTAGTTAACCTAGATAGTCCAAGTGCCTGCTAGTAAACCTACATAATCCATGGGCCCGCTAGTTAACCTACATAGTGCAAGGGCCCGCTAGTTAATCTAGATCGTGCAAGTGTCCGCTAGTTAACCTACATAGTCCACGTGCCCGCTAGGTAACCTAGATAGTCCAAGTGCCCGCTAGGGATCGTTCATAATTCAATTGCCTGCTAGGTAACCTAGATAGTCCAAGTGCCCGCTAGTTAACCAAGATAGTCCTAGTTCCCGTTAGTTAACCTAGATAGTCCAAGTGCCCACTACGGGATGTACATAGTCCAAGTGCCCGCTAGTTAACCTACATAGTCCAAGGTCCGTTAGTTAACCTAGATAGTCCAAGTGCCCGCTAGTTAACCTACATAGTACAAGGGCCCGCTAGTTAACCTAGATAGTCAAAGTGATCGCTAGTTAACCTAAGTAGTACAAATGTTCGATAGGGATCCTACATAGTCCAAGTGCCCGCTAGTTAACCTACATAGTCCAAGTCCCCGGTAGGTAACCTAGACAGTCCAAGTGACCATTATGTTACCTACATAGTCCAAGTGCTCGCTAGTTAACCTACATAGTCCAAGTGCCTGCTAGAAAAATACATAGTCCAAGTGCCCACTAGGTAACCTAGACAGTCCAATTGCCCGCTAGTTAACCTAGATAGTCCAAGTAACGGTAGGGAACCTACATACTCCAAGTGCCCGCTGGGAACCTACATAGTCCAAGTGCTCGCTAGGCAACCTACATAGTCCAAGTGCCCGTTAGTTAACCTAGATAGTCAAAGTGCCTGCTAGGTAACCTAACTAGTCCAAGTGCCCGCTAGTTAACCTACATAGTCCAAGTGCCCACTAGGTTACCTAGATAGTCCAATTGCCCGTTAGCTAACCTAGATAGTCGAAGTGTCCGCTAGTTAACCTACATAGTCCAAGCGCCCGTTCGTTAACCTAGATAGTCCAAGTGCCCGCTAGGTAACCTAAGTAGTCCAAATGTCCGATAGGGATCCTACATCGTCCAAGTGCCCGCTAGGTAACCTACATAGTCCAAGTGCCCGTTCGTTAACCTAGATAGTCCAAGTGTCTGCTGGTAACCTACATAGTCCAAGGGCCCGCTAGGTAACCTTGATAGTCCAAGTGTCATCTAGTTAACCTACATAGTCCAAGTGCCCGCTAGGTAACCTACATAGTCCAAGTGCCCACTAGGTAACCTAAATTATCCAAATGCCCGCTAGGGAATCTACATAGTCCAAGTGCCCGCTAGTTAACCCAGATAGTCCAAGTGCCCGCTAGTAAACCTAGATAGTCCATGGGCCCGCTAGTTAATCTAGATAGTCCAAGTGCCCGCTAGTTAACCTAGATAGTCCAAGTGCCCGCTAGTTAACCTAGATCGTCCAAGTGCCCGCTAGTTAACCTAGATAATCCAAGTGCCCGATAGTTAACCTACATAGTAAAAGGGCCCGCTAGTTAACCTAGATAGTCAAAGTACCCGCTAGTTAACCTAAGTAGTACAAATGTCCGAAAGGGATCCTACATAGTCCAAGTGCCCGCTAGTTAACCTACATAGTCCAAGTCCCCGCTAGGTAACCTAGACAGTCCAAGTGACCATTATGTTACCTACATAGTCCAAGTGCCCGCTAGGTAACCTAGATAGTCCAAGTGCCCGCTAGTTAACCAAGATAGTCCTAGTTCCCGTTAGTTAACCTAGATAGTCCAAGTGCCCACTACGGGATGTACATAGTCCAAGTGCCCGCTAGTTAACCTACATAGTCCAAGGTCCGTTAGTTAACCTAGATAGTCCAAGTGCCCACTAGTTAACATAGATAGTCCAAGTGCCCGCTAGGAAACCTAGACAGTCCAAGTGCCTGCTAGGTAACCTACATAGTCCAAATGCCCTTTCGTTAACCTACATAGTCCAAGGGCACTATTTAACCTAGATCGTCCAAGTGTCTTTGGTTAACCTACATAGTCCAAGTGCCCGCAAGGTATCCTATATAGTCCAAGTTCCAGCTATGTAACCTAGATAGTCCAAGGGCCCGCTAGTTAACCTACATAGTCCAAGTGCCCGCTAGGTAAACTTGATAGTCCAAGTGCCCGCTAAGGAACCTACATAGTCCAAGGGCACGCTAGTTAACCCAGATAGTCCAAGTGCCCGCTAGTTAACCTAGATAGTCCAAGTGCCGCTAGGTAACTTACATAGTGCAAGTGTCCCCTAGTTAACCTACATAATCCAAGTGCCCGCTAGTTAACATAGATAGTCCAAGTGCCCACTAGGGAACGTACATAGTCCAAGTGCCCGCTAGGTAAACTAGACAGTGCAAGTGCACGGTAGTTAACCTACATAGTCCAAGTGCCCGCTAGGTAACCTGGATAGTCTAAGGGCCCGCTAGTTAACCTACATTGTCCAAGTGCCCGGTAGTTAACTTACATAGTTCAAGTGTCCGTAAGGAACATATATAGTCCAAGTGCCCGCTAGGGAACATACGGAGTCTAAGTGCCCGCTAGGGAACCTATATAGTCGAAGTACCCGCTAGGGAATCTACATAGTCAAAGAGCCCTCTAGTTAACATAGATAGTCCAAGTGCCGGTAGTTAATCTACATAGTTCAAGGGCCCGCTAGTTAACCTACATAGTCCAAGTGCCTGATAGGGAACCTACATAGTCCAAGTGCCCGCAGAGGAACCTACATAGTCCAAGTGCCCGATAGGGAACCTACATATTCCAAGTGCCCGTTATGGAACCTAGATAGTCCAAGTGCCCGTAGGGAACCTATATAGTCCAGGTGCCCACTAGGGAACCTACATAGTCAAAGTGCCCGCTAGGGAACCTGCATTGTGCAAGTGCCCGCTAGTTAACCTAGATAGTCCAAGTGCCCGCTAGTTAACTTACATAGTCCAAGGTCAGCTAGTTAACCTAGATAGTCCAAGTGCCCGCTAGTTAACCTAGATAGTCCAAGAACCCACTAGTTAACCTAGATAATCCAAGAACCCGCTAGTTAACCTAGATAGTCCAAGTGCCCGCTAGTTAACCTACATAGTCCTAGGGCCCGCTAGTTAACCTAGATATTCCAAGTGCCCGCTAGTTAACCTAGATCGTCCAGGTGTCCGCTAGTTAACCTACATAGTCCAAGTTCCCGTTAGGTAACCTAGATAGTACAAGTGCCCCCAAGGTAACCTACATAGTCCAAGTGCCCGCTAGGTAACCTAGATATTCCAAGTTCCTGTTAGCTAACCTAGATAATCCAAGTGCCCGCTAGGTAACCTACATAGTCCAAGTGCCCTTTCGTTAACCTAGATAGTCCAAGTCCCCGCTAGGTAACCTACATAGTCAAAAGGCCCACTAGATAACCTATATAGTCCAAGTGCCCGTTACCTAACCTAGATAGTCCAATTGCCCGCTATGCAACATACATAGTCCAAGTGCCCACTAGTTAACCTACATAGTCCAAGTGCCCGCTAGGTAACCTAGATAGTCCAAGTGCCCGCTAGGTAACTTACATAGTCCAAATGCCCGCTAGGCAACCTAGATAGTCCAAGTGCCCATTCGTTAACCTAGATAGCAAAGTGCCCGCTAGGTAACCTAGACAGTCCAAGTGTCTGCTAGGTAACCTAGATAGTCCAAATGCCCGTTCGTTAACCTACATAGTCCAAGGGCCCACTAGTTAACATAGATTGTCTAAGTGTCCTCTAGTTAACCTACATAGTCCAAATGCACGCTAGTTAACCTACATAGTCCAAGTGCCGCTAGGTAACCTACATAGTGCAAGTGTCCCCTAGTTAACCTACATAGTCCAAGGGCCCACTAGTTAACATAGATAGTCCAAGTGCCCGCTAGAGAACATACATAGTCCAAGTGCCCGCTAGGTAACCTAGATAGTGCATGTGCCCGGTAGTTAACCTACAAAGTCCAAGTACCCGCTAGGTAACCTGGATAGTCCAAGGGCCCGCTAGTTAACCTACATAGTCCAAGTGCCCGGTAGTTAACTTACATAGTCCACGTGCCCCCTCTGGAACCTACATAGTCCAAGTGCCTGCTAGGGAACCTACATAGTTCAAGTGTCCGTAGGGAACACACAGAATCCAAATGCCCGCTAGGGAATCTACATAGTCCAAGGGCCCGCTAGATAACCTACATAGTCCAAGTACCCGCTACTTAGCCTAGATCATCCAAGTGCACGCTAGTTAACCTATATAGTCCAAGGGCCCGCTAGTTAACTTTTATAGTCCAAGTGCCCGCTAGGGAACCTACATAGTCAAAGTGCCCGCTAGGGAACCTACATAGTCCAAGTGTCCGCTAGTTAATCTAGATAGTCCAAGGCCCGCTAGTAAACCTAGATAGTCCAAGGGCCCGCTAGTTAATCTAGATAGTCCAAGTGCCCGCTAGTTAACCTAGATAGTCCAAGTGCCCGCAAGTTAACAAGGATCATCAAAGTGCCCTCTAGTTAACTTACATAGTCCAAAGGCCTGGTAGTTAACCTACATAGAGCAAGGGCCCGCTAGTTAACCTTGATAGTCCAAGTGCCCGCTAGTTAACCTACATAGTCCAAGTTCCCGCTAGGTAACCTAGACAATCCAAGTGACCATTAGGTTACATACATAGTCCAAGTGCCCGTTCGTTAACCTGTATATTCCAAGTGCCCGCTAGGTAACGTAGATAGCCCAAGTGCCCGCTAAGGAACGTACATAGTCCAAGTGCCCGCTAGGTAACCTAGATAGTCCAAGTGCCCGCTAGTTAACCAACATAGTCCAAGTGCCTCCTAGGTAAACTACATAGTCCAAGTGCCCACTAGGTAACCTAGACTGTCCAATTGCCCCCTAGTTAACCTAGACAGTCCAAGTACGCGATAGGGAACCTACATAGTCCAATTGCCCGTTAGCTAACCTAGATAGTCGAAGTGTCCGCCAGTTAACCTACATAGTCCAAGTGCAAGTTCGTTAACGTAGATAGGCCAAGTGCCTGCTAGGTAACCTAGACAGTCCAAGTGCCCGCTAGGTTACCTACATAGTCCAAGTGCACGTTCGTTAACCTAGATAGTCCAAGTACCCGCTGGTAACCTACATAGTCCAAGGGCCCGCTAGGTAACCTTGATAGTCCAAGTGCCTTCTAGTTAACCTACATAGTTCAAGTGCCCGCTAGGTAACCTACATAGTCCAAGTGCCCACTAGGTAACCTAAATAATCCAAATGCCCGCTAGGGAAACTACATAGTCCAAGTGCCCGCTAGTTAACCTAGATAGTCCAAGTGCCCGCTAGTAAACCTAGATAGTCCAAGGGCCCGCTAGTTAATCTAGATAGTCCAAGTGCCCGCTAGTTAACCTAGATAGTCCAAGTGCCCGCTACTTAACCTAGATAGTCCAAGTGCCCGCTAGTTAACCTAGATAATCCAAGGGCCCGCTAGTTAACCTACATAGTCCAAGGGCCCTCTAGTTAACCTAGATAGTCCAAGTGTCCGCTAGGGGACGTATATAGTCCAAGTGCCCGCTAGGTAACCTAGATAGTGCAAGTGCCCGCTAGGTAACCTACACAGTCCAAATGCCCATTCGGTAACCTAGATAGTCCAAGTGCCCACTAATTAACCTACATAGTCCAAGTGCCCGCTAGGTAACCTAGATAGTGCAAGTGCCCGCTAGGTAACCTACATAGTCCAAGTGCCCGCTAGGTAACCTAGATAGTCCAAGTGCCCGTTCGTTAACCTAGATAGTCCAAGTGCCCGCTAGGTAACCTAGACAGTCCAAGTGCCTGCTAGGTATCTTACATAGTCCCAATGCCCTTTCGTTAACCTACATAGTCCAAGGGCCCACTGTTTAAACTAGATCGTCCAAGTGTCTTTGGTTAACCTACATAGTCCAAGTGCCCGCAAGGTAACCTATATAGTCCAAGTTCCAGCTATGTAACCTAGATAGTCCAAGGGCCCACTAGTTAACCTACATAGTCCAAGTGCCCGCTAGGTAAACTAGATAGTCCAAGTGCCCGCTAAGGAACCTACATAGTCCAAGTGCACGCTAGTTAACCCAGATAGTCCAAGTGCCCGCTAGTTAAACCTAGATAGTCCAAGTGCCCGCTAGTTAACCTACATAGTCCTAGGGCCCGCTAGTTAACCTAGATATTCCAAGTGCCCGCTAGTTAACCTAGATCGTCCAGGTGTCCGCTAGTTAACCTACATAGTCCAAGTTCCCGTTAGGTAACCTAGATAGTACAAGTGCCCCCAAGGTAACCTACATAGTCCAAGTGCCCGCTAGGTAACCTAGATATTCCAAGTTCCTGTTAGCTAACCTAGATAATCCAAGTGCCCGCTAGGTAACCTACATAGTCCAAGTGCCCTTTCGTTAACCTAGATAGTCCAAGTCCCCGCTAGGTAACCTACATAGTCAAAAGGCCCACTAGATAACCTATATAGTCCAAGTGCCCGTTACCTAACCTAGATAGTCCAATTGCCCGCTATGCAACATACATAGTCCAAGTGCCCACTAGTTAACCTACATAGTCCAAGTGCCCGCTAGGTAACCTAGATAGTCCAAGTGCCCGCTAGGTAACTTACATAGTCCAAATGCCCGCTAGGCAACCTAGATAGTCCAAGTGCCCGTTCGTTAACCTAGATAGCAAAGTGCCCGCTAGGTAACCTAGACAGTCCAAGTGTCTGCTAGGTAACCTAGATAGTCCAAATGCCCGTTCGTTAACCTACATAGTCCAAGGGCCCACTAGTTAACATAGATTGTCTAAGTGTCCTCTAGTTAACCTACATAGTCCAAATGCACGCTAGTTAACCTACATAGTCCAAGTGCCGCTAGGTAACCTACATAGTCCAAGCACCCGCTAGGTAACCTAGATAGTCCACTTGCCCGTTAGCTAACCTAGATAATCAAAGTGTCCGCTAGTTAACCTACATAGTCCAAGTGCCCGTTCTTTAACGTAGATAGGCCAAGTGCCTGCTAGGTAACCTAGACAGTCCAAGTGCCCGCTAGGTTACCTACATAGTCCAAGTTCACGTTTGTTAACCTAGATAGTCAAAGTGCCTGCTAGGTAACCCTAAATAATCCAAGTGCCCGCCAGTGAACCTACATAGTCCAAGTGCCCGCTAGGTAACCTAGATAGTCGAATTGCCCGTTAGCCAACCTAGATAATAGAAGTGTCCGCTAGTTAACCTACATAGTCCAAGTGCCCGTTCGTTAACCTAGATAGTCCAAGTGCCCGCTAGGTAACCTAAGTAGTCCAATTGTCCGATAGGGATCCTACATAGTCCAAGTGCCCGCTAGGTAACCTACATAGCCCAAGTGCCCGTTCGTTAACCTAGATAGTCCAAGTGCCCGCTGGTAACCTACATAGTCCAAGGGCCCGCTAGGTAACCTTGATAGTCCAAGTGTCTTCTAGTTAACCTACATAGTCCAAGTGCCCGCTAGGTAACCTATATAGTCCAAGTGCCCACTAGGTAACCTAAATATTCCAAATGCCCGCTAGGGAAACTACATAGTCCAAGTGTCCGCTAGTTAACCTAGATCGTCCAAGTGTCCGCTAGTTAACCTACATAGTCCCAGTGCCCTCTAGTTAACCTAGATAGTCTAAGGGCCCGCTTGTTGACCTACATTGTCCAAGTGCCCGCTTGGTAACCTAGATAGTCCACGTGCCCGCTACTAAACCTAGATAGTCCCATTGCCCGTTAGTTAACCTAGATAGTCCAAGTGCCCACTAGGGGACGTACATAGTCCAAGTGCCCGCTAGGTAACCTAGATAGTCCAAGTGCCCGCTAGGGTATGTACATAGTCCAAATGCCCGCTAGGTAACCTAGATAGTCTAAGTGCCCGCTAGTTAACCTACATAGTCCAAGGGCCCGCTAAGGAACTTACATAGTCCAAGTGCCCGCTAGGGAACCTACATAGTCCAAGTGCCCGTTAGTGAACCTAGATAGACCCAGTGCCCACTAGGGGACGTACATAGTCCAAGTGCCCGCTAGGTAACCTAGATAGTCCAAGTGCCCTCTAGTTAACCTACATAGTCCAAGGGCCCGCTAGTTGACCTAGATAGTCCAAGTGCCCGCTAGTTAACCTAGATAGTCCAAGTGCCCGTTCGTTAACCTAGATAGTCCAAGTGCCAGCTAGGTAACCTAGGCTGTCCAAGTGCCCGCTAGGTTAGCTACATATTCCAAGTTCCCATTCGTTAACCTAGGTAGTCCAAGTGCCCGCTGGTAACCTACCTAGTCCAATGGCCCGCTAGGTAACCTTGATAGTCCAAGTGCCTTCTAGTTACTCTACATAGTCCAAGTGCCCGCTAGGTAACCTACATAATCCAAGTGCACAATAGGTAACCTAAATAATCCAAATGCCCGCTAGGGAAACTACATAGTCCAAGTGCCCGCTAGTTAACCTAGATAGTCCAAGTGCCCGCTAGTAAACCTAGATGGTCCAAGGGCCCGCTAGTTAATTTAGATAGTCCAAGTGCCCGCTAGTTAACCTAGATAGTCCAAGGGCCCGCTAGTTAACCTACATAGTCCAAGTGCCCGATAGGGAACCTACATAATCCAAGTGCCCGCTAGGGAACCTACATAGTCCAAGTGCCCGCTAGGGAACTTACATAGTCCAAGGGCCCGCTAGGGAACCTAGATAGTCTAAGGGCCCGTTAGTTAACCTAGATAGTCCAAGTGCCCGCTTGGAAACCTAGATAGTGCAACAGCCCGCTAGGTAACCTACATACTCCAAGAACCCGCTGGGTAACGTAGATAGTTCAAGTGCCAGCTAGGTAACCTAGATAGTCCAAGTGCCCGCTAGGTAACCTACAAAATCTAAGTGCCCGCTAGGTTATCTATGCAGTCCAAATGCCCGCTAGGGAATCTACATAGTCCAAGGGCCCACTAGTTAACGTAGATAGTCCAAGTGCCGCTAGTTAATCTACATAGTCCAAGGGCCCGCTAGTTAACCTACATAGTACAAGTACCCGCTAGTTAACCTACAAAATCTAAGTGCCCGCTAGGTTATCTATATAGTCCAAATGCCTGCTAGGGAACCTACATAGTCCAAGTGTCCGCTAGGTAACCTACATCGTCCAAGTGCCCGCTAGTTAACCAACATATTCAATGGGCCCACTAGTTAACCTACATAGTGCAAGAGTCCGCTAGTTAACCTGGATCGTGCAAGTGTCTGCTAGTTAGCCTACACAGTCCAAGCGCCAGTTAGCTAACCTAGATAGTCCAAGGGCCCGCTAGTTGACCTACATAGTCCAAGTGCCCGCTATTTAACCTAGATAGTCCTAGTGCCCGTTAGTTAACCTAGGGTGTCCAAGTGCCCACTAGGGGACGTACTTAGTCCAAGTGCCCGTTAGCTAACCTAGATAGTCCAAGTGCCGCTAGTTAACATTGATCATCCAAGTGCCCGCTATATAACCTAGATAGTCCAAGTGCCCTCTAGTTAACCTATATCGTCCAAGTGCCCGCTAGTTAACCTACATAGTCCTAGGTCCGCTAGTTAACCTAGATAGTCCAAGTGCCAGCTCGTTAACCTACATAGTGCAAGGGCCCGCTAGTTGACCTAGATAGTCCAAGTTCACGCTAGTTAACCTAGATAGTCAAAGTGCCCGCTAGTTAACCTAAGTAGTACAAATGTCTGATAGGGATCCTACATAGTCCAAGTGACCGCTAGTTAACCTACATAGTCCAAGTCCCCGCTAGGTAACCTAGACAGTCCAAGTGACCATTATGTTACCTACATAGTCCAAGTGCCCGTTCGTTAACCTACATAGTCCAATTGCCCGCTAGGTAATGTAGATAGCCCAAGTGCCCGCTAGGGAACGTACATAGTCCAAGTGCCCTCTAGGTAACCTAGATAGTCCAAGTGCCCGCTAGTTAACCTATATAGTCCAAGTGCGTGCTAGGTAAACTACATAGTCCAAGTGCCCACTAGGAAACCCACAGTCCAAATGCCCGCTATTTAACCTAGACAGTCCAAGTACCCGATAGGGGACCTACATTGTCCAAGTGCCCGCTGGGAACCTACATAGTCCATGTGCTCGCTAGGCAACCTACATAGTCCAAGTGCCCGTTAGTTAACCTAGATAGTCAAAGTGCCTGCTAGGTAACCTAAATAGTCCAAGTGCCCGCTAGGTAACCTAGATAGTCCAATTGCCCGTTGGCTAACCTAGATAGTCGAAGTGTCCGCTAGTTAAGCTACATAGTCCAAGTGTCCGTTCGTTAACCTAGATAGGCCAAGTGCCCTCTAGGTAACCAAGATAGTCCAAGTGCCCGCTAGGGTATGTACATAGTTCAGGTTCCCGCTAGGTAACCTAGATTGTCCAAGTGTCCGCTAGTTAACCTACATAGTACAAGTGCCCGCTAGGTAACCTAGATAGTCCAAGGGCCTGCTAGTTAACCTACATAGTCCAATGCCCGATAGGGAACCTACATAGTCCAAGTGCCCGCTGAGGAACCTACATAGTCCAAGTTACCGATAGGGAACCTGTATATTCCAAGTGCCCGTTAGGGAACCTAGATAGTCCAAGGGCCCATAGGGAACCTATACAATCCAAGTGCCCGCTAGGGAACCTACATAGTCAAAGTGCTCGCTAGGGAACCTACATTGTGCAAGTGCCCGCTAGTTAACCTAGATAGTCCAAGTGCCCGCTAGGGAACCTACATAGTCCAAGGTCAGCTAGTTAACCTAGATAGTCCAAGTGACCGCTTGTTAACCTACATAGTCCAAGGTCAGCTAGTTAACCTAGATAGTCCAAGTGACCGCTTGTTAACCTACATAGTCCAAGGTCAACTAGTTAACCTAGATAGTCCAAGTGCCCGCTAGTTAACCTACATAGTCCAAGAACCCGCTAGTTAACCTAGATATTCCAAGTGCCCGCTAGTTAACCTAGATCGTCCAAGTGTCCGCTAGTTAACCTACATAGTCCATGTTCCCGCTAGGTAACCTACACAGTCCAATTGCCCCCTAGTTAACCTAGACAGTCCATGTACCTGATAGGGAACCTACATAGTCCAAGTGCTCGCAAGGGAACCTACATAATCCAAGTGCCCGTTAGTTAACCTAGATAGTCAAAGTGCCTGCTATGTAACCTAAATAGTCCAAGTGCCCGCAAGGGAACCTACATAGTCCAAGTGCACGCAAGGGAACCTACATAGTCCAAGTGCCCGCTAGGTAACCTAGATAGTCCAATTGCCCATTAGCTAACCTAGATAGTCGAAGTGTCCCCCAGTTAACCTACAAGTCCAAGTGCCCGTCCGTTAACGTAGATAGGCCAAGTGCCCGCTACGTAACCTAGACAGTCCAATGCCCGCTAGGTTACCTACATAGTACAAGTGCACGTTCGTTAACCTAGATAGTCCAAGTGCCCGCTGGTAACCTACACAGTCCAATGGCCCGCTAGGTAACCTTGATAGTCCAAGTGCCTTCTAGTTAACCTACATAGTCGAAGTGCCCGCTAGGTAACCTACATAATCCAAGTGCACAATAGGTAACCTAAATAATCCAAATGCCCTCTAGGGAAACTATATAGTCCAAGTGCCCGCTAGTTAACCTAGATAGTCCAAGTGCCCGCTAGTAAACCTAGATAGTCCAAGGGCCCGCTAGTTAATCTAGATAGCCCAAGTGCCCGCTAGTTAACCTAGATAGTCCAAGGGCCCGCTAGTTAACCTACATAGTCCAAGTGCCCGATAGGGAACCTACATAATCCAAGTGCCCGCTAGGGAACCTACATAGTCCAAGTGCCCGATAGGGAACTTACATAGTCCAAGGGCCCGCTAGGGAAACTAAATAGTCCAATTGCCCGCTAGGGAACTTACATAGTCCAAGGGCCCGCCTGGGAACCTACATAGTCCAAGTGCCCATTAGTTAACCTAGATAGTCCAAGTGCCCGTTTGGTAACCTAGATAGTCCAACAGCCCGCTAGGTAACCTACATACTCCAAGAACCCGCTAGGTAACGTTGATAGTTCAAGTGCCAGCTAGGTAACCTAGATAGTCCAAGTGCCCGCTAGGTAACCTACAAAATCTAAGTGCCCGCTAGGTTATCTATGTAGTCCAAATGCCCGCTAGGGAATCTACATAGTCCAAGGGCCCGCTAGTTAACGTAGATAGTCCAGGTGCCGCTAGTTAACCTACATAGTCCAAGTACCCGCTAGTTAACCTAGATATTCCAAGTGCCCGCTAGTTAACCTAGATCGTCCAAGTGTCCGCTAGTTAACCTACATAGTCCATGTTCCCGCTAGGTAACCTACACAGTCCAATTGCCCCCTAGTTAACCTAGACAGTCCAAGTACCTGATAGGGAACCTACATAGTCCAAGTGCTCGCAAGGGAACCTACATAATCCAAGTGCCCGTTAGTTAACCTAGATAGTCAAAGTGCCTGCTATGTAACCTAAATAGTCCAAGTGCCCGCAAGGGAACCTACATAGTCCAAGTGCCCGCAAGGGAACCTACATAGTCCAAGTGCCCGCTAGGTAACCTAGATAGTCCAATTGCCCATTAGCTAACCTAGATAGTCGAAGTGTCCCCCAGTTAACCTACAAGTCCAAGTGCCCGTTCGTTAACGTAGATAGGCCAAGTGCCCGCTACGTAACCTAGACAGTCCAATGCCCGCTAGGTTACCTACATAGTACAAGTGCACGTTCGTTAACCTAGATAGTCCAAGTGCCCGCTGGTAACCTACACAGTCCAATGGCCCGCTAGGTAACCTTGATAGTCCAAGTGCCTTCTAGTTAACCTACATAGTCCAAGTGCCCGCTAGGTAACCTACATAATCCAAGTGCACAATAGGTAACCTAAATAATCCAAATGCCCTCTAGGGAAACTATATAGTCCAAGTGCCCGCTAGTTAACCTAGATAGTCCAAGTGCCCGCTAGTAAACCTAGATAGTCCAAGGGCCCGCTAGTTAATCTAGATAGTCCAAGTGCCCGCTAGTTAACCTAGATAGTCCAAGGGCCCGCTAGTTAACCTACATAGTCCAAGTGCCCGATAGGGAACCTACATAATCCAAGTGCCCGCTAGGGAACCTACATAGTCCAAGTGCCCGCTAGGGAACTTACAGAGTCCAAGGGCCCGCTAGGTAAACTACATAGTCCAATTGCCCGCTAGGGAACTTACATAGTCCAAGGGCCCGCCTGGGAACCTACATAGTCCAAGTGCCCATTAGTTAACCTAGATAGTCCAAGTGCCCGTTTGGTAACCTAGATAGTCCAACAGCCCGCTAGGTAACCTACATACTCCAAGAACCCGCTAGGTAACGTTGATAGTTCAAGTGCCAGCTAGGTAACCTAGATAGTCCAAGTGCCCGATAGGTAACCTACAAAATCTAAGTGCCCGCTAGGTTATCTATGTAGTCCAAATGCCCGCTAGGGAATCTACATAGTCCAAGGGCCCGCTAGTTAACGTAGATAGTCCAGGTGCCGCTAGTTAACCTACATAGTCCAAGTACCCGCTAGTTAACCTATATCGTCCAAGTGCCCCCTAGGTAACCTACATAGCCCAAGGGCCCGCTACTTAACCTACATAGTCCAAGGGCCCTCTAGCTAACCTACAAAGTCTAAGTGCCCGCTAGGTTATTTATATAGTCCAAATGCCCGCTAGGGAACCTACATAGTCCAAGTGCCCGCTAGTTAACCTACATCGTCCAAGTGCCCGCTAGTTAACCAACATAGTCAATGGGCCCACTAGTTAACCTACATAGTGCAAGACCCCGCTAGTTAACCTAGATCGAGCAAGTGTCTGCTAGTTAACCTACATAGTCCAAGTGCCAGTTAGCTAACCTAGATAGTCCAAGGGCCCACTAGTTGACCTACATAGTCCAAGTGCCCGCTAGTTAACCTAGATTGTCCTAGTGCCCGTTAGTTAACCTAGGGTGTCCAAGTGCCCACTAGGGGATGTACTTAGTCCAAGTGCCCGTTAGCTAACCTAGATAGTCCAAGTGCCCGCTAGTTAACATTGATCATCCAAGTGCCCGCTAGTTAACCTAGATAGTCCAAGTGCCCACTAGTTAGCCTACATAGTACAAGGGCCCGCTAGTTGACCTAGATAGTCCAAGTTCCCGCTAGTTAACCTAGATAGTCAAAGTGCCCGCTAGTTAACCTAAGTAGTACAAATGTCCGATAGGGATCCTACATAGGCCAAGTGACCGCTAGTTAACCTACATAGTCCAAGTCCGCGCTAGGTAACCTAGACAGTCCAAGTGACCATTATGTTACCTACATAGTCCAAGTGCCCGTTCGTTAACCTACATAGTCCAATTGCCCGCTAGGTAACGTAGATAGCCCAAGTGCCCGCTAGGGAACGTACATAATCCAAGTGCCCTCTAGGAAACCTAGATAGTCCAAGTGCCCGCTAGTTAACCTATATAGTCCAAGTGCGTGCTAGGTAAACTACATAGTCCAAGTGCCCACTAGGAAACCCAGACAGTCCAAATGCCCGCTAGTTAACCTAGACAGTCCAAGTACCCGATAGGGAACCTACATAGTCCAAGTGCCCGCTGGGAACCTACATAGTCCAAGTGCTCGCTAGGCAACCTACATAATCCAAGTGCCCGTTAGTTAACCTAGATAGTCAAAGTGCCTGCTAGGTAACCTAAATAGTCCAAGTGCCCGCTAGGTAACCTAGATAGTCCAATTGCCCGTTGGCTAACCTAGATAGTCGAAGTGTCCGCTAGTTAAGCTACATAGTCCAAGTGTCCGTTCGTTAACCTAGATAGGCCAAGTGCCCTCTAGGTAACCAAGATAGTCCAAGTGCCCGCTAGGGTATGTACATAGTTCAAGTGCCCGCTAGGTAACCTGGATTGTCCAAGTGCCCGCTAGTTAACCTACATAGTACAAGTGCCCGCTAGGTAACCTAGATAGTCCAAGGGCCTGCTAGTTAACCTACATAGTCCAATGCCCTATAGGGAACCTACATGGTCCAAGTGCCCGCTGAGGAACCTACATAGTCCAAGTGCCCGTTAGGGAACCTGTATATTCCAAGTGCCCATAGGGAACCTATATAGTCAAAGTGCTCGCTAGGGAACCTACATTGTGCAAGTGCCCGCTACTTAACCTAGATAGTCCAAGTGCCCGCTATGTAACCTACATAGTCCAAGGGCCGCTAGGTAACCTACATAGTCCATTTGCCCGCTAGGTAACTTAGATTGTCCAAGTGCCCGTTAGCTAACATACATAGTCCAAGTGCCCGCTAGGTAACTTACATAGTCCAAGGGCCCGTTCGTTAACCTAGATAGTCCAAATGCCCGCTAGGGAACCCACATAGTCCAAGTGCCCATTAGAGAACTTACATAGTCAAAGGCCTGCTAGGGAACCTACATAGTCCAAGTGCCCGCTAGGGAACCTTCATAGTCCGAGTGCTTGCTAGGGAACCTACATAGTCCAAGTGCCCTTTAGGGAACCTATATAGTCCAAGAGCCCGCTAGGGAACCTAGATAGTCCAAGTGCCCGCTAGGTAACCTAGATAGTCCAAGTGCCCGCTAGGTAACCTACTAAGTCCAAGGGCGCGCTTGGTAATCTATGTAGTCCAAAGGCCCGCTAGGGCACCTACATAGTCCTAGCGCCCGCTAGTTAACCTACATTGTCCAAGTGCCCGATAGGGAACCTACATAGTCCAAGTGCCCGCTAGGTAACCTACATAGTCCAAATGCCCGCTAGTAACCTTCATAGTCCGAGTGCCTGCTAGGGAACCTATGTAGTCCAAGTGCCTGCTAGGGAACCTGGATAGTCCAAGTGCCCCCTAGGTAATCTATATGGTCCAAATACCCGCTAGGGCACCTACATAGTCCAAGTGCACGCTAATTAACCTACATAGTCCAAGTGCCCCGTTAGCTAACCTAGATAGTCCAAGGGCCAACTAGTTAACCTACATGGGTCAAGTGCCCACCACGTAACCTAGCTAATCCAAGTGTCCGCTAGTTAACCTAGATCGTCCAAGTGTCCGCTAGTTAACCTACATAGTCCCAGTGCCCTCTAGTTAACCTAGATAGTCTAAGGGCCCGCTTGTTGACCTACATAGTCCAAGTGCCCGCTTGGTAACCTAGATAGTCCACGTGCCCGCTACTAAACCTAGATAGTCCCATTGCCCGTTAGTTAACCTAGATAGTCCAAGTGCCCACTAGGGGACGTACATAGTCCAAGTGCCCGCTAGGTAACCTAGATAGTCCAAGTGCCCGCTAGGGTATGTACATAGTCCAAGTGCCCGCTAGGTAACCTAGATAGTCTAAGTGCCCGCTAGTTAACCTACATAGTCCAAGGGCCCGCTAAGGAACTTACATAGTCCAAGTGCCCGCTAGGGAACCTACATAGTCCAAGTGCCCGTTAGTGAACCTAGATAGACCCAGTGCCCACTAGGGGACGTACATAGTCCAAGTGCCCGCTAGGTAACCTAGATAGTCCAAGTGTCGTCTAGTTAACCTACATAGTCCAAGGGCCCGCTAGGTAACCTACATAGTTCAAGAGCCCGATAGGGAACTAACATAGTCCAAGTGTCCGCTAGGGAACCTGCATTGTCCAAGTGCCCGCAAGGTTACCTAGATAGTCCAAGTGCCTGCTAGTTAACCTACATAGTCCAAGTGCCCGCTAGTTAACCTAGATCGTCCAAGTGCCCGTTAGGTAACCTAGATAGTCCAAGTGCCCGCTAGGTTACCTACATAGTCCAAGATCCCGCTAGGTAACCTAGATAGTCCTAGAGCCCGTTACCTAACCTACATCGTCCAAGTGCCCGCTAGGGAACCTACATAGTCCAAGTGCCCATTAGTGAACCTAGATAGACCAAGTGCCCACTAGGGGACGTACATCGTCCAAGTGCCCGCTAGGTAACCTAGATAGTCCAAGTGCCCACTAGGGTATGTACATAGTCCAAGTGCCCGCTAGGTAACCTAGATAGTCTAATTGCCCGCAGGTTAACCTACATTGTCCAAGGGCCCGCTAGTTAAACTACATAGTCCAAGTGCCCGATACGGAACCAACATAGTCCAAGTGTCCGCTAAGGGACGTATATAGTCCAAGTGCCCGCTAGGGAACCTACATAGTCCAAGTGCCCGTTAGTGAACCTAGATAGTCCAAGTGCCCGCTAGGGAACCTGCATTGTCCAAGTGCCCGCTAGTTTACCTAGATATTCCAAGTGCCCGCTAGTAAACCTAGATCGTCCAAGTGTTCGCTAGTTACCCTAAATAGTCCAAGTGCCCTCTAGGTAACTTATATAGTCCAAGTGCCCGTTAGGTAACCTAGATAGTCCAAGGGCCCGCTAGGTAACCTACATGGTCCAAGGCCCGCAAGTTAACCTAGATAATCCACGTTCCTGTAGCTAACCTAGATAGTCCAATTGACCGCTAGGTAACCTACATAGTCCAAGGGCCCGCTCCTTAACTTAGTTCGTCCAAGTGTCCGCTAGTTAACCTAGATATTGAAAGTGCCCGCTAGTATACCTACATAGTCCAAGTGCCCGCTAGGTAACCTACATAGTCCTAGCGCCCACTAGTTATCCTACATTGTCCAAGTGCCCGATAGGGACCATACATAGTCCAAATGCCCGCTAGTAACCTATATAGTCCAAGTGCAAGAAGGGAACCTGCATCGTCCAAGTGCCCGCTAGTTAACCTAGATAGTCCAATTCCTGTTAGCTAACATACATAGTCCAAGTGCCCGTTCGTTAACCTAGATAGTCCAAGGGCCCGCTAGGTAACCTACATAGTCCAAGTGCCCGCTAGGTAACCTAGACAGTCCAAGTGCCTGCTAGGTAACCTACATAGTCCAAGTGCCCGTTTGCTAAACTAGATCGTCAAAGTGCCCGCTAGTTAACCTACATAGTCCAAGGGCCCGCTAGTGAACCTAGATAGTTTAAGGGCCCACTAGTTGACTTACATAGTCCAAGTGCCCGCTTGGTAACCTAGATAGTCCAAATGCCCGCTAGTAACGTACATAGTCAAAATGCCCGTTAGGTAACCTAGATAGTCCAAATGCCCGCTAGGGAACCCACATAGTCCAAGTGCCTGTTAGAGAACTTACATAGTCAAAGGCCTGCTAGGGAACCTACATAGTCCAAGTGCCCGCTAGGGAACCTTCATAGTCCGTGCCTGCTAGGGAACCTACATAGTCCAAGTGCCCTACAGGGAACCTATATAGTCCAAGTGCCCGCTAGGTAACCTAGATTGTCCAAGTGCCCGCTAGGTAACCTAGATAGTCCAAGTGCCCGCTAGGTAACCTACAAAGTCCAAGGGCGCGCTTGGTAATCTGTATAGTCCAAAGGCCCGCTAGGGCACCTACATAATCCTAGCGCCCGCTAGTTAACCTAGATAGTCCAAGTGCCCGTTCGTTAACCTAGATAGTCCAAGTGCCCGCTAGGTAACCTAGACAGTCCAAGTGCCTGCTAGGTAACTTACATAGTCCAAATGCCCGTTCGTTAACCTACATAGTCCAAGGGCCCATATTTTAACCTAGATCGTCCAAGTGTCTTTGGTTAACCTACATTGTCCAAGTGCCCGATAGGGAACCTACATAGTAAAAGTGCCCGCTAGGTAACCTACATAGTCCAAATGCCCGCTAGTAACATACATAATCCAAGTGCAAGAAGGAAATACATAATCCAAGTGCCCGCTAGGGAACCTACATAGTCCAAATGCCCATTAGGTAACCTAGATAGTCCAAATGCCCGCTAGGGTACCCACCTAGTCCAAGTGCCAGCTAGGGAACCTACATAGTCAAAGTGCCCACTAGGGAACCTATATAGTCCAAGTGCCCGCTAGGGAACCTTCATAGTCTGAGTGCCCGCTAGGTAACCTAGATAGTCCAAGTGCCCACTACGTAACCTAGCTAATCCAAGTGTCCGCTAGTTAACCTAGATCGTCCAAGTGTCCGCTAGTTAACCTACATAGTCCCAGTGCCCTCTAGTTAACCTAGATAGTCCAAGGGCCTGCTAGTTGACCTACATAGTCCAAGTGCCCGCTTGGTAACCTAGATAGTCCACGTGCCCGCTACTATACCTAGATAGTCCTATTGCCCGTTAGTTAACCTAGATAGTCCAAGTGCCCACTAGGGGACGTACATTATCCAAGTGCCCGTTAGTGAACCTAGATAGACCAAGTGCCCACTAGGGGACGTATATAGTCCAAGTGCCCGCTAGGTAACCTACATACTCCAAGTACCCGCTAGGGAACCTACATAGTCCAAGTAACCGCTAGGTAACCTAGATAATCCAAGTGCCCACTAATTAACCTATATCGTCTAAGTGCCCGCTAGTTAACCTAGATTGTCCAAGTGCCCGCTAGTTAACCTACATAGTCAATGGGCCCGCAAGTTAACCTACATAGTGCAAGAGCCCGCTAGCTAACCTAGATCGTCCAAGTGTCCGCTAGTTAACCTACATAGTCCACGTGCCAGTTAGCTAACCTAGATAGTCCAAGTGCCCGCTAGTTGACCTACATAGTCCACGTGCCCGCTGGGTAACCTAAATAATCCAAGTGCCCGCTAGGGAACCTTCATAGTCCAAGTGCCAGCTAGGTAACCAAGATAGTCCTAGTGCTGGCTATTTAACCTAGATAGTCCTAGTGCCCGTTAGTTTACCTAGATAGTCCAAGTGCCCACTAGGGTACGTACTTAGTCCATGTGCCGTTAGCTAACCTAGATAGTCCAAGTGCCCGCTAGTTAACATTGATCATCCAAGTGCCCGCTAGTTAACCTACACAGTCCAAGGGCCCGCTAGTTAACCTACATAGTCGAAGTGCCCGATAGGGAACCAACATAGTCCAAGTGTCCCCTAAGGGACGTACATAGTCCAAGTGCTCGCTAGGGAACCTACATAGTCCAAGTGCCGTTAGTGAACATAGATTGTCCAAGTGCCCGCTAGGGAACCTGCATTGTCCAAGTGCCCGCTAGTTTACTTAGATAGTCCAAGTGCCCGCTAGTTAACCTACATAGTCCAAGTGCCCGCTAGTTAACCTAGATCGTCCAAGTGCCCGTTAGGTAACCTAGATAGTCCAAGTGCCCGCTAGGTTACCTACATAGTCCAAGATCCCGCTGGGTAACCGAGATAGTCCTAGTGCCCGTTACCTAACCTAGATCGTCCAAGTGCCCGCTAGGTAACCTACATAGTCCAAGGCCCGCTCGTTAACTTAGTCCGTCCAAGTGTCCGCTAGTTAACCTAGATAGTCCAAGTGCCCGCTAGTATACCTACATAGTCCAAGTGCCCGCTAGGTAACCTACATAGTCCTAGCGCCCACTAGTTAACCAACATTGTCCCCGTGCCCGATAGGGACCCTACATAGTCCAAATGCCCGCTAGTAACCTACATAGTCCAAGGGCCCGTTCGTTAACCTAGATAGTCCAAGTGCCCGCTAGGTTACCTAGACAGTCCAAGTGCCCGCTGGTTAACCTACATAGTCCAAGTGCCCGATAGGGAACCAATATAATCCAAGTGCCCGATAGGGAACTTACATAATGCAAGGGCCCGCTAGGGAACCTACATAGTCCATGTGCCCGCTAGGCAACCTACATATTCCAAGGGCCCGTTAGTTAACCTAGATTGTCAAAGTGCCTGCTAGTTAACCTAGATAGTCCAAGTGCCCGCTAGGTAACCTTCATAGTCCATGTTGCCGCTTGGTAACCTTAATAGTCCAAATGCCTGCTAGGGAAACTACATAGTCCATGTGCCCGCTAGTTAACCTAGATAGTCCAAGTGCCTGCTGGTAAACCTACATAATCCATGGGCCCGCTAGTTAACCTACATAGTGCAAGGGCCCGCTAGTTAACCTAGATCGTGCAAGTGTCCGCTAGTTAACTTACATAGTTCACGTGCCCGCTAGGTAACCTAGATAGTCCAAGTGCCCGCTAGGGATCCTTCATAATTCAATTGCCTGCTAGGTAACCTAGATAGTCCAAGTGCCCGCTAGTTAACCTAGATAGTACTAGTTCCCGTTAGTTAACCTAGATAGTCCAAGTGCCCACTAGGGGACGTACATAGTCCAAGTGCCCGCTAGTTAACCTACATAGTCCAAGGTCCATTAGTTAACCTAGATAGTCCAAGTGCCCGCTAGTTAACCTACATAGTACAAGGGCCCTCTAGTTAACCTAGATAGTCCAAGTGCCCGCTAGTTAACCTAGATAGTCAAAGTGCTCGCTAGTTAACCTAAGTAGTACAAATGTCCGATAGGGATCCTACATAGTCCAAGTGCCCGCTAGTTAACCTACATAGTCCAAGTCCCCGCAAGGTAACCTAGACAGTCCAAGTGACCATTATGTTACCTACATAGTCCAAGTGCCCGCTAGGTAACCTAGATAGTCCAAGTGCCTGCTAGTAAAATACATAGTCCAAGTGCCCACTAGGTAACCTAGACAGTCCAATTGCCCGCTAGTTAACCTAGATAGTCCAAGTAACGGTAGAGAAACTACATACTCCAAGTGCCCGCTGGGATCCTACATAGTCCAAGTGCTCGCTAGGCAACCTACATAGTCCAAGTGCCCGTTAGTTAACCTAGATAGTCAAAGTGCCTGCTAGGTAACCTAAATAGTCCAAGTGCCCGCTAGTTAACCTACATAGTCCAAGTGCCCGCTAGGTAACCTAGATAGTCCAATTGCCCGTTAGCTAACGTAGATAGTCGAAGTGTCCGCTAGTTAACCTACATAGTCCAAGTGCCCGTTCGTTAACCTAGATAGTCCAAGTGCCCGCTAGGTAACCTAAGTAGTCCAAATGTCCGATAGGGATCCTACATAGTCCAAGTGCACGCTAGGTAACCTACATAGCCCTAGTGCCCGTTCGTTAACCTAGATAGTCCAAGTGCCCGCTGGTAACCTACATAGTCCAAGGGCCCGCTAGGTAACCTTGATAGTCCAAGTGTCTTCTAGTTAACCTACATAGTCCAAGTGCCCGCTAGGTAACCTATATAGTCCAAGTGCCCACTAGGTAACCTAAATATTCCAAATGCCCGCTAGGGAAACTACATAGTCCAAGTGTCCGCTAGTTAACCTAGATCGTCCAAGTGTCCGCTAGTTAACCTACATAGTCCCAGTGCCCTCTAGTTAACCTAGATAGTCTAAGGGCCCGCTTGTTGACCTACATTGTCCAAGTGCCCGCTTGGTAACCTAGATAGTCCACGTGCCCGCTACTAAACATAGATAGTCCCATTGCCCGTTAGTTAACCTAGATAGTCCAAGTGCCCACTAGGGGACGTACATAGTCCAAGTGCCCGCTAGGTAACCTAGATAGTCCAAGTGCCCGCTAGGGTATGTACATAGTCCAAGTGCCCGCTAGGTAACCTAGATAGTCTAAGTGCCCGCTAGTTAACCTACATAGTCCAAGGGCCCGCTAAGGAACTTACATAGTCCAAGTGCCCGCTAGGGAACCTACATAGTCCAAGTGCCCGTTAGTGAACCTAGATAGACCCAGTGCCCACTAGGGGACGTAAATAGTCCAAGTGCCCGCTAGGTAACCTAGATAGTCCAAGTGCCCTCTAGTTAACCTACATAGTCCAAGGGCCCGCTAGTTGACCTAGATAGTCCAAGTGCCCGCTAGTTAACCTAGATAGTCCAAGTGCCCGTTCGTTAACCTAGATAGTCCAAGTGCCAGCTAGGTAACCTAGACTGTCCAAGTGCCCGCTAGGTAACCTACATAATCCAAGTGCACAATAGGTAACCTAAATAATCCAAATGCCCGCTAGGGAAACTACATAGTCCAAGTGCCCGCTAGTTAACCTAGATAGTCCAAGTGCCCGCTAGTAAACCTAGATAGTCCAAGGGCCCGCTAGTTAATTTAGATAGTCCAAGTGCCCGCTAGTTAACCTAGATAGTCCAAGGGCCCGCTAGTTAACCTACATAGTCCAAGTGCCCGATAGGGAACCTACATAATCCAAGTGCCCGCTAGGGAACCTACATAGTCCAAGTGCCCGCTAGGGAACTTACATAGTCCAAGGGCCCGCTAGGGAACCTAGATAGTCCAAGGGCCCGTTAGTTAACCTAGATAGTCCAAGTGCCCGCTTGGAAACCTAGATAGTGCAACAGCCCGCTAGGTAACCTACATACTCCAAGAACCCGCTGGGTAACGTAGATAGTTCAAGTGCCAGCTAGGTAACCTAGACAGTCCAAGTGCCCGCTAGGTAACCTACAAAATCTAAGTGCCCGCTAGGTTATCTATGCAGTCCAAATGCCCGCTAGGGAATCTACATAGTCCAAGGGCCCACTAGTTAACGTAGATAGTCCAAGTGCCGCTAGTTAATCTACATAGTCCAAGGGCCCGCTAGTTAACCTACATAGTACAAGTACCCGCTAGTTAACCTACAAAATCTAAGTGCCCGCTAGGTTATCTATATAGTCCAAATGCCTGCTAGGGAACCTACATAGTCCAAGTGCCCGCTAGGTAACCTACATCGTCCAAGTGCCCGCTAGTTAACCAACATATTCAATGGGCCCACTAGTTAACCTACATAGTGCAAGAGTCCGCTAGTTAACCTGGATCGTGCAAGTGTCTGCTAGTTAGCCTACACAGTCCAAGCGCCAGTTAGCTAACCTAGATAGTCCAAGGGCCCGCTAGTTGACCTACATAGTCCAAGTGCCCGCTATTTAACCTAGATAGTCCTAGTGCCCGTTAGTTAACCTAGGGTGTCCAAGTGCCCACTAGGGGACGTACTTAGTCCAAGTGCCCGTTAGCTAACCTAGATAGTCCAAGTGCCCGCTAGTTAACATAGATCATCCAAGTGCCCGCTATATAACCTAGATAGTCCAAGTGTCCTCTAGTTAACCTATATCGTCCAAGTGCCCGCTAGTTAACCTACATAGTCCTAGGTCCGCTAGTTAACCTAGATAGTCCAAGTGCCAGCTAGTTAACCTACATAGTGCAAGGGCCCGCTAGTTGACCTAGATAGTCCAAGTTCACGCTAGTTAACCTAGATAGTCAAAGTGCCCGCTAGTTAACCTAAGTAGTACAAATGTCTGATAGGGATCCTACATAGTCCAAGGGACCGCTAGTTAACCTACATAGTCCAAGTCCCCGCTAGGTAACCTAGACAGTCCAAGTGACCATTATGTTACCTACATAGTCCAAGTGCCCGTTCGTTAACCTACATAGTCCAATTGCCCGCTAGGTAATGTAGATAGCCCAAGTGCCCGCTAGGGAACGTACATAGTCCATGTGCCCTCTAGGTAACCTAGATAGTCCAAGTGCCCGCTAGTTAACCTATATAGTCCAAGTGCGTGCTAGGTAAACTACATAGTCCAAGTGCCCACTAGGAAACCCACAGTCCAAATGCCCGCTAGTTAACCTAGACAGTCCAAGTACCCGATAGGGGACCTACATTGTCCAAGTGCCCGCTGGGAACCTACATAGTCCATGTGCTCACTAGGCAACGTATATAGTCCAAGTGCCCGTTAGTTAACCTAGATAGTCAAAGTGCCTGCTAGGTAACCTAAATAGTCCAAGTGCCCGCTAGGTAACCTAGATAGTCCAATTGCCCGTTGGCTAACCTAGATAGTCGAAGTGTCCGCTAGTTAACCTACATAGTCCAAGTGTCCGTTCGTTAACCTAGATAGGCCAAGTGCCCTCTCGGTAACCAAGATAGTCCAAGTGCCCGCTAGGGTATGTACATAGTTCAAGTTCCCGCTAGGTAACCTAGATTGTCCAAGTGTCCGCTAGTTAACCTACATAGTACAAGTGCCCGCTAGGTAACCTAGATAGTCCAAGGGCCTGCTAGTTAACCTACATAGTCCAATGCCCGATAGGGAACCTACATAGTCCAAGTGCCCGCTGAGGAACCTACATAGTCCAAGTTACCGATAGGGAACCTGTATATTCCAAGTGCCCGTTAGGGAACCTAGATAGTCCAAGGGCCCATAGGGAACTTATACAATCCAAGTGCCCGCTAGGGAACCTACATAGTCAAAGTGCTCGCTAGGGAACCTACATTGTGCAAGTGCCCGCTAGTTAACCTAGATAGTCCAAGTGCCCGCTAGGGAACCTACATAGTCCAAGGTCAGCTAGTTAACCTAGATAGTCCAAGTGACCGCTTGTTAACCTACATAGTCCAAGGTCAGCTAGTTAACCTAGATAGTCCAAGTGACCGCTTGTTAACCTACATAGTCCAAGGTCAGCTAGTTAACCTAGATAGTCCAAGTGACCGCTTGTTAACCTACATAGTCCAAGGTCAGCTAGTTAACCTAGATAGTCCAAGTGCCCGCTAGTTAACCTACATAGTCCAAGAACCCGCTAGTTAACCTAGATATTCCAAGTGCCCGCTAGTTAACCTAGATCGTCCAAGTGTCCGCTAGTTAACCTACATACTCCATGTTCCCGCTAGGTAACCTACACAGTCCAATTGCCCCCTAGTTAACCTAGACAGTCCAAGTACCTGATAGGGAACCTACATAGTCCAAGTGCTCGCAAGGGAACCTACATAATCCAAGTGCCCGTTAGTTAACCTAGATAGTCAAAGTGCCTGCTATGTAACCTAAATAGTCCAAGTGCAGGCAAGGGAACCTACATAGTCCAAGTGCACGCAAGGGAACCTACATAGTCCAAGTGCCCGCTAGGTAACCTAGATAGTCCAATTGCCCATTAGCTAACCTAGATAGTCGAAGTGTCCCCCAGTTAACCTACAAGTCCAAGTGCCCGTTCGTTAACGTAGATAGGCCAAGTGCCCGCTAAGTAACCTAGACAGTCCAATGCCCGCTAGGTTACCTACATAGTACAAGTGCACGTTCGTTAACCTAGATAGTCCAAGTGCCCGCTGGTAACCTACACAGTCCAATGGCCCGCTAGGTAACCTTGATAGTCCAAGTGCCTTCTAGTTAACCTACATAGTCCAAGTGCCCGCTAGGTAACCTACATAATCCAAGTGCACAATAGGTAACCTAAATAATCCAAATGCCCTCTAGGGAAACTATATAGTCCAAGTGCCCGCTAGTTAACCTAGATAGTCCAAGTGCCCGCTAGTAAACCTAGATAGTCCAAGGGCCCGCTAGTTAATCTAGATAGTCCAAGTGCCCGCTAGTTAACCTAGATAGTCCAAGGGCCCGCTAGTTAACCTACATAGTCCAAGTGCCCGATAGGGAACCTACATAATCCAAGTGCCCGCTAGGGAACTTACATAGTCCAAGTGCCCGCTAGGGAACTTACATAGTCCAAGGGCCCGCTAGGGAACCTACATAGTCCAAGTGCCCATTAGTTAACCTAGATAGTCCAAGTGCCCGTTTGGTAACCTAGATAGTCCAACAGCCCGCTAGGTAACCTACATACTCCAAGAACCCGCTAGGTAACGTTGATAGTTCAAGTGCCAGCTAGGTAACCTAGATAGTCCAAGTGCCCGCTAGGTAACCTACAAAATCTAAGTGCCCGCTAGGTTATCTATGTAGTCCAAATGCCCGCTAGGGAATCTACATAGTCCAAGGGCCCGCTAGTTAACGTAGATAGTCCAGGTGCCGCTAGTTAACCTACATAGTCCAAGTACCCGCTAGTTAACCTAGATCGTCCAAGTGCCCCCTAGGTAACCTACATAGCCCAAGGGCCCGCTACTTAACCTACATAGTCCAAGGGCCCGCTAGCTAACCTACAAAGTCTAAGTGCCCGCTAGGTTATTTATATAGTCCAAATGCCCGCTAGGGAACCTACATAGTCCAAGTGCCCGCTAGTTAACCTACATCATCCAAGTGCCCGCTAGTTAACCAACATAGTCAATGGGCCCACTAGTTAACCTACATAGTGCAAGAGCCCGCTAGTTAACCTAGATCGAGCAAGTGTCTGCTAGTTAACCTACATAGTCCAAGTGCCAGTTAGCTAACCTAGATAATCCAAGGGCCCACTAGTTGACCTACATAGTCCAAGTGCCCGCTAGTTAACCTAGATTGTCCTAGTGCCCGTTAGTTAACCTAGGGTGTCCAAGTGCCCACTAGGGGATGTACTTAGTCCAAGTGCCCGTTAGCTAACCTAGATAGTCCACGTGCCCGCTAGTTAACAATGATCATCCAAGTGCCCGCTAGTTAACCTAGATAGTCCAAGTGCCCGCTAGTTAACCTACATAGTCCAAGGTCCGCTAGTTACCCTAGATAGTCCAAGTGCCCACTAGTTAGCCTACATAGTACAAGGGCCCGCTAGTTGACCTAGATAGTCCAAGTTCACGCTAGTTAACCTAGATAGTCAAAGTGCCCGCTAGTTAACCTAAGTAGTACAAATGTCCGATAGGGATCCTACAGAGTCCAAGTGACCGCTAGTTAACCTACATAGTCCAAGTCCCCGCTAGGTAACCTAGACAGTCCAAGTGACCATTATGTTACCTACATAGTCCAAGTGCCCATTCGTTAACCTACATAGTCCAATTGCCCGCTAGGTAACGTAGATAGCCCAAGTGCCCGCTAGGGAACGTACATAGTCCAAGTGCCCTCTAGGTAACCTAGATAGTCCAAGTGCCCGCTAGTTAACCTACATAGTCCAAGTGCGTGCTAGGTAAACTACATAGTCCAAGTGCCCACTAGGTAACCCAGACAGTCCAATTGCCCGCTAGTTAACCTAGACAGTCCAAGTACCCGATAGGGAACCTACATAGTCCAAGTGCCCGCTGGGAACCTACATAGTCCAAGTGCTCGCTAGGCAACCTACATAGTCCAAGTGCCCGTTAGTTAACCTAGATAGTCAAAGTGCCTGCTAGGTAACCTAAATAGTCCAAGTGCCCGCTAGGTAACCTAGATAGTCCAAGTGCCCGCTAGGGTATGTACATAGTTCAAGTGCCCGCTAGGTAACCTGGATTGTCCAAGTGTCCGCTAGTTAACCTACATAGTACAAGTGCCCGCTAGGTAACCTAGATAGTCCAAGGGCCTGCTAGTTAACCTACATAGTCCAATGCCCTATAGGGAACCTACATGGTCCAAGTGCCCGCTGAGGAACCTACATAGTCCAAGTGCCCGTTAGGGAACCTGTATATTCCAAGTGCCCATAGGGAACCTATATAGTCCAAGTGCCCGCTAGGGAACCTACATAGTCAAAGTGCTCGCTAGGGAACCTACATTGTGCAAGTGCCCGCTACTTAACCTAGATAGTCCAAGTGCCCGCTAGTTAACCTACATAGTCCAAGGTCAGCTAGTTAACCTAGATAGTCCAAGTGACCGCTTGTTACCCTACATAGTCCAAGGTCAGCTAGTTAACCTAGATAGTCCAAGTTCCCGCTAGTTAACCTACATAGTCCAAGGGCCCGCTAGTTAACCTTGATATTCCAAGTGCCCGCTAGTTAACCTACATAGTCCAAGTTCCCACTAGGTAACCTACACAGTCCAATTGCCCCCTAGTTAACCTAGACAGTCCAAGTACCTGATAGGGAACCTACATAGTCCAAGTGCTCGCTAGGGAACCTACATAGTACAAGTGCTCACTAGGCAACCTACATAGTTCAAGCGACCGTTAGTTAACCTAGATAGTCAAAGTGCCTGCTAGGTAACCTAAATAATCCAAGTGCCCGCAAGGGAACCTACATAGTCCAAGTGCCTGCTAGGTAACCTAGATAGTCCAATTGCCCATTAGCTAACCTAGATAGTCGAAGTGTCCCCTAGTTAACCTACATAGTCCAAGTGCCCGTTCGTTAACGTAGATAGCTCAAGTGCCCGCTAGGTAACCTAGACAGTCCAAGTGCCCGCTAGGTTACCTACATAGTCCAAGTGCACGTTCGTTAACCTAGATAGTCCAAGTGCCCGCTGGTAACCTACATAGTCCAATGGCCCGCTAGGTAACCTTGATAGTCCAAGTGCCTTCTAGTTAACCTACATAGTCCAAGTGCCCACTAGGTAACCTACATAATCCAAGTGCACAATAGGTAACCTAAATAATCCAAATGCCCGCTAGGGAAACTACATAGTCCAAGTGCCCGCTAGTTAACCTAGATAGTCCAAGTGCCCGCTAGTAAACCTAGATAGTCCAAGGGCCCGCTAGTTAATCTAGATAGTCCAAGTGCCCGCTAGTTAACCTAGATAGTCCAAAGGCCCGCTAGTTAACCTACATAGTCCAAGTGCCCGATAGGGAATCTACATAATCCAAGTGCCCGCTAGGGAACCTACATAGTCCAAGTGCCCGCTAGGGAACTTACATAGTCCAAGGGCCCGCTAGGGAAACTACATAGTCCAATTGCCCGCTATGGAACTTACATAGTCCAAGGGCCCATTAGGGAACCTACATAGTCCAAGGGCCCGTTAGTTAACCTAGATATTCCAAGTGCCCGCATGGTAACCTAGATAATCCAACAGCCCGCTAGGTAACCTACATACTCCAAGAACCCGCTAGGTAACGTAGATAGTTCAAGTGCCAGCTAGGTAACCTAGATAGTCCAAGTGCCCGCTAGGTAACCTACAAAATCTAAGTGCCCGCTAGGTTATCTATGTAGTCCAAATGCCCGCTAGGGTATCTACATAGTCCAAGGGCCCGCTAGTTAACGTAGATAGTCCAAGTGCCGCTAGCTAATCTACATAGTCCAAGGGCCCGCTAGTTAACCTACATAGTCCAAGTACCCGTTAGTTAACCTAGATCGTCCAAGTGCCTGCTAGGTAACCTACATAGCCCAATGGCCCTCTAGTTAACCTACATAGTCCAAGGGCCCTCTAGCTAACCTACAAATTCTAAGTGCCCGCTGGGTTATCTATATAGTCCAAATGCCCGCTAGGGAACCTACATAGTTCAAGTGCCCGCTAGTTAACCTAAATCGTCCAAGTGCCCGCTAGTTAACCAACATAGTCATTGGGCCCACTAGTTAACCTACATAGTGCAAGAGCCCGCTAGTTAACCTAGATCGTGCAAGTGTCTGCTAGTTAACCTACATAGTCCAAGTGCCAGTTAGCTAACCTAGATAGTCCAAGGGCCCGCTAGTTGACTTAGATAGTCCAAGTGCCCGCTAGTTAACCTAGATAGTCCTAGTGCCCGTTAGTTAACCTAGGGTGTCCAAGTGCCCACTAGGGGACGTACTTAGTCCAAGTGCCCGTTAGCTAACCTAGATAGTCCAAGTGCCCGCTAGTTAACATTGATCATCCAAGTGCCCGCTAGTTAACCTAGATTGTCCAAGTGCACGCTAGTTAACCTAGATAGTCCAAGTGCCCTCTAGTTATCCTATATCGTCCAAGTGCCCGCTAGTTAACCTACATAGTCCAAGGGCCCGCTAGTTAACGTACATAGACCAAGGTCCGCTAGTTAATCTAGATACTCCAAGTGCTCGCTAGTTAACCTACATAGAACAAGGGACCGCTAGTTGACCTATATAGTCCAAGTGCCCGCAAGTTAACCTAGATAGTCCAAGTGCCCGTTCTTTAACCTAGATAGTTCAAGTGCCAGCTAGGTAACCTAGACTGTCCAAGTGCCCGCTAAGATAGCTACATATTCCAAGTGCCCGTTCGTTAACCTAGATAGTCAAAGTGCCCGCTAGGAAACCTACATAGTCCAAGGGCCCGCTAGGTAACCTAGATAGTCCAAGTGCCCGCTAGGTAACCTAGAGTCCAAGTGCTCGCTAGTTAGCCTACATATTCCAAGTGCCCGCTATGTAACCTAGACAGTCCAAGTGCCCGCTAGGTTACCTGCATATTCCAAGTGCCCGTTCGTTAACTTAGATAGTCCAAGGGCCCGCTAGTTAACCTACATAGTCCAAGCGCTCACTTGTTAACGTTGATAGTCCAAGTGCCCGCTAGTTAACCTAGATCGTCCAAGTGCCCGCTAGTTAACTTAGATTGTCCACGTGCCCGCTAGGGATCCTTCATAATCCAAGTGCCTGTTAGGTAACCTAGGTAGTCCAGTGCCCGCTAGTTAACCTAGATAGTCCTAGTGCCCGTTAGTTAACCTAGATAGTCCAAATGCCCACTAGGGGACGTACATAGTCCAAGTGCCCGCTAGTTAACCTACATAGTCCAAGGTCCGCTAGTTAACCTAGATAGTCCATGTGCCCGCTAATTAACCTACATAGTACAAGGGCCCGCTAGTTGACCTAGATAGTCCAAGTGCCCGCTAGTTAACCTAGATTGTGAAAGTGCCCGCTAGTTAACCTAAGTAGTACAAATGTCCGATAGGGATCCTACATAGGCCAAGTGACCGCTAGTTAACCTACATAGTCCAAGTCCCCGCTAGGTAACCTAGACAGTCCAAGTGACCATTATGTTACCTACATAGTCCAAGTGCCCATTCGTTAACCTACATAGTCCAATTGCCCGCTAGGTAACGTAGATAGCCCAAGTGCCCGCTAGGGAACGTACATAGTCCAAGTGCCCTCTAGGTAACCTAGATAGTCCAAGTGCCCGCTAGTTAACCTACATAGTCCAAGTGCGTGCTAGGTAAACTACATAGTCCAAGTGCCCACTAGGTAACCCAGACAGTCCAATTGCCTGCTAGTTAACCTAGACAGTCCAAGTACCCGATAGGGAACCTACATAGTCCAAGTGCCCGCTGGGAACCTACATAGTCCAAGTGCTCGCTAGGCAACCTACATAGTCCAAGTGCCCGTTAGTTAACCTAGATAGTCAAAGTGCCTGCTAGGTAACCTAAATAGTCCAAGTGCCCGCTAGGTAACCTAGATAGTCCAACTAGATAGTCCAATTGCCCGTTGGCTAACCTAGATAGTCGAAGTGTCCGCTAGTTAACCTACATAGTCCAAGTGTCCGTTCGTTAACCTAGATAGGCCAAGTGCCCGCTAGGTAACCAAGATAGTCCAAGTGCCCGCTAGGGTATGTACATAGTTCAAGTGCCAGCTAGGTAACCTAGATTGTCCAAGTGTCCGCTAGTTAACCTACATAGTACAAGTGCCCGCTAGGTAACCTAGATAGTCCAAGGGCCTGCTAGTTAACCTACATAGTCCAATGCCCGATAGGGAACCTACATAGTCCAAGTGCCCGCTGAGGAACCTACATAGTCCAAGTTCCCGATAGGGAACCTGTATATTCCAAGTGCCCGTTAGGGAACCTAGATAGTCCAAGTGCCCATAGGGAACCTATATAGTCCAAGTGCCCGCTAGGGAACCTACATAGTCAAAGTGCTCGCTAGGGAACCTGCATTGTGCAAGTGCCCGCTAGTTAACCTAGATAGTCCAAGTGCTCGCTAGTTAAACTACATAGTCCAAGGTCAGCTAGTTAACCTAGATAGTCCAAGTGACCGCTTGTTAACCTACATAGTCCAAGGTCAGCTAGTTAACCTAGATAGTCCAAGTGCCCTCTAGTTAACCTACATAGTCCAAGAACCCGCTAGTTAACCTAGATATTCCAAGTGCCCGCTAGTTAACCTAGATCGTCCAAGTGTCCGCTAGTTAACCTACATAGTCCAAGTGCCCGCTAGGAAACCTACATAGTCCAAGGGCCCGCTAGGTAACCTAGATAGTCCAAGTGCCCGCTAGGAAACCTAGAATCCAAGTGCTCGCTAGTTAACCTACATAGTCCAAGTGCCCGCTATGTAACCTACATAGTCCAAGTGCCCGCTATGTAACCTAGATAGTCAAAGTGCCCTTTAGGTAACCTAGATAGTCCAAGTGCCCGCTAGGTAACTTACATTGTCCAAGTTCCCGCTAGGTAACCTAGATAGTCCAAGTGTCCGTTACCTAATCTAGATAGTCCAAGTGACCGGTAGGCAACCTACATACCCCTATAGCCCTTTCGTTAACCTAGAAGTCCAAGTGCTCGTTAGGTAACCTAGACAGTCCAAGTGCCCGCTAGTTTACCTGCATATTCCAAGTGCCCGTTCGTTAACCTAGATTGTCCAAGTGCCCGCTAGGTAACCTATACAGTCCAAGTGCCCGCTAGGTAACACAGATAGTCCAAGGGCCCGCTAGTTAACCTAGATAGTCCAAGTGCCCGTTCGGTAACCTAGATAGTCCAAGTGCCCTTTAGGGAACCTAGATAGTCCAAGGGCCCGCTAGTAAAACTATATAGTCCATGGGCCCACTAGTTTACCTTCATAGTGCAAGTGTCCGCTACTTAACATACATATTCCAAGTGCTCGCTAGTTAACCTACATAATCTAAGTGCCTGTTAGCTAACCAAGATAGGCCAAGGGCCCACTAGTTGACCGACATAGTCCAAGTGCCAGCTAGGTAACCTAGATAGTACAAGTGCCCGCTAGAGAACCTAGATAGTCAAAGGGCCTGTTAGCTAACCTAGATAGTCCAAGTGGCGGCTAGGTAACCTACATAGTCCAAGTGCCCGTTCGTTAACCTAGATAATCCAAGTGCCCACTAGGTAACCTAGACATTCCAAGTGCCTGCTAGTAAACCTACATAATCCATGGGCCCGCTAGTTAACCTCCATAATGCAAGGGCCCGCTAGTTAACCTACATTGTCCAAGGGCCCGCTAGTTAACCTAAATAGTCTAAGTGCCCGCTATGTAACCTAGAGAGTTCAAGTGACCACTAGGTTACCTACATAGTCCAAGTGCCCGTTCGTTAACCTACATAGTCCAAGTGCCCGCTAGGTAACCAATATAGTCCAAATGCCCGTTAGGGGCCCTAATAGTCCAAATGCCCGCTAGTTAACCTAGATAGTCCAAGTGCTCGCTAGTTAACCTAGATAGTCCAAGTGCCCGCTAGTAACCTAGATAGACCAAGTGCCCGCTAGGGAACCTATCTAGTCCAAGTACCCGCTAGGAAACCTACGTAGTCCAAGTGCCCGCTAGGTAACGTACATAGTCCAAGTGCCCGCTAGGGAACGTACATAGTCCAAGTGCCTGCTAGGTAACCTAGATAGTCCAAGTGCCCACTAGTTAACCTACATAGTCCAGGTTCCCCCTAGGTAACCTAGATAGTCCAAGGACCCGCTAGGTAACCTACATTGTCCTAGTGCCCCCTAGTTAACCTACATTGTCCAAGTGCCCGCTAGGAAACCTACATAGTCCAAGTGCCCGCTAGGTAACCTACATAGTCCAAATGCCCGCTAGTTAACCTACATAGTCCAAGTGCCCGATAGGGAACCTACATAGTGCAAGTGTCCGCTAGTTAACCTAAGTAGTCCAAGGGCCCTCTAGTTAACATACATTGTCCAAGTGACCGGTAGTTAACTTACATAGTTCAAGTGTCCGTAGGGAACATTCATAGTCCAAGTGCCCGCTAGGGAACCTACATAGTCCAAGTGCCCGCTAGGGAACCTACCTAGTCCAATTGCCCGCTAGGGAATCTACATAGTCCAAGGGCCCGCTTGTTAACGTAGATAGTCCAAGTGCTGCTAGTTAATCTACATAGTCCAAGTGCCCGCTAGGGAACCTACATAGTCCAAGTGCCTGCTAGGGAAGCTACATAGTCCAAGTGCCCGCTCTGGAACCTACATAGTCCAAGGGCCTGCTAGGGAACCTACATAGTCCAAGTGCCCGCTAGGGAATCTACATAGTCCAAGGGCCCGCTAATTAACCTAGATAGTCCAAGTGGCGCTTGTTAATCTACATAGTCCAAGGGCCCGCTAGTTAACCTACATAGTTCACGTACCCGCTAGTTAACCTAGATCGTCCAAGGGACCGCTAGTTAACCTAAATCGTCCAAGGGCCCTCTAGTTAACCTAGATAGTCCAAGTGTCCGCTAGTTAACCTACATAATCCAAGTGCCCTAAAGTGAACCTACATAATCCAAGAGCCCGCTAGGGAACCTACATAGTCCAAGTGCTCGCTAGGTAACCTACATAGTCCAAGTGCCCGCTTGGTAACCTAAATAGTCCAAATGTCCGCTAGGGAAACTACATAGTCCATGTGCCCGCTAGTTAACCTAGATAGTCCAAGAGCCTGCTAGTAAACCTACATAATCCATGGGCCCACTAGTTAACCTACATAGTGTAAGGGCCCGCTAGTTAACGTAGATCATGCAAGTGTCCGCTAGTTAACCTACATAGTCCAAGTGCCCGCTAGGTAACCTAGATAGTCCAAGTGGCCGCTAGGGGACGTACATAGTCCATGTGCCCGCTAGGTAACCTAGATAGTTCTAGTGCCCGTTACCTAACCTAGATAGTCCAAGTGCCCGCAAGGCAACCTACATAGTCCAAGTGCCCGTTCGTTAACCTAGAAGTCCAAGTGCCCGCTATGTAACCTAGACAGTCCAAGTGCCCGCTAGGTTACCTGCATAGTCCAAGTGCCCGCTAGGGAACCTACATAGTCAAAGTGCTCGCTAGGGAACCTGCATTGTGCAAGTGCCCGCTAGTTAACCTAGATAGTTCAAGTGCTCGCTAGTTAAACTACATAGTCCAAGGTCAGCTAGTTAACCTAGATAGTCCAAGTGACCGCTTGTTAACCTACATAGTCCAAGGTCAGCTAGTTAACCTAGATAGTCCAAGTGCCCTCTAGTTAACCTACATAGTCCAAGAAGCCGCTAGTTAACCTAGATATTCCAAGTGCCCGCTAGTTAACCTAGATCGTCCAAGTGTCCGCTAGTTAACCTACATAGTCCAAGTGCCCGCTAGGAAACCTACATAGTCCAAGGGCCCGCTAGGTAACCTAGATAGTCCAAGTGCCCGCTAGGAAACCTAGAATCCAAGTGCTCGCTAGTTAACCTACATAGTCCAAGTGCCCGCTATGTAACCTACATAGTCCAAGTGCCCGCTATGTAACCTAGATAGTCAAAGTGCCCTTTAGGTAACCTATATAGTCCAAGTGCCCGCTAGGTAACTTACATTGTCCATGTTCCCGCTAGGTAACCTAGATAGTCCAAGTGTCCGTTACCTAACCTAGATAGTCCAAGTGACCGGTAGGCAACCTACATACCACTAGAGCCCATTCGTTAACCTAGAAGTCCAAGTGCTCGTTAGGTAACCTAGACAGTCCAAGTGCCCGCTAGGTTACCTGCATATTCCAAGTGCCCGTTCGTTAACCTAGATTGTCCAAGTGCCTACTAGGTAACCTACATAGTCAAAGTGCCCGCTAGGTAACCTATACAGTCCAAGTGCCCGCTAAGTAACACAGATAGTCCAAGGGCCCGCTAGTTAACCTACATAGTCCAAGGGCTCACTTGTTAACTTTGATAGTCCAAGTGCCCGCTAGTTAACCTAGATCGTCCAAGTGCCCGCTAGTTAACCTAGATTGTCCAAGTGCCCGCTAGTTAACCTACATATTCCAAGTGCCCGATAGTTAACATAGATAGCCCAAGTGCCCGCTAGGGAACGTACATAGTCCAAGTGCCCGCTAGGTAACCTAGATACTGCAAGTGCCCGCTAGTTAACCTAGATACTTCAAGTACCCGCTAGGTAACCTAGATCGTCCAAGGGCCCCCTAGTTAACCTACATAGTCCAAGTGCCCGCTAGGTAACCTAGATAGTCCAAGTGCCCGTTCGGTAACCTAGATAGTCCAAGTGCCCTTTAGGGAACCTAGATAGTCCAAGGGCCCGCTAGTAAAACTATATAGTCCATGGGCCCACTAGTTAACCTTCATAGTGCAAGTGTCCGCTACTTAACATACATATTCCAAGTGCTCGCTAGTTAACCTACATAATCTAAGTGCCTTTTAGCTAACCAAGATAGGCCAAGGGCCCGCTAGTTGACCGACATAGTCCAAGTGCCAGCTAGGTAACCTAGATAGTACAAGTGCCCGCTAGAGAACCTAGATAGTCAAAGGGCCTGTTAGCTAACCTAGATAGTCCAAGTGGCGGCTAGGTAACCTACATAGTCCAAGTGCCCGTTCGTTAACCTAGATAATCCAAGTGCCCACTAGGTAACCTAGACAGTCCAAGTGCCTGCTAGTAAACCTACATAATCCATGGGCCCGCTAGTTAACCTCCATAATGCAAGGGCCCGCTAGTTAACCTACATTGTCCAAGGGCCCGCTAGTTAACCTAAATAGTCCAAGTGCCCGCTATGTAACCTAGAGAGTTCAAGTGACCACTAGGTTACCTACATAGTCCAAGTGCCCGTTCGTTAACCTACATAGTCCAAGTGCCCGCTAGGTAACCAATATAGTCCAAATGCCCGTTAGGGGCCCTAATAGTCCAAATGCCCGCTAGTTAACCTAGATAGTCCAAGTGCTCGCTAGTTAACCTAGATAGTCCAAGTGCCCGCTAGTAACCTAGATAGACCAAGTGCCCGCTAGGGAACCTATCTAGTCCAAGTACCCGCTAGGAAACCTACGTAGTCCAAGTGCCCGCTAGGTAACGTACATAGTCCAAGTGCCCGCTAGGGAACGTACATAGTCCAAGTGCCTGCTAGGTAACCTAGATAGTCCAAGTGCCCACTAGTTAACCTACATAGTCCAGGTTCCCCCTAGGTAACCTAGATAGTCCAAGGACCCGCTAGGTAACCTACATTGTCCTAGTGCCCCCTAGTTAACCTACATTGTCCAAGTGCCCGCTAGGAAACCTACATAGTCCAAGTGCCCGCTAGGTAACCTACATAGTCCAAATGCCCGCTAGTTAACCTACATAGTCCAAGTGCCTGATAGGGAACCTACTAGTGCAAGTGTCCGCTAGTTAACCTAAGTAGTCCAAGGGCCCTCTTGTTAACATACATTGTCCAAGTGACCGATAGTTAACTTACATAGTTCAAGTGTCCGTAGGGAACATTCATAGTCCAAGTGCCCGCTAGGGAACCTACATAGTCCAAGTGCCCGCTAGGGAACCTACCTAGTCCAATTGCCCGCTAGGGAATCTACATAGTCCAAGGGCCCGCTTGTTAACGTAGATAGTCCAAGTGCTGCTAGTTAATCTACATAGTCCAAGTGCCCGCTAGGGAACCTACATAGTCCAAGTGCCTGCTAGGGAAGCTACATAGTCCAAGTGCCCGCTCTGGAACCTACATAGTCCAAGGGCCTGCTAGGGAACCTACATAGTCCAAGTGCCCGCTAGGGAATCTACATAGTCCAAGGGCCCGCTAATTAACCTAGATAGTCCAAGTGCCGCTTGTTAATCTACATAGTCCAAGGGCCCGCTAGTTAACCTACATAGTTCAGGTACCCGCTAGTTAACCTAGATCGTCCAAGGGACAGCTAGTTAACCTAAATCGTCCAATGGCCCTCTAGTTAACCTAGATAGTCCAAGTGTCCGCTAGTTAACCTACATAATCCAAGTGCCCTAAAGGGAACCTACATAATCCAAGAGCCCGCTAGGGAACCTACAT
This sequence comes from Tenrec ecaudatus, assembly GCF_050624435.1. Lineage (NCBI taxonomy): Eukaryota > Metazoa > Chordata > Mammalia > Afrosoricida > Tenrecidae > Tenrec > Tenrec ecaudatus. Next base: position 57,701,606 of record NC_134532.1, read on the forward strand.
AGTCCAAGTGCTCGCTAGGTAACCTACATAGTCCAAGTGCCCGCTTGGTAACCTAAATAGTCCAAATGCCCGCTAGGGAAACTACATAGTCCATGTGCCCGCTAGTTAACCTAGATAGTCCAAGAGCCTGCTAGTAAACCTACATAATCCATGGGCCCACTAGTTAACCTACATAGTGTAAGGGCCCGCTAGTTAACGTAGATCATGCAAGTGTCCGCTAGTTAACCTACATAGTCCAAGTGCCCGCTAGGTAACCTAGATAGTCCAAGTGGCCGCTAGGGGACGTACATAGTCCATGTGCCCGCTAGGTAACCTAGATAGTTCTAGTGCCCGTTACCTAACCTAGATAGTCCAAGTGGCCGCTAGGGGACGTACATAGTCCATGTGCCCGCTAGGTAACCTAGATAGTTCTAGTGCCCGTTACCTAACCTAGATAGTCCAAGTGCCCGCAAGGCAACCTACATAGTCCAAGTGCCCGTTCGTTAACCTAGAAGTCCAAGTGCCCGCTATGTAACCTAGACAGTCCAAGTGCCCGCTAGGTTACCTGCATAGTCCAAGTGCCCGTTCGTTAACCTAGATAGTGCAAGTGCCCGCTAGGGAACCTATATAGTCCAAGTGCTATCTAGGTAACCTAGATAGTCCGAGGGCCCGCTAGTTAACCTACATAGTCCAAGGGCTCGCTTGTTAACTTTGCAAGTCCAAGTGCCCCTTAGTTAACCTAGATAGTCCAAGTGCCCTCTAGTTAACCTATATCGTCCAAGTGCCCGCTAGTTAACCTACATAGTCCAAGGGCCCGCTAGTTAACATACATAGACCAAGGTCCGCTAGTTAATCTAGATACTCCAAGTGCTCGCTAGTTAACCTACATAGTACAAGGGCCCGCTAGTTGACCTATATAGTCCAAGTGCCCGCAAGTTAACCTAGATAGTTCGAGTGCCAGCTAGGTAACCTAGACTGTCCAAGTGCCCGCTAGGTTACCTACATATTCCAAGTGCCCGTTCGTTAACCTAGATAGTCAAAGTGCCCGCTAGGAAACCTACATAGTCCAAGGGCCCGCTAGGTAACCAAGATAGTCCAAGTGCCCGCTAGGTAACCTAGAGTCCAAGTGCTCGCTAGTTAGCCTACATACTCCAAGTGCCCGCTATGTAACCTAGACAGTCCAAGTGCCCGCTAGGTTACCTGCATATTCCAAGTGCCCGTTCGTTAACTTAGATAGTCCAAGGGCCCGCTAGTTAACCTACATAGTCCAAGCGCTCACTTGTTACCTTTGATAGTCCAAGTGCCCGCTAGTTAACCTAGATCGTCCAAGTGCCCGCTATTAACTTAGATTGTCCACGTGCCCGCTAGGGATCCTTCATAATCCAAGTGCCTGTTAGGTAACCTAGGTAGTCCAGTGCCCGCTAGTTAACCTAGATAGTCCTAGTGCCCGTTAGTTAACCTAGATAGTTCAAATGCCCACTAGGGGACGTACATAGTCCAAGTGCCCGCTAGTTAACCTACATAGTCCAAGGTCCGCTAGTTAACCTAGATAGTCCATGTGCCCGCTAATTAACCTACATAGTACAAGGGCCCGCTAGTTGACCTAGATAGTCCAAGTGCCCGCTAGTTAACCTAAGTAGTACAAATGTCCGATAGGGATCCTACATAGGCCAAGTGACCGCTAGTTAACCTACATAGTCCAAGTCCCCGCTAGGTAACCTAGACAGTCCAAGTGACCATTATGTTACCTACATAGTCCAAGTGCCCATTCGTTAACCTACATAGTCCAATTGCCCGCTAGGTAACGTAGATAGCCCAAGTGCCCGCTAGGGAACGTACATAGTCCAAATGCCCTCTAGGTAACCTAGATAGTCCAAGTCCCCGCTAGGTAACCTACATAGTCAAAAGGCCCACTAGATAACCTATATAGTCCAAGTGCCCGTTACCTAACCTAGATAGTCCAATTGCCCGCTATGCAACATACATAGTCCAAGTGCCCACTAGTTAACCTACATAGTCCAAGTGCCCGCTAGGTAACCTAGATAGTCCAAGTGCCCGCTAGGTAACTTACATAGTCCAAATGCCCGCTAGGCAACCTGGATAGTCCAAGTGCCCGTTCGTTAACCTAGATAGCAAAGTGCCCGCTAGGTAACCTAGACAGTCCAAGTGTCTGCTAGGTAACCTAGATAGTCCAAATGCCCGTTCGTTAACCTACATAGTCCAAGGGCCCACTAGTTAACATAGATTGTCTAAGTGTCCTCTAGTTAACCTACATAGTCCAAATGCACGCTAGTTAACCTACATAGTCCAAGTGCCGCTAGGTAACCTACATAGTGCAAGTGTCCCCTAGTTAACCTACATAGTCCAAGGGTCCACTAGTTAACATAGATAGTCCAAGTGCCCGCTAGAGAACATACATAGTCCAAGTGCCCGCTAGGTAACCTAGATAGTGCATGTGCCCGGTAGTTAACCTACAAAGTCCAAGTACCCGCTAGGTAACCTGGATAGTCCAAGGGCCCGCTAGTTAACCTACATAGTCCAAGTGCCCGGTAGTTAACTTACATAGTCCAAGTGCCCCCTCTGGAACCTACATAGTCCAAGTGCCTGCTAGGGAACCTACATAGTTCAAGTGTCCGTAGGGAACACACAGAATCCAAGTGCCCGCTAGGGAATCTACATAGTCCAAGGGCCCGCTAGATAACCTACATAGTCCAAGTACCCGCTACTTAGCCTAGATCGTCCAAGTGCACGCTAGTTAACCTATATAGTCCAAGGGCCCGCTAGTTAACTTTTATAGTCCAAGTGCCCGCTAGGGAACCTACATAGTCAAAGTGCCCGCTAGGGAACCTACATTGTCCAAGTGTCCGCTAGTTAATCTAGATAGTCCAAGGCCCGCTAGTAAACCTAGATAGTCCAAGGGCCCGCTAGTTAATCTAGATAGTCCAAGTGCCCGCTAGTTAACCTAGATAGTCCAAGTGCCCGCAAGTTAACAAGGATCATCAAAGTGCCCTCTAGTTAACTTACATAGTCCAAAGGCCTGGTAGTTAACCTACATAGAGCAAGGGCCCGCTAGTTAACCTTGATAGTCCAAGTGCCCGCTAGTTAACCTACATAGTCCAAGTTCCCGCTAGGTAACCTAGACAGTCCAAGTGACCATTAGGTTACATACATAGTCCAAGTGCCCGTTCGTTAACCTGTATATTCCAAGTGCCCGCTAGGTAACGTAGATAGCCCAAGTGCCCGCTAAGGAACTTACATAGTCCAAGTGCCCGCTAGGTAACCTAGATAGTCCAAGTGCCCGCTAGTTAACCAACATAGTCCAAGTCCCCGCTAGGTAACCTAGACAGTCCAAGTGCCCACTAGTTAACCTACATAGTCCAAGTTCTCCCTAGGTAACCTAGATAGTCCAAGGGCCCGCTAGGTAACCTATATTGTACCTAGTGTCCCCTAGTTAACCTACATTCTCCAAGTGCCCGCTAGGGAACCTACATAGTTCAAGTGCCCGCTCTGGAACATACATAGTCCAAGTGCCCGATAGGGAATCTACATAGTCCAAGGGCCCGCTAGTTAACGTAGATAGTCCAAGTACTGCTAGTTAATCTACATAGTCCAAGGGCCCGCTAGTTAACCTTCATAGTCCAAGTACCCGCTAGTTAACCTAGATTGTCCTAGTGCCCGCTAGTTTACCTACATAGCCAAGTTCTCCCTAGGTAACCTAGATAGTCCAAGGGCCCGCTAGGTAACCTACATTGTCCTAGTGTCCCCTAGTTAACCTACATTCTCCAGGTGCCTTCTAGGGAACCTACATAGTCCAAGTTCCCTTTAGTTAACCTAGATAGTCCAAGTGCCCGCTAGGTAACCTAGATAGTCCAACAGCCCGGTAGGTAACCTACATACTCCAAGTACCCGCTAGGTGATGTAGATAGTTCAAGTGCCAGCTAGGTAACCTAGATAGTCCAAGTGCCCGCTAGGTAACCTACAAAGTCTAAGTGCCCGCTAGGTAATCTATATAGTCCAAATGCCCGCTAGGGAGCCTATATAGTGCAAATGCCCGCTAGGTAACTTAGATAGTCCAAAGGCCCGCTAGGTAACCTACATAGTCCTAGTGCCCCCTAGTTAACATACATTCTACAAGTGCCCGATAGGGAACCTATATAGTCCAAGTGCCCGCTAGGTAACCTACATAGTCCAAATGCCCGCTAGTTAACCTACATAGTCCAAGTGCCCGATAGGGAACCTGGACAGTCCAAGTGCCCGCTAGGTTACCTGCATATTCCAAGTGCCCGTTCGTTAACCTACATAGTCCAAGTGCCCGCTAGGTAACCAATATAGTCCAAATGCCCGCTAGGGGCCCTAATAGTCCAAATGCCCATTAGTTAACCTAGATAGTCCAAGTGATCGCTAGTTAACCTAGATAGTCCAAGTGCCCGCTAGTTAACCTAGATAGACCAAGTGCCCGCTAGGGAACCTATCTAGTCCAAGTACCCGCTAGGAAACGTACATAGTCCAAGTGCCCGCTAGGTAACGTACATAGTCCAAGTGCCCGCTAGGTAACGTACATAGTCCAAGTGCCCGCTAGGTAACCTAGATAGTCCAAGTGACTGCTAGTTAACCTACATAGTCCAAGTGCCTGCTAGGTAACCTAGATAGTCCAAGTGCCCACTAGTTAACCTATATAGTCCAGGTTCCCCCTAAGTAACCTAGAGAGTCCAAGGGTCCGCTAGGTAACCTACATTGTCCTAGTGCCCCCTAGTTAACCTACATTCTCCAAGTGCCCGATAGGGAACCTATATAATCAAGTGCCCGCTAGGGAACCTACATAGTGCAAGTGTCCGCTAGTTAACCTAAGTAGTCCAAGGGCCCGTTAGTTAACATACATAGTCCAAGTGCCCGGTAGTTAACTTACATAGTTCAAGTGTCCGTAGGGAACATTCATAGTCCAAGTGCCCGCTAGGGAACCTACATAGTCTAAGTGCCCGCTAGGGAACCTACGTAGTCCAATTGCCCGCTAGGGAATCTACATAGTCCAAGGGCCCCGCTAGTTAAAGTAGATAGTCCAAGTGCTGCTAGTTAATCTACATAGTCCTAGGGCCCGCTAGTTAACCTACATAGTCCAAATACCCGCTAGTTAACCTAGATCGTCCAAGTGTCCGCTAGTTAACCTACATAGTCCAAGTGCCCGCTAGGGAACCTACATAGTCCAAGTGCCTGCTAGGGAACCTACATAGTCCAAGTCCCCGCTCTGGAACATACATAGTCCAAGTGCCCGCTAGGGAATCTACACAGTCCAAGGGCCCGTTGGTTAACCTACATAGTCCAAATGCCCGCTAGTTAACCTAGATCGTCCAAGGGCCCGCTAGTTGACCTACATCGTCCAAGGGCCCGCTAGTTAACCTAGATAGTCCAATGCCCGCTAGTTAACCTACATAATCCAAGTGCACGCTAGGTAACCTAGACAGTTCAAGTGACCACTAGGTTACCTACATAGTCCAAGTGCCCACTAGTTATCCTACATAGTCCAAGTGCTCACTAGTTAACCTAGATAGTCCAAGTGCCCGCTAGTTAACCTAGATAGACCAAGTGCCCGCTAGGGAACCTACCTAGTACAGGTGCCCCATAGGGAACCTACATAGTCCAAGTGCCCGCTAGTTAACATAGATAGTCCAAGTACCCGCTAGGAAACGTACATAATCCAAGTGCCCGCTAGTTAACGTACATAGTCCAAGTGCCTGCTAGGTAACCTAGATAGTCCAAGTGCCCGATAGGAAACCTACATAGTCCAAGTGCCCGCTAGTTAACATAGATAGTCCAAGTACCCGCTAGGAAACATACATAGTCCAAGTGCCCGCTAGTTAACGTACATAGTCCAAGTGCCCGCTAGGTAACGTAGATAGTCCAAGTGCCCGCTAGGGAAAGTACATAGTTCAAGTGCCCGCTAGGTAACCTAGATAGTCCAAGTGCCCGCTAGTTAACCTACATATTCCAAGTGCCTGCTAGGTAACCTAGATAGTCCAAGTGCCCACTAGTTAACCTACATAGTCCAAGTTCTCCCTAGGTAACCTAGATAGTCCAAGGGCCCGCTAGGTAACCTATATTGTACCTAGTGTCCCCTAGTTAACCTACATTCTCCAAGTGCCCGCTAGGGAACCTACATAGTTCAAGTGCCCGCTCTGGAACATACATAGTCCAAGTGCCCGATAGGGAATCTACATAGTCCAAGGGCCCGCTAGTTAACGTAGATAGTCCAAGTACTGCTAGTTAATCTACATAGTCCAAGGGCCCGCTAGTTAACCTACATTGTCCAAGTACCCGCTAGTTAACCTAGATTGTCCTAGTGCCCGCTAGTTTACCTACATAGTCCAAGTTCTCCCTAGGTAACCTAGATAGTCCAAGGGCCCGCTAGGTAACCTACATTGTCCTAGTGTCCCCTAGTTAACCTACATTCTCCAAGTGCCTTCTAGGGAACCTACATAGTCCAAGTTCCCGTTAGTTAACCTAGATAGTCCAAGTGCCCGCTAGGTAACCTAGATAGTCCAACAGCCCGGTAGGTAACCTACATACTCCAAGTACCCGCTAGGTGATGTAGATAGTTCAAGTGCCAGCTAGGTAACCTAGATAATCCAAGTGCCCGCTAGGTAACCTACAAAGTCTAAGTGCCCGCTAGGTAATCTATATAGTCCAAATGCCCGCTAGGGAGCCTATATAGTCCAAATGCCCGATAGGTAACTTAGATAGTCCAAGGGCCCTCTAGGTAACCTACATAGTCCTAGTGCCCCCTAGTTAACATACATTCTACAAGTGCCCGATAGGGAACCTACATAGTCCAAGTGCCCGCTAGGTAACCTACATAGTCCAAATGCCCGCTAGTTAACCTACATAGTCCAAGTGCCCGATAGGGAACCTAGACAGTCCAAGTGCCCGCTAGGTTACCTGCATATTCCAAGTGCCCGTTCGTTAACCTACATAGTCCAAGTGCCCGCTAGGTAACCAATATAGTCCAAATGCCCGCTAGGGGCCCTAATAATCCAAATGCCCGCTAGTTAACCTAGATAGTCCAAGTGATCGCTAGTTAACCTAGATAGTCCAAGTGCCCGCTAGTTAACCTAGATAGACCAAGTGCCCGCTAGGGAACCTATCTAGTCCAAGTACCCACTAGGAAACGTACATAGTCCAAGTGCCCGCTAGGTAACGTACATAGTCCAAGTGCCCGCTAGGTAACGTACATAGTCCAAGTGCCCGCTAGGTAACCTAGATAGTCCAAGTGCCCACTAGTTAACCTATATAGTCCAGGTTCCCCCTAAGTAACCTAGAGAGTCCAAGGGTCCGCTAGGTAACCTACATTGTCCTAGTGCCCCCTAGTTAACCTACATTCTCCAAGTGCCCGATAGGGAACCTATATAATCAAGTGCCCGCTAGGGAACCTACATAGTGCAAGTGTCCGCTAGTTAACCTAAGTAGTCCAAGATCCCGTTAGTTAACATACATAGTCCAAGTGCCCGGTAGTTAACTTACATAGTTCAAGTGTCCGTAGGGAACATTCATAGTCCAAGTGCCCGCTAGGGAACCTACATAGTCTAAGTGCCCGCTAGGGAACCTACGTAGTCCAATTGCCCGCTAGGGAATCTACATAGTCCAAGGGCCCCGCTAGTTAAAGTAGATAGTCCAAGTGCTGCTAGTTAATCTACATAGTCCAAGGGCCCGCTAGTTAACCTACATAGTCCAAATACCCGCTAGTTAACCTAGATCGTCCAAGTGTCCGCTAGTTAACCTAGATCGTCCAAGTGTCCGCTAGTTAACCTACATAGTCCAAGTGCCCGCTAGGGAACCTACATAGTCCAAGTGCCTGCTAGGGAACCTACAGAGTCCAAGTGCCCGCTCTGGAACATACATAGTCCAAGTGCCCGCTAGGGAATCTACATAGTCCAAGGGCCCGTTGGTTAACCTACATAGTCCAAATACCCGCTAGTTAACCTAGATCGTCCAAGGGCCCGCTAGTTAACCTACATCGTCCAAGGGCCCGCTAGTTAACCTAGATAGTCCAATGCCCGCTAGTTAACCTACATAATCCAAGTGCCCGCTACGTAACCTAGACAGTTCAAGTGACCACTAGGTTACCTACATAGTCCAAGTGCCCACTAGTTATCCTACATAGTCCAAGTGCTCACTAGTTAACCTAGATAGTCCAAGTGCCCGCTAGTTAACCTAGATAGACCAAGTGCCCGCTAGGGAACCTACCTAGTCCAGGTGCCCCATAGGGAACCTACATAGTCCAAGTGCCCGCTAGTTAACATAGATAGTCCAAGTACCCGCTAGGAAACGTACATAGTCCAAGTGCCTGCTAGGTAACCTAGATAGTCCAAGTGCCCACTAGTTAACCTACATAGTCAAAGTTCCCCATAGATAACCTAGATCGTCCAAGTACCCGCTAGTTAACCTAAATAGTCAATGGGCCCGCTAGTTAACCTACATAGTGCAAGAGCCCGCTAGCTAACCTAGATAATCCAAGTGCCCGCTAGTTAACCTAGATCGTCCAAGTGCCCGCTAGTTAACCTACGTAGTCGAAGTGCCCGGTAGATAACTTACATAGTTCAAGTGTCCGTAGGGAACATTCATAGTCCAAGTGCCCGCTAGGGAATCTACATAGTCCAAGTGCCCGCTAGGGAACCTACGTAGTCCAAGTGTCCGCTAGGGAATCTACATAGTCCAAGGGCGCGCTAGTTAACCTACATAGTCCAAATACCCGCTAGTTAACCTAGATCGTCCAAGTGTCCGCTAGTTAACCTACATAGTCCAAGTGCCCGCTAGGGAACCTACATAGTCCAAGTGCCCGCTCTGGAACATACATAGTCCAAGTGCCCACTAGGGAATCTACATAGTCCAAGGGCCCGCTAGTTAACGTAGATAGTCCATGTTCCGCTAGTTAATCTACATAGTCCAAGGGCCCGTTAGTTAACTTACATAGTCCAAATACCTGCTAGTTAACCTAGATCGTCCAAGGGCCCGCTAGTTAACCTACATCGTCCAAGGGCCCGCTAGTTAACCTAGATAGTCCAAGTGCCTGCTAGTTAACCTACATAATCCAAGTGCCCGCTAGGGAACCTAGAGAGTTCAAGTGACCACTAGGTTACCTACATAGTCCAAGTGCCCGATAGTTATCCTAGATAGTCCAAGTGCTCACTAGTTAACCTAGATAGTCCAAGTGCCTGCTAGTTAACCTAGATAGACCAAGTGCCCGCTAGGGAACCTACCTAGTCCAGTTGCCCCATAGGGAACCTACATAGTCTAGTGCCCGCTAGTTAACATATATAGTCTAAGTACCCGCTAGGAAACGTACATAGTCGAAGTGCCCGCTAGTTAACGTACATAGTCCAAGTGCCTGCTAGGTAACCTAGATAGTCCAAGTGCCCACTAGTTAACCTACATAGTCAAAGTTCCCCATAGATAACCTAGATCGTCCAAGTACCCGCTAGTTAACCTAAATAGTCAATGGGCCCGCTAGTTAACCTACATAGTGCAAGAGCCCGCTAGCTAACCTAGATAATCCAAGTGCCCTCTAGTTAACCTATATTGTCCAAGTGCCCGCTAGT